>NC_086167.1:16291276-16602289 GCF_035149785.1 Candoia aspera | reverse complement strand
GTGACCTCAGCGAAACTCTCTCTCCAGTATCTTTCAGAACGGCATCAAATATAGTCCTTCCAAAAGAGGGGAAGGATGAAAACAAAAGCTGCCAATGGGCCAGAAGCAGAACCCGATGTTCATCTTTTGTGGGTGAGGGACAAAGGGTAGGTGGCCTCCCAGATGGCAGGGACTTCAACATACCTCAAAACCACCTGTGTTTTGAGACGGTCTGCAGTATGCGGTGGTATGGGAACGTGAGGGATGTAAAGCCAGCCCATTAAGCAGCAGAAAGGGAGATGAAAGAGTCAGCCAACCCCTCCTTCCTTTGGCAGCCTCAAGTCCCAATCCTACGAAGAGCCACCTGAGCTGTACCTGGGCACTTTGGGCCTGGTTTCTGCAGCATCCAGGCAAGCCCCATGGAGCCACTCCGCAGCACGTGAAAACCAACGCAGGGGAGGGGGGGAAACATCCGGCCATCCCTTACACAGTGAAACCTGATGGGCTGGCTCTGAATGACGCTGAAGGACAAAGCCAGGAGTCCAAACAGCAGTTTCGCTGCAGGCCTGAGTTGAGTTAAATCCATTCACAAAGGTTTCGCAACCTCACCCCTTTAAAAATCACTGGCCATTTATTCCAGGGACAGCATCCCTTCATGTTGCCATGGCAACCGTAGTGCAAAAAGGAAGAGCGAGCGCATCCCAAGGCATCCCATGGCCTTAGAGCTTCCCCAGCAGCCCCTCCCTGAGGCCAAGGCCCTGATTTTCCCCATCAGGCCGAATTCTTCCTTCCGTCTGGAAAGCTCGAAAGAGGCAGCACAGGAGAGAGGAGGGTGTTGTCAAAACAACCCTGAGGGAAAGGCAGCAGGCAGGAAGCGGAACTGGTGACCAGGCCCAGGGTTTCCAGGTCAGGCACGAGGGGCCAGCAATGGCTTCTCCAGCCCTTCCCAGCAGCAAGTATCTCACAAGCCACATGAAGGAACCAGGCTGTTGGACCAGACAGGGATCCACCAGGAGGCCCAGGCTCTTGGTTCCAAACGTCAGACACCTGCCAGCCTCAGGCCAGCCTGATCACTTTCCCCATGGGGTGGGTCTTGCAGCCGGGATTGTGTCACTTCCAGCCAAAGGTCAGTGGCTGCTATGCAGAGAGAACGCACTGAGAGCTGGGATTTTTCCAGCTTCATTAACAGAAACGCAGGCTGCCTCCACAGAGACCTTCCCTGCAGAAAACCCGCACGGTGCCCTTCAGCAGCAGCACAACTGTTTTGCAGACACGAGGTGCTTCCCTCCAAGAAAACTGCAACCCCAGTTATGACCTTTGTTAGCCTCACCTTAAAAAAATATTTTTATAAGTATTTAATACAATACATCAGCACCTCTCCCAAGCCTGGTGCACCTCAGCTAGGACAGGTGGGTGCTGGCTTGTCCATCCCACAGAACGGCTTCTCTGTTCTGCCAAAAGCACCTTGAACCTCGCCAGAGAGGTTTTGCCACATTCCTCAGCTGGCTCTGCTATGGATTAACTGACACCTGAACAAGGTTGCTAGATACTGGTTTTGGCATTCCAAAAGTAACAGTTCCGGTTACTTTCTGCCCTTAAAAAGGAAACACAACCCTGAGGGAGGTGGCCTGGTTGGGGCCAGGACCCCACATTGCCAGATATCCTGGGTTTTTTCTGCACCATCTCTGCCTACTGGACCCCTCAGGCAGGGCCGCAGCTAGGGTCTGTGTCACCCGGGGCAAACATGGATTCTGCACCCATTTTGGCGCCCCACCAGTGTGGCGCCTGGGGCACATGCCCTGGTTGCCCCCCCCCAGTTGTGGCCCTGATGGCCCCCAGTTGTGGCCCTGTGATCAGTCAGGGCAGATCAGGCATGCCAACACTGTAGCCCGGGGGCACCAGCAGCCACCAGCAAATGCTTGAGCCCCTCTTTCTGCACTTTGGGGGGACTGGGGCAATTTGAAAAGCCAACCTGGGTTCTACACAGGCTCTCTATTTTCAGAAGCCACGATCCCTTCTGAAGAGAGCAGCAAGAGGAAGTGCTCCTGGCTTTTCTGTGACTCCGGCTAAACCTACCCGAGACCCAGATTGGCTGCAGTCGAAGCACACAATGTTGGGTCAGGAAAGGTGCTGTTAGACAGAGCAAATGCAACTGAACATGCGAGTTCTACATCCTGGGCTCACAGGGCAGCAGGGCCAGGCTTAGCGTTTTAAAGTCAGCCAGACTCACGCTGGCGCGTCCTTGGCCTAGCCAGCCTGCAAAGGCTGATTTTCAATGGGCATTTCTCCCAGCCTTTTGCTGTCCTGATTAACAAATGGCGTGCATGTGAAGTCCCACTTCAAATCTATCCATAAGCTGTCAGCCACCTGTAACTCCAATATCCTGCAGAGGCGAGCCTAAAAGCTACCCTGCAGATGAACTAATGAGATCCTTTTAATCAAAAAAAAAAAAGGAAAGAAAGGAAGTGAATGCCACCTGCAATATTCCCGCCATTGAGTCACTGTTTGCTCTGCATTATGCAGACGATAACCCCACTGTGGAACAAACGAAGCTGGTTCTCCACCTTCTCTCAAGGAGACACCTAAGGACAGACGCTCCCATTTCCAACAGAGCTAAACTCGCAAGACCATTAATGGTCTGGGGGGGGAGTACTGAGGTCCCAAGTTCTGCATTAAAGGGCTGCTCAGAGCCTAAAGGCGAGGCTTTAAGCACTTGTCGCACAAGCTGTAAGGGAGGAGAAGCAGCTGTCCAGGGTCTCAAGCCTCCACACATCCACCAACCCCTGTATTTCCTTGGCACACATGGAAAGCGGGATTGGTGCAAGAGGGGCTGGCAAGTAAATAGCTTGGCGTGCTAGAGCCAATTCTCAACGCCCCTTGGAATCACAGAATTTTCAACATGCATGGAGAGTGGTGACGCACGGCTCCAGATCCTCTCCCACTCCTAGCGTCGCACTTGCCGGCACTCCAGGGCCGCGGATCCTTTCGTACACTGGTGCTGACTCATTAGAAAGCAGCTGTTGCCGTGGAAACAGGCCGACATGATCAAACCCAGAGTCCACATGCCTGGATGGGAAAAGCATGACTCCAACCGGGGATATGGACCTTTCCCCAAAATGCTTTTAGGCACCACACTGGGGAAGAAGAGACCTTTCTGTCTGGCACAGCGTCCTCCTGCAGGCTCGTTCAGCAAAAGTCGCAGCCGTCATCTTCAAAAAAGACGAAAGGGCACCAGACGCTGTTTCAACTTCACAGAAGCCCTCAGAGCCTTTGGTTTCTTTCCAAAGCTGTTCTCACAATCTCTTAGTCTTCTGGGCTTGGTTAATAATCAAAGCCGTGCAGACTCACCAGCCTCTTCTCATCCCCACTGGATCCAGGAGCCTCATTTGCTTCTCCATCCAAGGGAAACAGAGCTCATTGTACAGTAAATAGCCCACAGGACAAGGAAATTCTCCATGTTAAACTGGACTACAGTTCCGATAGGTCACCTCCAAAGCCGCCCTGGATCTTTTGGAAAACAGCGTGGCACATAAGGACGCTATAAATTGGTGGCAAAGATGCAATCCTGTAAGAATGAGCTTTTGTCTCCTGCTGAAGGAGGATTATCTGAAGAGAGGCTGTGGCCAGATTCTAATAGGGCTTACCCCCTGCAGGTTCAGAAGAACTAAAAACATAAATTGGGCTAGAAACTGGGAGACGGTGGGTTCTAGTCCTGCCTTGGGCACAAAGCCAGCTGGGTGACCTTGGGCCAGTCCCTCTCTCTCAGCCCTAGGAAGGAGGCCATGGCCAACCACTTCTGAAAAATCTTGCCAAGAAAACTGCAGGGACTTGTCCAGGCAGTCTCCGAGAATCGGACACGATTGAACAGATTAAAAATAAATGAATGTGTGTAACCTGGTATCCAGCTAAAACTGTAGTGAGTTAAATGATCATTTCATCAATCACTCAAACCAACTGACTAAAACATTGCAGACCCAGTACTACATAGCTTTACGCTGGGTTCACCAACAATTCCCTGAAGCTCGACTGGCAGCCCACGCAACGCGAGCTTGGCAGCCAGCGAGCTGGAGGGGCTGCGGTGGCAATTAATCCCCATCCGCCAACCCCTCCACCAGCCTCAAGCCCACAATTCAAGCAGGTGGACGGACATTATCGATGGCTGCAGACCAACTTCCTGGCAATCAATAACGCCCCAGAAAAGGGAAGCCAAGAATAGGCCTTCAGAGCAGGCACAATGTGCCTGGTTCATCATGAATGAATAAAAATAGTGCAGGCTCATAGCTGGCAGGCCAGTGAATTAAAAGGCATTTAAAACTAGGCGGCAGAGGCAGCATGGCAAGCGCTGTGTCAAAGCCCCGTGGAGACCACAAGACTGCCAGCCGGGCATTTCGGGCTCAGCCTAGAGCGAAGCAGCCGCCATCCCCCTCATAACCAGGGTAGAGCTGCCATGGCAACTGAGGGAGCTTCTTCCTGGTCTGGTTTCTTCTGTGCCAACTTGGCCCGGAACAAAATGGTTGCAGTCCCGCAAAAGCACGGAAGCAAAGGGGGTGCTGAGAGATGCTGCATCCAGAGTAGACGGAACTTCAAGTTTAGGTGCTAAGAAGCCACGGTTCATCCTGGCTTGCCAGCCTGAGCACATTTAACCTTCAGGGTCAAATGATACCCATCAGCATGCGCTTCAATGCCTGTCCATTTTACACAACCCCCTTTTAAAAAAAATTTTTAAACTAGTATATATCAGTGCCAGGTTACAATTCCAAGTCACCCACGCTCTTCCCCATTGATTGCTTCAAAATCATATCACCCGCCTGGAGAGATGCTGTCAGGACCTTAGCCCCACTCCTCCTCCTCCTCCTCCTCCTCCTCCTCCTCCTCCTCCTCCTCCACAGAGGCAGTCTATCACCCAGAGGATTGCAGGCAGGCAACCGTGGCACCTGCCTCGGCCAGCCTGCCAGTTAGGCTACTATCTGAAGTATGCTTTGATTTGGTAGAATAGAGTCACGGAGCCTGGCGGGCCTTTGAGCAGTAGTCCAACCTCAACGGGAATCCATAGTAAAGCCCCCGCCCCCGGCCAGCCTGAACTCCCGTGCCAGGCGTGAGCTCCGCAGACCCACTGCCCTGTTCCTCGGGTGCAATCAGAATCGGTCTTCCTTTAACTTAAGGCCCGCCGCCCCAGCCCCACACACCCCCGGCCGCCCCTTTCCCCGGGGAAGAACTGCCTGCCTGACCGCCACCAGGCATAGCGCGGGAGAGCCAAGTTCGCCGCCGGTCTTTGCTCCTGGCCAGCCGCAGTCCACCCAGAGTGCTGCGCCCAGCTCCGAGGGCGGCGGGCAAGGCCGGGCAGCCCAAGCTGCAGGAGCGTCGCGGGAGCCCCTCTCCCGGTCACCGGCCAGCAGGTGGCTCTGCTCGCGCGGCCGGCAGCCCGGGCCGGGAGGCGGTCAGCTCTGCCGGCGGAGACACCGCGGCGGCTTATGCAACGAGCCGCGGCGGCAGCCTGCTCCCTCCGCCCGCGCCGCCCGCCAGCCGCGAGGAGCAGGTCCGGCAAGCAGGCAGGCCCCAAGCCAGGGAAGTCCCGGGCCGGCCGGGCCAGGGCCGCAGCACGCCGCAAGCACCTGCAGCAGCGGGCCTGGCGCTCCCGAGGTGCGGGCTGGGCAGCGGCGGCGAGGGGCCCTCGGAGGAGCCCCGCTTCGACCTGCCGTGCCTCCCTCTCCGCCAGGCCCCTCGCAACCCCGGGCTGGGGGCACCGGAGGCCCGTTCGGGGTCGGGGGGAGGAAGGGGTCTGGGCACGAGAGGAGAGCAGCCCCGGCCAGGGCAAGGACGGGAGGCTGCTCGGGGGCCCTGCGCCCGCCGCCTCTCCCGCCCGCCGGGGCCTCCCCGCGCCGCCCGCCCGCCGGGCTGCTCCGGTGGGGGAGCGGCGAGGTGGCCTCTCGCGCGCGCGCGCGCGCGGGGCCGCCCGGACTCACCTCCTTCTTGGCTGTGCGCAGGAGGCGCTGCCGGGTCTCGGCCTCGGCGGGCAGCAGCAGCAGCGAGGCGGGAGCCAGGGCGCGCAGGGCAGACGAACCCCCGGACGTCGCGCCTGGAGCCCGCCGCCCCGACCCGGGGGCTGGGGCAGCCGGAGCCGGGGCCGCCGCCATCCTGCTAGTCCGCCCGCCCGTCCGCTGGCCGGCTCGCCCGTTGGTGCGCAGTCAGGAGGCGGGCCGAGGCGAGGCAGAGTAAGGCAACGCCCCGCCGGCCGGCCGCCGCTACGCGCACGGGGCTCGGGGAGGCGGCGGCTGGAGCTGCGCGGCCGCCACCCCTCCCTCCCTCCCTCCCTCTTAGTCGCCCGCCCAGCCGCCCGCCTTCGGGCCGAGTTCCTGCGGGCCCCCGGAGGCGGATGCCGGGGAGCGGCTCCTTCTAGCCCGCAGGGGCCGGAAATGCCCCCTCCTCGGTGCTCATCCAGGGCCGGCTCCCCCCGCCGCGGGAAGAGGGGCCCATCGGGTGGCCCTTATGGTGGAACAGAAGGAGGGGGGCTCCACCTCCCCTCCTCCTCTCTTCATAACGACCCTATGAGGTTGGTTAGGTAAGAGGAAAGTCACGAGACCACGGAGAACTGAACCTGGATTTCTTCGGTCCCTGCCCCACACTAAGGGGAACCGTAAGCCACCGTGAGTCTCTTCATGAATCATACGAAGCCATAAGCCCAGCACAACTAAGTCGAACCCAAAGCTGGGTGGGCTAACCCTTGTTTATTGGAGAAGATGCCAGTCTGGGCTTTCGTGCCCTTTGCCCTTCTCAGCTTGTGTTGCTCAGCACCCCCACCCCCCCAGTCCTCCCAGGGAAATGAGCATCGGCTTGGCCACACCTGTCAATCCCATCGCTTTGCATGCAGGAAGCCTCTGCCGTGCGGGGCAGGTTGGGCCTGAAAGGGCATACCGGACCCTCTTCAGGCAGGTGCATGGCTCCACTCTGCAAAGGTTTTTGGACTCTAAAGCTGCTCCTTCCCTTCCCTGACCTGGGGTAGGGTGGGGGAAAGGCCACGGCTTGGGCTCAGGCCAGCCAGTGCAGAGCAGTCTGGGGGCTGCCTGGGGCTTCATGCTCAATTGAATCACTCTCACACTAGCGGGGGGTGGGGGGGAAGAGGTGTGCCTTGCCCCAGGATCTCAGCCCCCACCCGCTGCTCCCCTGACTGATGTTTTCAGAAATGGGAGCTGTCAAGGCTGAAGGAGATTTGCACATCCAGCTGACAGGTGGCAGAGGAGAGCCTGAAAGCACCTGCCCAGGCATGGCTGAACAGCTCAGGGCAGCAGCTGCTGGCCGGGCATGAGAAGGCGCTGCGTGGCCCGTGGCAGGGAGCCCTCGGCTTGGCAGGAACCGACCGACCGCATCTCTGTAGAACCCTCCTCTTCCCTCTGCTGGTCTCAGTCTGTAAGAAGAAAAGGTCTCTCTGTCTCCTGGGAGTGGCCCTTGGTCTGGAGGAGCGGGGTCTGGAAAAACGATGTCCTTGCCCTGGCAGCCTCCAGATCCATCCTTTATTTATTTGTTTGTTTATTTTCTACCCCACCTTTATCATTTTTATGAATAACTCAGGGCGGCGAACATACCAAATACTCCTTCCTTGTCCTGACAAGCAGGAACCATGCCGAGACGAGGAATAGGTCTCTAGTGTTTTATTACTGCTACAGTAGACAGAAGATCCTAACAAACTGAAAAAGGTGGGAAAACCCAGACAGATAAACCCCAAAAGTCAGGGCGGGTCTGTTCTGTGTGTCTCTGAATGGCTGCTCAAACTCTCTCTACTATGCATGCGTTTTCCCCCCTGGATAGGGGCCCCCTCCTGCTCACCCTCAGTGCTCATGACATTCCTCCTCCTATTTTCCCCACAACAACAACCCTGTGAGGTGGGCTGGACTGAGAGGAAGGGACTGGCCCAAGGTCACCCAGCTGGCTTCCATGCCTAAACCGGAACTAGAACTCACGGACTCCTGGTTTCTAGCCCGTTGCCTTAACCACTAGACCAAACTGGCTCTCTTTGGCTGCTGTAACCTCCAGGTGCCCTCACATGCAAGCCCAGGGCAGCTCTTCTCATCCAGCCACTGAGGCCTACCTGTCAAGGTGGTTGTGCAGGAGAAAATCTCCTGAAGTCAGCAAACGTGAAAGAGGAAATAATCCAGGCATCCTGGGAGCCCAACATCCAAAATCCTTCAGTCCTGCCAACCAGAGAAAGAGAAAGGAAGCTCCCCTCCCTGCCAGTGTTTCCACGTTCTCCTTCTGGCAATTCCTGGGTCTCCTGTTGAGCCCAGGATGGGGCCCAGTCCCAGGTTGTGTGTGGCAAAGGATGACCAATTCTGCCTCCCAGTGTGGCTGACCATCGTTCACTGGCTCCTGCAGCACAGCTACTGTATGTCTAGGTGGGCCGAGAAGGCTGGACCCTCCCAGCAAAGAGGCCTTCGGCTGGTGGAGGTGCTCAGGCATTGCCCCTCTTCTGTGGGGCCGAAGTGAAACCCTTGCTGGGCAGGCCGCAAAGTTCCACCATGTGTGGGGCTACAGCCACCCACCCTGACTTGGGGCTGGAACACGCAGAAGGGGCACATCATTTGTCACTGGACCTGGGCAGAGGCTGTGCAACTGGGGGGCTGGGCAGGCCTCCTGTCGTGCATCCTCTGGGATGCAGGCCGGACCCCACCCACATCTTGCCTGCTGCTGGAGCCACACGAGAACATGTGGTGGGGGGGCTCCTCCTCCCCCTCCTCCCCCTCCCTCCTCTCTTTGAAGTGAGGCGAACCTTTCCAGAGCCTGCTGTGCTGACCCTCCTCCTGGGTGTGCCTCTCCTTCGCCAACTTCTTCAGTCCAGACCCTGCTGGGGCTCTGGGGAAGCCACAGGAGGGCAGATGTCTGCTAGGCCAGCCGGCTCGATGACCCCCCGGGCCGCCTCTCTCCTCAGCCAGAGAGATGGCAGGGACACCTGGGGCAAAAAGGTGGATTTCCTTCTGTCCGTGGTAGGATTTGCGGTCGATCTGGGCAACGTCTGGCGCTTTCCCTACATCTGCTACCAGAATGGAGGTGGTAAGGAACCGGGTCATGAGCTGGGCACCGATTTGGGGCAGAGATGACGTTCCACCCCAACCAGGGACCCACTTCTCCTTCCCCTTCCCTTGCAGCCCACTGTTCTGCTCCTCAGGGGGTCATAATGCTGGGTGGAATTTTGTGAGATTCCCCTCCACTTCCTGGAAATCAGCTGCTTCCCCACCAGTGCAGTTTCGGAGGCTGGATTTTAGAAGATGGAAGAAATGACCCAGAAGGACAGGGAGTCCCGTTTAAATCCCAAACATCAAAGTGTCGACGTAGCCTGTCAGTTGATAGGAGACATTTGCTATTGTAGGGATGCTGTTCCAATTTTCTTTGGCTCTAAAACTACTGTGCAGACCCCCATAAGATTTCAGTCTCTGGATAATGTACGAATAGCTATCATTAAGGTTTTCTCTCTGTTTTGGGGTGGGGAACTGTCCATGGTATTTCTTTTCAGCATCACTGAAATGTATTACACAGACAAAAAAATGTTGCTAGGCAAAAAGGCATCTCTTTGGGCCCATTGGATATTCTAAAATCTGAAACGTGGCACTGCTTTAATGCAGATCAACCAAAACATGATAAAATTGCAAACAGGTTTTACCCTTACTTTGTGCCATTATGGCTTTAACTTAAAACACCTAAACTTAGCAATCTGCAAGTTACTGCTTTCTTTTGCCTCTAATTTAAAATTGGTTGTGTAATTGTTACTACCCTATTTACCATGTTTTCAAAGTAAGTAAATATGCAAATAATCACAAGAAAACTACTTAAAAAGGGAACATAAGTAAACAAATAAAGTCGATCAAGGCAGAAACAAATGAATCAGACACTGACTGAACCTCTGTATCCGAATTACTAAATGTTTACTTTAGATTTGTAATGAATTTCTGTGATATTAAAGAAAGGCATAAGAAAAGTGACAGAATATCCTCCTTAAACAAGCAAGGAAAAGAAGCCTGAATCGCAAACCTCCAGTTCACTTCGGTGGCTTGGTGGGAACACCATTTAAGGTCAGTTTGATTCCAGCATTTCAGAGCGAGGCAGGTGCATGCACACCCAGGGTCTGCCCCAGAGACCTTTACTTCTTCAAATGCTTTCCCAGCAAACAGCAGCTATTAACATTGCTCACTGCTGCCTGTGCCTGTGTGTTTCAGACAGGGAAAGCTGCAAGCCGGCAGGCTTGTTCTTATTCATTTAGCTTGCGTTGTGTTATCTGCTTCACCTTGGACATTTTTGCTGTGCTATAACAATATGTGCCCCTGTCATGCCTGTTTCTAGGCCACATGAATGCAGAGAAATCTGAGGATGGCATGGACCTCTTCACTTTTGTGCAAGCAGCTGCTGGGGGGGGCCTTTAAGAAAAGTGGGGTTCAGGAGGAGCTGGTGGGGAGCAAGCAATGTCACCGGTCACCGCCTCATTTAAAATACACAGATGGGATTTGATGTATGCATAGATTCATTATGCCTTTTTCTGACATCCACCCTCTGAAGCTGGAATTCCCAAACTCCAATCATTGAAACCGGCTTTCCTCAAGACAGACCTCATGGGGGGAGGGGGGAAGTGAGCATGCAAGTCAGCTCTTTCCCCACAGCCAGAGAGAGAGAAAGAAAACAGTGGAGGATGCTATATACTCATCCGTAGCTCCTGAAGCTTCTGCCCTTTGCCGTTCACCATAGGAGCATTTCTCCTCCCCTACCTGCTGATGGCTGTCCTTGGAGGGGTGCCCCTTTTCTACATGGAGCTGGCTCTGGGGCAATTCCACCGGGTTGGAGCCATCCCCATCTGGAAGAACATCTGCCCCATCTTTAAAGGTAACAAGCCAGCAAGATGGAGCAGAAATTTTCCCCAAAGGACAAAGGGTGGTGCGCATGGGCACGTGTGCACATGTGTCTAAAAGTTAAGGAAGTGGGGCCTTTAGGAGTTTCAGGGCTCCCCCCCCACCCTTTTAATGAGAGGCGTTTTAAATGCTTTCCTGGAATTTCAGATCTTTATCTTAATCTTTCCCTTGCATTCTGAAATGATCTCCCCAAAAGTAGGACTGTCACCTGCTTCTGATTCTTGGAGTGGGCGCTGAACCCTACACCCAACCTCGGCTCCCAGACCCAATTTGATACCCAGGAGGCATCCCAGCCCAATCTCCAGCAGGCTGAAAGAAAGCTTTTAGCCTGCAAGACCCTCCTCGGGCAACTACAGCCTGCCAGAAATTCCGGCCTTGCCAGCAGCAACAGTTTGCAGCTGAGGTCCTCAATGCCACCGCACTCCAATGGGTGGCACAGATTAATGTATCGGTTATCATTGATGGTTGTTGTCATTTGTACATTAGTCAGTTATTTGCTGCTTTCTTTTACGCATGGATCTGGTCCGTTGGACACTACAGCAAAATGGAGCTTTGGGATCCAAAGTACTTTACCTTTGAATAGGTGCTCGGGAGCCACGGAGGTTAAGTGGGCTCTGGGTCCTTCAGTGGTTTGCAAGAGGCCTCTGGAAACGAGGGGCTGGATGAGAGTCTAGGGGCCACCTCTGCCCGGCCGTCTTCTCCTTTTGCAGGCGTCGGTTTCGCCATCTGCATTATCAACCTGTATGTGGCGTTCCACTACAACACCATCATCGCTTGGGCCCTCTGCTATTTCTACTCCTCCTTCACACCCACCCTGCCCTGGGCCAGCTGCAGCAACCCCTGGAACACCCCCAGCTGCGTCAGCTACTTTGATGCCAGCAACGTGTCCTGGACGAACCACTCCAAGTCACCCGCTGAGGAGTTTTACATGTAAGGGGGGGCACACGGAGGGGCTTAGAAGCACTGAAAGTGGCCAGCTGATCATGGGAGGCTGACTTTGCGTCATGGAGCCAGGGCTGGTGAATTAGGTGGCACTCCTGGAACAGCATGAGCCAAAGACAGAGAGTTCCTGGCATCCATGTAGAATTATCCACATTGGCATATACAATATTTCCTCCCTGACTGAGCGGCTTCCCTTTGCTGTAGGAGGCAGGTCCTGCAGGTGCAGGGTTCACGTGGTCTGTCTGACGTGGGCAAGATCCGTTGGCAGCTGCTGCTCTGCCTGTTCCTCATCTTCACCATTGTCTACTTCAGCCTCTGGAAGGGGGTCAAGACTTCTGGGAAGGTACAGGCTGTCTGGGTGCCTTTGCCTGCACAGAGGAGGCCCCATTATAGCCCCTGCCGGGGCCCAGATGCCTCCTCAAGGAGAGCCCGGGGTCCAAATTCCTTTCCGCACAGCTGTAGAGGCGGGCAGAGGGCACCGACCCTTGAGGTGTTCTGCAGGAAGGAGGGCAGTGGAAAATCCAAGAATGGGAAGCAACACCCTTCCTGGGATCTGGAGGCGGGTGGTGCTGGTGAAGGAGCATGGCCAAAATCCTGCAGCCCGTCACAGCCCAGCTGTCTCTCCAGGTGGTTTGGGTGACGGCCACTCTGCCGTACGTCGTCTTGTTCATCCTGCTGATCCGTGGCGCAACGCTCCCAGGGGCTTGGAGAGGAATTGTCTTCTACCTGCGACCCGACTGGGAGAAGCTCGGGAGCGTGGCCGTATGTTTCTGCATGTAGCTATGTGATGGCAGTGCTTGGAGACCAGGCTCTTCTGCCTTGAGCAGGCACAGCTCAGGCTGAAGTTCAACAGGAGCTAGAGAATGGAGCAAAGCTACTCAGGATCTAGAGGCAGAGAGGGGCTTGCTCCTCCTCCCCATGTAGTGCTTGCTAAAGATTTCCACCCAGGCATTACTCAGGGACAGACCCACCAAGGACCCCCACATTTCACTGCTGTGGAGTTGTGGCTTTTCCCTGCAGGATTCAATGAGCAAGCCATCTGGGCCGGGTTCAGAAGCAGACACAGAAAAACGGTCCGCCCTGCTGCTTCGTTCGGCTGGCTGGGCATGTGGGCGTCCTCCTCCAATTCCAAAGCAATCCAAACTCTTCTGAGATCTATTGGATCCCAGATCCTCTGCCTTTCCCGGAGCATTCACCGCTTTAACTCCACACCGCTCAGGGGTCTCCCCGAACAGAGGAAGTGCCTTGCTGGGGAGGTGCCATGGCCCTTCGCGGGAAGGGCAGCTCATTTAAAGGGCCGCGTGTTCTGGCTTTGCCACCCCACTCTTCCCTCTTCTGCAGACCCACAAGAAAGAGGCCCTGATCTGGCAACCCCCCAGAGAAGATCAGAAAACCAGTTGGGAGGGAGGGACACGTTCTTCCCCTTGTTATTCTTTGGTACCCTTGGAAATGCAAATCATGAACTGAATCACACATCTCATTTGCCATCTGTGGGGAATGGATTGGGGTGGCCTGCTTTCACCCAGCCTTTGCAGAGCCACACTGACAATGCACTTCCTGCCCGTAATTACCTCTCCCGATGCATTGATGAATTTTAATCAAAGCTAGTCAGGGGCCGGGGTGTGGGGTGGGGAGAAGAATTGACCAGAAGCTACAAGCCGATTCCTTCCTGTGGTCCTGGAGGCTCGCGGGCTCCCTTCCTGCAGTGAAGACAATAGTGAGGGTGCTGTTCCCAGTTGGGTGCTCAATCCGAGGACTGGCCTGGCATCTGCCCAGCTCCCTTCCTGAGCCCTTCCTGGGAGGTCCTTCACCCATCACAGCTGTGCCTCTCTCTGTTCAGGTGTGGGTCGATGCAGCTGCCCAGATCTTCTTCTCCCTGGGGCCCGGATTTGGAGTCCTCCTTGCGTTAGCCAGTTACAACCCGTTCAACAACAACTGTTACCGGTGAGGGCTCAAGGCCGAGCAGCTCGCTGTCCACAGACCCACACTCTTCCTTATTCCCTTAATTGCTCCATTGCGGGGCAGACCTAACATTAAGAAGGTGGGTAGCTGGCGCTGGGAGGGTGTCAGCCTAACCAGGCATTCCGATTTGCATGGGGCACTGTTTTGCACATGCGCCACGTAGAAGCACCACTGTTGCTGGGGTTGGGAGCAAACGGTAGTGCCGGATTTAGGCACTGCTGTTTGCTCCCAACCCCAGCAACAGGGCAGGTACAGATGCCAAGGGGCAATGAATGAGTGGACCCCAGCTATCAACCAGCTGCCACCTTTATCTAGGAGGATGGCATGGTCTTTTTCTTCTCAACACCAGATGGCCAGACCCCTTGGCCTGCTCTGGGGAGGAGGCTAAGCTTTTGAATGCTTTCGACTGCACCAGTGAAGTAGCCAGTGCCCCTGCTTCTCCCGGCTTTCAAATATTTTATTTTATTTATTTGTCAAATTTTTATCACCGCCCATCTCCCCCATAAGGAGGGACTCTGGATGGTTATATAAATATGCCTAGGGAATTCATGGGTTTGTTGTGCCTTTCCAGAGATGCCATCCTAACCAGCCTGGCCAACTGCTTCACCAGCTTCCTCTCGGGATTTGTCATTTTCACCGTCCTGGGCTATATGGCTGAAATGCGGGACATGGAAGTCGCAGATGTAGCAAAAGACAAAGGTTTGTGACCGTCTCTCGTCGGCATCAGCGGTTCCCCCACACAGGGAGCCAAAGGTGGCTGCCAAGGGCTGTGGAGTTTGTAACAGCTTCCTCCATTGGTGAGAACCAAGAATAGCCCTCAGCTGGCATCTGAGGGCTGCATAGGCAATGCCTCCTCACCCTTTAGAAGATGGACCTACCATCCCCTAATGGCGTTCTTCTCAGGAGAGGCTTGCCTGCGATTAACCAAACCAAGGTTTGTTGAATTAACTTGATTCTCTGGATTCAAGGAACACAGCACGCTCAGCTAAAACGTGGCTGGCTTACGGGTGGCTCTCTACTCCGGGGGAAGCCACCCAAAGAATTCTAAGGAAGTGCCCTTCAACCAGACAGACTGCAGTCCTGTTCACACCACATGCAGTCCCCACACTGCACCTACCCAAGTGGGAGGGGAAGCAGACGAGCGCTTTTTTGGGGGTGGGCCGGCACAAGTCAGGGAAGGCTGCGGTGAGCTCTCATGAGAATGCCACCCACGCCTGTCCTGGCGCAACCTCCCTTTGGCCTGTTGGCTGCATGCGGGATCCAGCCTGTGGAGTTGAGGGGTGGTAACAGCACAAGGGTCTCTTCCAGGGCCCAGCCTCCTCTTCATCACTTACCCAGAAGCCCTTGCCAACATGACCGGATCCTCCTTTTTTGCCATCCTCTTCTTCCTCATGATGATTATGCTGGGACTGGACAGCACTGTAAGGCGAGTTTCATTTTGCACTGAAGAGACACCCTCAGCGGCTGTCGGTCGGCAGGGACAGCGCTTTAAGAAACGTGTGTTCGTAGGTACCTTACCGTGGTACTCACTCTTTTTTGGCTCAAAAAAGAAATGATGCCCAGCGTGGAAATATTTCCAAGGGCAGAAATTGGGGGAAAACAACCTGCACTTCCCAATTTGTTTTCCAAACAATATGTTGTTATTCCTGTTCAAGGTTTAACAGTTTAAACCTCTCCACAAACTTTTCAATGGGTAGAATTGCTCTGAATTTGACCGAGCAGCCCTGTGCTCCCCAACACTCCCCGGCAAAGTCTCCAGATTCTGCCGCTCACTCAGACCGAGTTCTTGGGGGGGGGGGGGCTGTTTGCAGTTCGGGGGCCTGGAAGCTGTGATCACAGCCCTGATGGACGAATATCCCCGAGCCCTGGGTGAGCACCGTCAGCTGTTCGTGCTCGGACTCACCGCCGTCTGCTTCCTGGGCTCCCTCGCCACGCTGACCAATGTGAGTTATGGGGGCATCGGGCATTTCTCGACCCTTTGATCGCAGGGCTAGGCAGCACTTCCCTGGTGAATGCGAGAGAAAGGCCCGCTGGAGTACTGGAGGACGCTGAGACAGGCTGAAAACGACCCTTGCCCTGTAGGTATTTCCAGGAAAGGGAGTATCTTGTTGAGGTACTTGCCCCGCAAGGTAGAGTGTTTTATTTTGCTCCTATTGTGGGGGTGTGGTGAGCAAGAGGGGAGCCCCCAAGCGGGCTAATCATGGGACTTCCCCCTACTAGAATCCACCACGAGATGGCAGAGTGATACCTTAAAGGCCGACCACCGCGTTGTGGTGTTGCCCACCTTCAAGGGGGGCCAAGACTGCTACCAGCCCAGCTCCTCCTGGGGGCCTGTAGCCTAGGCGGAGCCCCCTGCGTCCCTCCCAGTTTCACAGCAGGCTCTTCACTGGTGTCCCCATCCAGGGAGGCCCCTACATTGTGAAACTCCTGGAAGAGTTTGGTGCTGGTTGCTCCATCGTAGCTGTGGTGCTCCTGGAAGCCGTTGCCGTCTCCTGGTTCTATGATAAGGAGAGACATGCTGTGGCCCCGCTGGTGGGGTGGGGGGAGCCTCCAGAGGGCCCTCGGTGCCATCCTCCAAAAGCTAGCCGGATGCGCCTTTTCCGAGAATGGGTGGAGTGACGGTTCCTTTGTGGGTCTCCTTCAGGGAAAAACTTTGCAGAAAAGAGACCCCACAGACAGAGCCTTTTCCCACCATCTCTGCAAACCTTCCTGCACCTTTCTGATTTCAAAATCAGTCTCCGTCTTGGCTCTGAGCAGTTGTCCCCCAGAATGACCAGGGAGAGGCCCCAGCCCCTTGAAGACCCCTCCTCAAGGCTTAAAAGGGTGGGCTTTGCCCGAACTGATGGTGCCGAGTCAAAGATGAATGGCTTGGCTCTTTCTTCCTAGGAATGCAGCAGTTCTGCAGTGACGTGAAGGCCATGCTCGGTTTTCGGCCAGGGATGTACTGGCAAGTGTGTTGGAGAGTTGTCAGCCCAGCCACCTTAGCAGTGCGTAACACATTTCCTCCATCACCGTTTTTACGTCCCCATCAGCCAGACTAAGGTTGCAATAGGGACAAAGGGGCTATTCACTGCCCCCAAATGCTTTTAGCTGAAGATGCCAAAAAAATGGGGAAACCCCAGAGGAACGTGGGGATGAGCGGGGGAGGAGGAGGAAAGGCGTGGCTATGGATAAGCCGGGTTGCCCCATAAATTAGAAATCAAAGCGTGCCCCCTAAAGGAATATTCTTTGCATCTCCGTTAAGGGCCTCGCTCAGCTTTTAAGCCCTTCCCAAAGCTCTAGAGGAACTGGGCCAGTCAGACTAAACCATGATGGAATGAGAAATGGAATTCTGGGAGTTGAAGTCCACAGTCTTCAAGCTGCTGAGGTTGAGAAAGGCTGCTCTAGGGTGAACAGCACCTTGCTTACTGTTTGGTATAAGTGTCCCTTTGTGGGTGGAAGGGATGAATTTTGTGGCAGGGGGCACTTGTAAAATGGACAGGACAGGGCAATAGTGGCAGCTGGGTGTTTTCCCAGAACTGGTTTTCTCCTTACCCCTTGCCCCTGCCCCAGTTCATTCTCATCAGCTCCCTCCTGGACCAGCCGCCCCTTGTGCTGTTTGGCTATGAGTATCCTGCGTGGAGCATCAGGCTGGGACACCTGATTGGAATGTCATCTTTCCTTTGCATTCCTGCCTACATGGTGTACAAGCTTGTCTGGACCCCTGGATCGCTGAAGCAGGTCAGGGAAACACGATCCTAACAACTCTGCCTGGGGGAGCCCCACAGCCCTCTCCTCCTGCAGATCCGCTGCCTAAAGGGTGATTCCCTGGCCAAGAGACTGTGCTGTGAGTAGGCAGAGTCTCGATCCAGTCTCAGTTCTGCTATTAACCAAGTCAAAGGCAATTGATCTGAAGCAGGTTCTACCTGCAGGGTTTTTGAAAAACAAAAAAAAGTGGGGGAGGAGGGAAGGTGCATTTATGTTACTATGCTTGGGCCATCCTCTGCGAAACTGAAAATGTTGACTTGGATGCAGATGATTAGGAAAGGAGTTGGAAGTATAAATGCTCATATTTTAACACCTTGAGCATTAGATCTGGAGAGGAACCGTGCATGGAATGCCACAGAGCTTGGGTTGCTGTGCCTCAAGAAGTTCTTGGGCAGCTGGACGAGGCAGCCCTGCCTCACCCTCTCTCTCTCTTCTCTCTCTCTCTGCCTCGGCCACCCAGCGCCTCGCCCTGTGCCTTCGGCCAGAGAAGATTGCACGGGAGCTGTCCCTGGAGATGGTGGATGTGCCAGCCTCCCTTTAATTCCCTTGACCGACAGACAGCTTCTCCTGCCTACCCCAGAAACCCAGGCCGTTCTTTGCTGACCCCCCCCCCAACAGAAGAGCACCTGGCCTGAGGCAGCAACCGAGTGGACGCCCAAGCCCAGTTGGGTGGGCTGGCCATCGTCCCCCGAGCCAACTCTCCAGCACCCCCTTCTCCTGGAATTGCTGCCCCCACATCTCATGCCTCCTGCCCACAGCCCAGCTTCTGATCCTGGGATGCCTGACTGAAACGTGGGAGGTGTCTCAGAACGGCTTAGAGAGGACAGCAGGGCAGGACGCCGCCCTTCTGTGGTGCCTCAGGACCCGCCCCTGCTCCGCCCCCCTTGGGGTGCTGGGCGTTCGCAGCCGACCATGTCCCAGCCTCAGCAGAAGGGCCCCAGCAGGGACTTCTAATACAGCTTTCTCTGGCCTAGGGGGGGGGGGGGGTTAGCCTCTGCCTATCTGCCAGCCCCAGCGCTGGCAGGAGCGACGATAGACACAAAGATCAAAGATTGGCCAAACTGCTGCCAGCTCCGGGCTTCTGTTGAGATAAAGATCGCTGGTGCGTGGAATCCCTGGCCCCGGCTGGCACGCTGCATTTTTCAGTTCACCATCCTATCGCTTATTATGGGGGGGGGGTGTCAATCGCGGGGTAGGAAGGAACGCTGAAGACGCTTCTCCCGAGGCGGGGCTACCTGGCGGCTCTTCGCCGCTTTCCAAGAAGGTCCCCGGACCGGCCGGGCGGCGCCCCCGGACACGCCGCTCCTCTCCCGGGGCGATAAGACCAGCTTCTGGGGAACGGCGTTCTCTCGCTTCGGAGTCGCCCGGGAGCTGCCGTCGTTCAGCCCGTTTACGTGGCGCTACGCTCGGAATCCGCCCCAGCCGTTCTCCCCGGGAAGCCGGGGACAAGAAAGGAGGTCCGCTTGATGCATCACACTAAGCCGCGGTTTGTCCAATAAGCCACCACCGGCTGCGTCCGGGGACCAGGCCGAGCCTGCGGTTACCGCTTCCATCGCGCAAGGTTGCAAACCGGGACCGGCTGACGGGGGAAATGGGGGGTCGCGCGGCAGCCCCGCCCCTTCCGCGCCGGACGAGCGGGCGGGGCGCTCTGCACGTGTCCAGAGGCGCGCTTGGGCCAAGGGCTGCGACGAGCGCCTCCCTCTGCTCTGCGCTGGCGCGAGGATGCCGCGGAGCTGCTGCCGGGGAGCCGCCCTGCTGCCGCTGCTGCTGCTGCCGCCGGTCGCCCTGGGAGAGGCCGGGGAAGACGCGGCGGCAACCGGGCAGCGGCGGCCCTTCGCCGTCCTCCGGAGGCAGAACCTGGGTGAGGAGCGGCGGGGCGCCCGGAGTCCCCTCCCCCTCCCTCGAGCGCCGGCTGGCCCGCGGGGCGGGGGCGGGGGGTCTCCGGGGCTTCCCCAGCTTGGCCGCGCCTCTCGGCCGGACCTGCGGGCAGCGGGGCTTGAGCGCGGCCACCGCCCTGCCGCAGAGGGTCTCCCCGCGGCCCCTGCCCTGCCCACTGACCGGCGGCCGCCTCTTCTCTCCCGGAAGCTCTGCTGGGAAGCGTCTTCGGCCTCCTGCTGGTCGCCACCGTCCTGCTGGCCGTGTGCGTGTATTGGCTGCTCCGCCGGCGCTAGCCCGGGAGCGCGAGAGCCGGCGCCGGAAGACCGAGGCTCCCTCCACCCGCGGACCGGCTCGGCTCGGCTCCCTCCGGTGTGACCCGTCCGCCCCGCGCTCCCGCCGGTGGGCCGGAAGAGGGCGGACCGGACCGCAGCGGCTTGCCTGAGCTGAACCTTCTCTCTTTCTTGAGATGCTGGGCTTAAACCGGCAGATCGATTCTCTGCTGCTGCCCTCCCTCTTTGGAAAGGTAAATATTTGCAGATAATCCTAATAACGTCTCTGAATTATTTGGGGTGCTTGGGAAGATCATCTTTCCTACAGAGCCAAATTCTGTAGGATAAGGCGACAGCTTGAAGCTGCCTGCGATTGTCGCCTATAGATTGGTGGTTTGAGTTTAACAAAACCAATGAACTAGCCAGGATTAAGAAGGCTGCAGGACCTGCTGATCCCAAGGGATTGCATCCCTGTTTGGAAAGGCCAGCAGCAAAGCCACCAAAGACTAGTAGAATCCTGTTTTTCATATGCCAGGGTTGGCCTGATGCAAAACGGATCATCAGCCCTAAAGTGTTTGCAAATCTATCCTGATGGCGAGATGGGAGGCTGCCTGAGACGGGGGAGGGACCGCTGTTCTGGGCCAGAGCCTGCAATCCAGAGGACGTTCATGTGCACCGGTTCATGGGCTGCACAGAAAGCGATCCTCACCTTTAGCTTTCTAATTGCCAACAGAGACCCCCCCATTCCTGGGATTCTGATGACAATCTTTCGCAGGGAATGCGCACCGAAAGTATTCACACTACAATTTGCCCAAGTTGCTGCTAACACTTCTTAGAAAGTTCTGCACTTTTGTTTTTACATCCCAATAGGATTCTCCTGATGTATGTTAGCGACTTTGGGATATATAATAAAACAGTTGTCACCGTGCAATTTTGCTTAGCTGGTCTACATCTCAGCGACCCTTTGGGGTGGGCTCAGCAAGGGCCTGGCTTTATTTCAGCCAGCAGGACAGCCACGATGCAGCAGTGCATGGCTTTCGCTCTCAGCAAGGCATGCTCTGATCCTGTGATCAGATTAGGCTGTAATGAAACAGCAGCATGGCAGAACGCGTTCCAGGCTCTTGCAGTTTTTCCGTGCTAGCTTCACAGAACTGCGAGGGCTTTTTGTAACTGGCCCCGTTGGAACGCTTCTCAAAGGTAGCCTTTTGCTTAACATAAAGAGCTCACAGCACCCCACTCACCTCTTTTCTGGCAAGGAATTCAGCCAATAGAGGAGGTTGCCCCCGCTTTATTTAAAAACACAACCCCCCCAGCAAGTGGAAGATTTGCTTGGGGGGGGCAGAAGAGGGAAACGCTTGGGAAGGCTACAGAGGGGTGAAGCATTTGGGGGGGGGTTCCAAAGAGAAAGGAAAAGCACTCTGATGTAGGCAGACTGTGGGGGAGGCTTGTAGGGTGATAAAAAGGCCCCCGACAGCCACTGAAATCTTTGGTAGGCGAGGCAGAACCCCCCACTGCGGCTCAGGTCCCCCCCACCGCCCCTCTTCGAGGCTGGCAAGAGTCCACTGGCCCCGTCAGAACAGCCTTTGGCAAAGGTAGCTCGGGGTACCCCCCTTCAGTGCAACAGCTTAGCGCAGAGGAAGACGGGCAGATCTTTGGGCTCAAAGCTTTGGCGAGAAAACGGAAGAGCCCCATCCCTGCTAAAGATGCCCCCCCCCCGCAGTTCCCAGGCTGGAAGGGGCCCAGGGCGTCTGGCGCTTGCTCCCACAGGCGTCGTGCTGCTACTTCTCCAGCAGGGAGCGCTGCAGAGCCTCCCGCAGCTCCGCCTCCTCCTCGGCCTGCCTCCGCTGCTCCCGTTCTTGCTCCTCCTGGACGGAGAGCGCCATGGCCAGCTGCAAATCCCGGTCAAACGTGGAAGAACCGCGCAGGGGCGGGTGGCTCCCGCCATTTGCCAGGAGGCTCTCCTGCAGCACCCTGTGCGGGGGAGAAAAGTGTTTTCTGGCAGGCGGGTGCAGATGCCCACCGCGAGTTCTGCTACAGATGGCTGCTTCCCAGACCGTGCCTGGAGGCCCAGTGAGCCCCAGTCCTGGGCCTCGGCTTCGGGGGGGGGGTCCCCCTCCTGTACCTCCCAAGTGCGGATGTTCGTAGGGGTGGGCCAGCCCCTTCCCAAAGCAGACAAGGCAGCCGCCAAGAGGGCTCTGCAGGGTGGCGGAAGGAGGCACACTGAGTCAGAGCCGCAAGGAGCGTGGGTCCTGCCTGGAGACGGGTCTCAGCCCCCCCAGAGGCTGTTCTGAGGCCGCTGCCCTCCCGCAGGCCAGCCTGCGTGTGCTCCTGGGGAACCAGCAGGGAGGCGCGCAGGACGTTCAGCCCCAACCACAGGGGCCCAAGCGCTCCCGGTCCTGCGGCATCCTTGGGCTCTCGGCCTTACCTCTGATACTGGAGGCCGAGGTCCTGCGAGAAAGACACGTCCCCATTCAAGTGTGGCTCCAAAGGCTCCTGGGGGGACACCAGGCAGTTACAGACCCACTCCCCAGCGGGAGGACCAGGCCCCCTCCTGCCTGCAGGTGCAAACGCTGAAGGAAGCTCATATCACTCAGAGGCATGCACTCCACGGTGGGCCACGTCCAGAGGACCACGTGGAAGGCCGAGGACAACCCACAAATGCACACGGATAAAACCGCAGAACTAAAATGTCGTCCTTGGTTGGAACGTAAAGTGCAACTTGGGGGCCCCAAACCGACAGAAAGGCCCAAGAGGAGCCCAGTGGGCAACGCTCTCGACGGCTCCCCGAGAGAGGCCCGTGGAGGACCGGGGTGGGAACTCACCAGGTTCTGGCCGGACTCCATCAGGCTCTGCCGGATGGCGAACTGCATGATCTCGTTGTCCTCGTCTTGCACGTGCAAGTCCCGGCCATCGTCCTGAACACGGTAGGATTCGGGGATCTCGAAGACGGAGGGGTCGACCGCGAAGGCAGGGGCTGGAGTGGCTGGGGACAGGGAGAGGAGAGCTGTGATCGGGACGGCCGCCAGCAGGCCTGGGAGGTGGACTCAGGCCCAGACGGGCCGTGCTCTCCCGTTGGCTTCTGACACTCTTCAGGCCCCGCCCCCCGAGCAGCCTCCTCACCGGCCGCCCCTGAGGGTGAAGCTCCTTCCAGGGTGCTGCAGCTGTTCACGCTGCCAAAGGTAATCCTTGCGTTCAGGATGTGGAACAAGGGGATTTCTGCAGGGGGGAGAAAGGGCAGACTGAGGAGCCAGGCTGCGGGCGACCTCTGCCACCATGCTCGGCCTGGAAGGCGCTCCGGATGAGAAGCGCAGGATGAAAAAGCCTTACCGATTTTAACAGGGAACCCAGGAGGGAAGTCCAGCATGATGAAGTCCTTCAGCCGGGCAAAGTGGGCGCTGGTCCTGGCCATCAGGTCCACAATGGGGGAGACCTGCTCCACGAGGGAGAGCGGGAACTCTTCGGACATCCACAAGTTGGCTTTGAACCTGTGTGAGAGAGGTGGGGTGGCCATGCGGGTGGGGGCGAGCGGGGGACACAATCCTGCCCGGGGGCCTTTTCCCGGCTGGCTCAGGGCCTCCCCCCAGAGCCAGAGTGCGGTGGGGGATTTAGGAAAGGAGAGCTGCTCGTCCTCAATGTGGGGAAAGGAATGGGGGCTGCTGCACCCGGCCCAGGATGCCCCCTCTGGCCCAGCGGGTGCCGGGCTCTTCCCAAGGGAACGGGGGGGGGGGGACAACCCCAAAGAGAACTGGGAGAACCGGCGGCTTTACTTCTGAGTCCGGACAGTCACTTCCTTGGGCCGGCCGATATCTCTGTCCTTCAGGTCAAACTGAGGGTCGAAATATTCCTCTGGTGTGAGAGCTGTCGGGTTGTTGGCCGAGGCAAATTCTGTGGTGAGGTCCTGGGGGAAAGGGAAAGGTGACGCCCTCAGGGGCTGCTGTCTCCCCCAGAAGGACCACCCCCACCCCTAGCGGAGGGCAGGAGGGGCAAGTGGGGCGTGCAAGGCCGGGGCTCGGCGGGCGCCGGAAGACTCACCTGCTGGGCCCCATATTCATGCTCGATGGTGCCCAGGAAGGACTCCAGGGGGCTTCGGTCAGCTAGGAGGAAGGGGAAAGCAGACGGTCAGTTCCCAGCCGCTGCCCACCTCTGGGCCTTTCCACCAAGCCGCTCAGGCTCAGCTCACAAGCACAGAGGGAAGAGGAGGCCTTGCAGTGGGAGGAGATGGGTGTTAGTTTCTCTGCTTTCTGAGCACTCCCCTCCCCTGGCCTTAAAAGAGCCACACGGTACGAAGTGCCAGTTTACACTGGGGCCCTGGATACCAGCATCTCCAGAGGCTGTTGCCGGTGGCTGGTCGCACGGGCGTGGTGCGCTTTCACACAATCCTTTTACCTCAAGGAACAGTTGGGTGTGTGGGCTCTTCAAGGAACTAGAAGGAAGCCAGGCTGGAAGCTGAAGGCAACAGGGATGCCAGTCCCCGAGGATCGAAGTGTGAGCGCAGCATGCGGTGAGACTACTTTAGGGTTTTAATTTCATTGGGCCTTCAGCCACGGAACCTGGTCCCACCTCTGGCCACCAGCTCAGCTGCTAGGAGAGCCTTGGCCAGCAGTTGGAGGCGGCCTCCGTCTGTCAGCAAGACATTACCTTTGTATCTTCTCTTCTCCTCTTCGGTCAAGTGCTCCGTCCGGATCTTGGTCACCACGTTCACATGGTTGGCTGTGAAGACCTCGAGAAAGGAGGGAGAAGCTCCAGATCTGCCCAAAGTGCCAGACCCAGACAGCCTGGGTGCCCCCAGAGATGCTGCCCCTTCTCTGACCCTCCTGAGGCTCAAGTGGCCAAACTCGAAGGACTTTTCTGTTGGCAAGCACCAGACCTCTGCTGCTGTGCCACAGTCCAGGCCACCCAGTGGGCTGCAGCTTCCATCATCCTTGCCAGTGAGGGAGAGTTGTCTATGGGGTGATGGGAGCCACAGTCCACCCCTTACAGTAGGCCATAGGCAGGGAACCTTCAGGAGACCTCCGGCCTGCATAACGTGCCGCAAGTTTTCCCCGAGCCATGCAAAGAAGAGCCCTCCATGTGGTCCTCCCACTGCTGCAACAGGTTTGACGCTCCTGAGCTCGTCATTCCATTCTCTGAGCGCTGCCGGTCAGGCCCTGCTTGAAGCCATAAAGCTAAGCAACCCACACCTGTTCTTCGCCCCCAGCCTCCGATTCTCAAACGCTGCAGCATTTCTGGCGGCCAGATGGACCTTTTACAGACTCGCTTTCTAGGTAAACCCCTCTCCATAAATCCTGGTGCTTTCTTGAGTTGAGAAAACTCAATGTGCTCGCCCGAGACCATTTGTGGGTTAACGACAGCCAAACGCCCCCTTGCTCCGACCAGAAGAGAGGCCTTCACGCTGCTCGCAGACGTCCTGAGCGCTGCAGAATGCAGCTCCATGGCTGTTTGTCCTGCCAGGGGCGTGCAGCTGGCAGGGAAAGGGAGGCCTCTGTGCCAGAGTCCAGGCAGCTTACCTTTGCTTCGTAGTCGTTGACCACTTCGCTCCTCTCAGTTTTCCAGACCCAGAAGCCGGAGGTATTCCTGCGAGGCAAATACCCATTTCCAGAGCCTCTGTGCTTCTGCCGTTCCTAAGCCCAGGGGTGACTCAGTGTTCCTCAGGCTTTCTCAACCCTCTTGGGGGTTGCGTGTGGTCAGTTCCCCACAAGGGTCTTGTCGCGGGAAAACTACAGGGGACGGGGACAAGGGTTCCACGACGGAGATGCCCACCCTACCGTTCGAATGCAATATTCCTGGTATCCAGAGAGGTGTTGATGATGGCAGAGGTCAGCCGTCGCTCCACCTCCTTGTTCTTGGGGACCGTGGAGTCCAAGGTCAGCCGCTTGATTTGCTGGGTGATCTCGAAACGCTCGGCCGCCACCACTTTCTCATCGTGGTTGACCTCAATCAGCTCAGCCCAGTGCCCAGTATCTGGAAAGCCAAGCAGGAAGTGCTGAGCTGAGTCGGGACAGGGCTTGTAAGATCAGCAGGGAGCCGAGGGCCAAGCCCGCTGCATGTAGCTGAACCAGCCAAAGTCAGAATCCCAGCAAAACTTAGCAATTCGGGAACAAAGAATGTGTTCTGGCCATAGAGAAAATCCCAGCCCTTTCTGAAAGTAAATTAGTGGGAAATCCATATTTAGGACAGCAGCCAGTTCAGGAAATTCATTTCTGGAAACTGAGCAGCCCGCAGAACAGTGCCATCCAGGGGGAGATGGAGCCTGCCCCTGAATTTTGCACATCCCTAAAAAACTCAACGCCTAAAGCTGGGGTGTTTTACTGAATGCTTCCAAAACTCTGCTCTAGCAAAGGTTTAAGCCTTGACTCCTAGACTTATGCCACATGCTGCTAGATATGTATATTAGGCGCCCCTGATGTTGCTCAAGAGCAGCACCTACATCCAGACTGTACCGAGATTTTTGTTAACTCTGCAGGTCCACTTTTTTGGGCAGTGAAACTAAAGCAAGACAGAGACTGCCTTTTGTGCATGCCGTCATGGCAAGGGTTAGCGATGCTGGCAGAGAAACAGAAAGAAGGGGCTGGAGTTTGTGAAGGCAAAGCCCAGCAGGCTGTATGCCCGCTTGGCCTCTCCCACGCTTGTGACTTGATCTTTATCAAAACTTTTACGGGGTGAAGTACATCCCACAGGATGTTAGTACTGATTCATCTCCTGGGTCTCTCCAGTTGGGGGGGCACGTACTCTTCCAGCCAACCCCACCGTCTCCAACAGCGACCCCTGTAGCCCTTCCTCCCCCAGGCATGGAACTCTGGCGCTTCTCACCTTCCCCTCTGAAAATCAGGCTGCGCCTCCCTCGTTCCCAACTCATGTTTTCAAAGCCCAGTAGTGTGATATCCACGCGGAGCTTTGCGCCGCTCTTCCAGATGCGGCAAACATCACTGGGGCAAACTCTGGACACCAGCGGGACTGTTGGGAGACGCAGAGAGAGCAGAAGAGCTAACGTCCCTTCTTTTTTGGGAGGGTGGATGGACAATACGCTTGAGAATCCCCGCCCAGCATCCCCTTCATTAGACCCCTTGGCCAGGCTCAGCCAGAGACTTCTGAGATGCCACCGAGGAGACGGGAGTCCAGTTCCCACATCGTGTTTTGTTTGCCCATTATTTGCTGAATAAACCTCAGTTGTGTTCGCACGCCAAGTAAACCACGCTGTAATAGTTCAGCTCGTACAAGGCGCTAACCTAACACAAAGCAAAGGCTTAACGTGATGTGCAAATCAAATCCCTGCCTAAGAACACACAGGTTTTCTTTTCCTTGTGTGCAAAATCCCTCCTGCTGCATGAATTTGCCTCTTTTTAAAACCTCAAACTCTGAGCCATGTTTTCTGGCAGAAAATCTGCCTACCTTAAGGCTGCTCTGTGCAAAAAGGCCTCTCCATCTACACAACCAGAAGAGCCCCAACTCTAACGATAGCTGACCAGGCAGAAAAAATGGGATTCGAGAATGTCAAGCCCCACAGCTTACGCTTTATCACCACCACCACCACCACGTTTTTGTAGCGTTACACAGAAGAAAGGTGAAGCGTGCATCATGCATGCAAAGAGGAATGTATTTTGCATCTTGAAAGATTCAAAATGTATGGTTTGAAAACAAAAGGTGATTAAAGGGCAGGCAGTACTTCAGAGTGGCAGAAAAGATGCCGGTTGGTCACAGGAATACCGTGAAACACAATTTAATCCAAAATAAGTATCAGCTTCCCAGGCTGAGTTGGATCAGTGTTTCCTCAGTACAAGAGGATAGATAAACCTCCAAGAAGCGGCAGCTTGATTCAGACTTACCCCAGCTGGTGAATTCCCACTTCATTTCCACATAAAAATCTGGAGTCTATGGGGAAAAATGAAGGAATGAGGCTGAGGCGTGATTTGGCTTGCAGTGGGCCCTACAGTGTGAGCCTGTGGCATTAAGGAACAAGGAATCAACGCCCTGCATTCAGAAATGCCATTCAGCTGGTGGTGCAATCCGGAACGTGTTTACCCTGAAGAAGCCCAGTTAGGCTGACTCTCAGCTAAGTAAAAGCCTAACGGGTTTTCAGGAGAAATTTAAGCCAACCTGGAGAAGGGCCAATCTGTGTTCAGGCTGTGGACTATAGACGTGGGGTAACGGAAGGCCCCCCAGTTTTTCACCCAGGTTGTTTCATCATTTGGGGAAAAGCTTCATGAGCCCTACCATGGAAGAATACAACTAGCCAAGAAGAGCAACTGTTACGTCAAAACAAAACAAAGCAAGATGAAGTTTAAAATGGATGCTTCTAAACTAACAGCCTGTTGTAGTGCAACCCACCCACACGAACCCCTGGTTTCACCCATCCTTGGAAGGAGGAGAGGAGGGGAAAGGGGGGCCTCTAACCCACCCAGGAGACTTTGGTTGAGTCTCTTTTCAAGCTCAGCAATCAGAAATTATCCTCAAAATTCACTTCTTGGCCTGGAACCATTCCTCTCCTGCTCTAACCAGCAGCAGCTCTCAGCACTGCGGGTTCTTTTCCCCTGACTGGGCAGTTGATTTCTTAGTGAGAGATTGTACCCAGGGTCTCCAGCACAGACCCCCCAAAGTTGGGAGGAAGGAGACTGACAGAAGCCAAACCAAGAGGCAGCTTCCGCAACAAAACCACACCGCCCTGGAGCCAGTTTTCTGGATATGCCGATTCCCGCTTGACAGATCCCTCGTGCCATTAACGCTCAGACGGTAAATCACAGGAGGGAAAGGACAAGATCTCCCTCGCAGCCCTTCCCCACCTGAGCTTCAGAGAAGGCGATGGATGACACGTCCCATCGCCCCAACCCTCAGGCATGTCTGTTGAAAGTGGGAGACGGAGTCCAGCGCACAGGACACAGCGTGTCCTGCTCCTGGCTCCTCCATTTACCTCACTGATCTTCTGAAGCAATTCAGGGACGCCGCCAAGGGTGGTGGACGTCTGCTGGTAGTCACGGTGCTGAAGGACCATGTGGACTATTTCCGGATCCCCGGTGCTGATGGCCTCGTGCAAGACTGGAGGGAAGACAAACAGAGCTAAGACTGCAGGAGGGGGCAGTGCCGGCATCAGAGCCTCCCAGCCAGGAGGAGAGTAGCCCCAGCCATACGGAGACGTAGCCTTTAGCGCCGGTCTTCCAAACCTTCGTTTCTGGGACAGCAGCAACAGCAGCAGCAGCCTCACCCTCCCCGCCTCCACCGGGTCCTTGGTCCCCACCCTCTCCCAGGGCTCACCTGTCCAGCCCTGAGCGTTCTCTTTCATGACATCTGCCTTGTGCCGCAACAGGACTCGGGCGGACTCGACGTACCCCAAGGACACTGCCAGGTGCAACAAGCTTCGCCCGCGGGGATCCTGCTGGTCGACATCCTGGTGAAAGATCAAGAGGGAGGCCTCTTCTGAGCCACCAGGACCCACGGGACTCACCACGGACCCGGGCAGGACTTTGGCCCTTTTTCAGACACGCCACAAACTCTACGGAAGCAGCTGCAGCTCTGCGACTGCGTTGCTTCGCTGGGACACAGACAGGCAAGCTCAGAAATGAGACAGCGACCCTGTGGGACACCCCCCCTTCCTCTCCTCTCCTTCCCCCAGCCAAGAGAAGCCCCTCCTTGAGGGGCCACTGATGAGGAGACTCTTCCCCCCTGTCCTAATCATGCCCCAGTGAATTTGGGGAGCGGAAAGGGGAAGCCGACTTCCCCAGCCAGACCTTCCGCCTCCTGAACCTGGCGCTGCCTCCTGAGACCAGCGGCAGTTCTCCTAGGTGTCACCAAAGAGAAATCCCTGGCACGGGTGGCACCGTCCCTGGCCTGGGGCTCTGGGCACACCAGGGCACTCCAGCCCTGCCCTCGGTCGTTGCACTGAGGTGAAAAAGGTCTCCTTTGGGCGCCTCTCCCTTCGGCTAGAGTCAAGGGGCGGCGGAGCCCGTTGCTCTGCAGGGGAGCCCCGCTTTGCGGGTGGGCTGGCCAGGGCGGGCTGGCTGGCCGGGGATGATGGGAGCGGGTCTGCAGCACCCAGGAGGGCGCTGGCGGGGGTCTGCCGGCCCTAAAGGAGTGGACCCTCGGGCGGAGAGGGAGCTGCTGCTGCTTGAAGGTGCCCGGGGGGCGCCCGGCGGTGCCAGGCGAGGCGGCGGCGGCGGCGGATGGGATGCGCACAGAGACAATGAGCGTCCGGACGGCACGGGATGCGAGCGCGGGCCGGCATGCATGGCCCCGCGCCCCTTACCTCCGCCTCCGGCCAGCCCGGGCGAGCTGAAAGAGAAGAGCACCTGCGGCTGAGGCGGGCGGGCGTATGGGGGCGGCCTCGGGACCGCGCCGGCCGAGCCCCGGCGCCCGCGGCAGTCTACCTGGGAGGAGCCCCCGCCTCCCCCGCGCGGTACCTGGCCCTGCAGGGCGGCCTCCAGCTGCCGGAAGTCGTTCCTCCAGACCAGGAGGTGCAGCGGGAACCGGGCGGCGGCGCTCATGCTGCGGCCCCGAGGCTCCTACGCTGCCCAGCCCGCGCCCCGGCGCGCCATGGCCCGGCCGGGCTCGCACGGACCCTACGCTGCCCTCCGCCCGGCCCCGCTCGCCGCCGGGCCCGGAAGGAGGGAGCTCCGCCCTGCGGCGTCGGGGCTCGGCGCTTCCCCGCGACGCCAGGCACGCCATCTTGGGGGAGGGCAGCGGCGGCCCGGCTCCTTGCACAGCCGCCATGTTGACGAAGGGCGTCGTCGGCCGCCACGCCCTCGGGCCTCTCGGGAAAGACGCGCGTATCGTCGACCGCCATGACAGCTAAGGGGACGCTTCCGCTTCCTTCGCCGCCATGTTGAGAGAGGGCAACCTTTGCAGTTCCCCCCAGAAACGGATCCTAAGCAGATGTGCAAAGGGGTGCTTCTTTGGAGAGCAGTCTGCGTAATGTCTTCCGGTTTCAAAAAGAATGCGGTGAAACCGCAACTGCGAATAATTTCTCTCAACCGCTCTTAGAGGGGGCACCGTGAAAGCGGCCGTTCTGCCAGCTCTGAAGATGGCCGCAACTGCCTCCCTTCGCCAGGAGCGGACATGGCGGCCGCAGCGGCGCGCCCCCTCCCCCAGCCTCGCGAGGGCGGTCCACGCGACGTGCGGAAGCGTCTTGGCGAATGGCGCCGCTTGCGCAGCGAGGCGCGCCGGCGGCGTGCGCGTGCGCGGCGAGCCTCCTCCGTGACTGGCGGGGCTGAGGGCGACCTGCGAGCGGCGGCGACCCCCGGCCCTGCCCGCCATGTCCAAGCGGCTGCGGAGCAGCGACGTCTGCGCGGATTGCAGTGCTGCGGGTAGGCGGCGGCGGGGAAGCAGGGGAAGGAAGGGGACCCGCCCGGGAAGCGGGAGGCCCACCCGCGCCGGCTGCTGGGGACCGGGGCGCCTGAGCGTGTGCAGAGCGCCCCGGGGCCCGGCCGGAGGGGGCGTCGCGGCTTCTTGGGAGCCCGGAAGGCGGAGCGCCGCCCCTCCCGGAGGACCGCAGCTCCCATGGTCCTCGGCCGGCCGGGGGGCCGGGCGGGATGTTTGGGGCGGGGCCCGGGGTTGAAGCCGCCCCCCGCCGGACCGGCCCTAACCCGAGCGGGGCAGCCCGGCCGCACCCCCCCCGCCGCCGCCCAGCCGGGGGGCGCGACCCCCAGCGCCGCCCCTCCTTGCCCTCCCGTCTCCCGGGTTGCCCCGGCGGGACGGGCCCCTGCGGCGGGGGGGCTGCCCGCGTCCCCGGCTTTGCCCCTCCGGCGACCCCGGGGGGCGCGGGGGCTCCGGCGGCTGCCCTTCGCCCGGCCGCCGACTTCCTGCTGCGGGGGGCGGCCGCCGCCTCGCTCGCCTGACCGGCCCTCCCGCCCCCGCTTCCCCTGCAGAGCCGAGCTGGGCCTCCGTGAACCGGGGCGTCCTCCTGTGCGATGAGTGCTGCAGCGTCCACCGCAGCCTGGGCCGCCACATCTCCCAGGTCCGGCACCTGAAGCACACGCCCTGGCCCGCCACGCTGCTGCAGGTACCGAGGGCCCGGGGCGCGGCGGGGGCCCCGGGTCGGGAGGAGTCTCTGCGGCCGGGCGGAGGGCCCCTGGGCGAGCCTGGCACACCCGGGGAAGCCTGTTGCGGCTGGCGGAGGGGCGCCCCCGTTTTCAACCTCGCGGACTTTAAGAGGCTGGCCGGGGAATTCCGGGACTTGAAGTCCACCCCTCTGAGAGTCGCCGGGGTTGAGAAACGCTGCTTGAGAGCATCTCCTGCTGCAGGGTGCATCCCCAGGTGCGTGCAGAGGGAAGCCCGCGTTGGGGCTCAGCCAGGAGGAGGAAGGAGCAGTGGGTAGGTGTGCTGCCTTGAGCGATTTATGAAAATCTTAGAGGTGGGATAAAAACAAATAAAAAAAAAACACAGCGCGGGAAATGCCTTTTCATCTGCTGCAGACTAGGACCTCCTCAGCTGAGGGCTTGTTACCTGATGGCTTTAGATCCCCAGGTGTCTCCGCTGATTTGCCTCTAAGGGCAGTAGCTCTGTGTAGCTCATCCTGAACTCAGGATAAAGATTGAAGAGATGGAAGTCTGTCTGCTTAGCCCAGCTCCTTAACGTGGGGATGCCTCCTTTGCAGCAGGCTGTTGGGTCTGTAGAATTGTGACTAAAAAAACGCCAAATAAGAGTGCTAAGGTTTTTGGCCCTGGTAGCCTTCTTAGATCTGGATTCAGAAGATGCCTCGGACAAGTCCTGAGCTAACTAAATACTAGATGGTTTGATTTCTGAAAGTTTTCTTTATTTAGTTTTCTGTCTTTCATGGAGAGTTCTTTAAATCACTAGCTCCTCACTAATTTTGGAGGGGGGATGTAAATGGGGAGGGAAATGCAGAAAGACTTTGATCATTTTGGAACAGATGTTTGATTTGGGAATAGCTGCAGCTAGGAATTGAAAGAAGCTCAGGTCCTGGTTGTGTTGCCTTTTTTGTTGTTGTTGTTGCTAAATCACAACTGAGACTCTGATCTTTATTCTGAAGGTCAAGCATAAAATACAACAAAGCCTTGGAAAGGGTTAGCCGCGCCAAACCTTGAAATATGTTATTGGTGGTAGTATTTTTTTATTTGATGTTAAAAGGTTATTATAATTAGCAATAGCAGCTTTATTTATTACGTGCGTATAACTAAAGGCTGTTTTGCAGATGGTGGAGACCTTGTACAATAATGGCGCTAACTCCATCTGGGAGCACTCGCTGCTGGACCCAGCATCGGTCACGAGCGGCAGGCGCAAAGCAAGCCCTCAGGACAAAGTGCAGTAAGTGGAAACAGGGTTGGAACCGGCCTGTTCCTCAAGCAGCAGCGACGCTTGATGGGCAAGGGCAACCGCAGGTGCCAGTGGACTTTGCCCCCCCCCCCGCATTGTCAACGGGAGAGGATCCATGGGAACAAAGCGCAGAAACCCTTCTTTATCCAGGGAGCTTTCTGGAAGGGGGAGGGGAGAGGGAGGTGCACCCCAAGTAGCAGCAGCGGTGTGAGCCCAGGAGCAGAACTTGCGAAGCTTTGGCTGGGCCGGGGGCACTGAGGCTGAGCAGGACTGGGCTCTTTCTGTAAGCGGGTGTGCCACATTCAGCCTTTTGCTCTCCTGAAAGGACGTGTCTGAAAACTCTGCTTTCAGTGCTTGAGCGTCCAGCAGACGGTATCTTCGCTGGCGGCGAGAATAGCTAGCTGGATCTCGTTTGCGTAACCCTTTGAGCCTCTGATGAAATAGTTTTTGGGGACACGCAACGTGCAAACCGATGCCTTTTGCTGGAGCATTTATGATTTGTCCACGCACTTAGAAATCCAGGTTGCAATCCTGCCCACACTGTGGAAATAATAAACGCGCTGAGGATTAAGGGCATGGCCAGCAATACACAGGTTGTTCCTGGGTTGACCGCAACTCAGCAAGCGGATCTCTCCTGTTTGTTTCTGCCCCCCCCCGCGCTGCCCCCTCCCCTGCTGCTTTTGTCCTGAGCAGGGAAGCCCCTTCTGGAGTCCTCGGGTTACAACCTTTTCCTCTCTCACCTCCTGCAGCCCCAACAAAGCGGAATTCATTAAGGCAAAATATCAGATGCTGGCCTTCGTTCATCGCTTGCCATGCCGGGATGACGACAGCGTGACCGCCAAGGACCTTAGCAAGGTAGGGGCTGCCCTCGGGCAGGTGGCAGGGGCACCTGAGGGATCCAGCCCATCTGGACGCCACCGTGTGCGGCTTCAGCTGGGCCGGATGGCAGCTGTGTCAGCCCGCTGGGCCTCTCCCGAGACGGCTCGGCAGGCAACTCCGCTGGCTCTCACGGCGGACCGGGAGGCCTCTGGAAACAGCCCTGAGGCCTCCCCTGCCTTCACTTCCAGCAACTGCACTCCAGCGTCAGGACGGGCAACCTGGAGACCTGTTTGAGGCTTCTCTCCCTGGGAGCACAGGCCAATTTCTTCCACCCGGTGAGAGAAAACAGCTGTTCTTTCTTTAGCCTCAAACGGGTTTAGAGAGGAGGACTTGCAGCTGAGCAAGCATCTCTCGGCCCTTTTGTAGGAGAAAGGGAACACCCCACTTCATGTCGCTGCCAAGACCGGGCAGATTTTACAAGCCGAGCTGCTGGCTGTGTACGGAGCTGATCCTGGCACCCCAGACTCCTGTGGGAAGACGCCCGTGGACTATGCAAGGTGGGCCCTTGTTTGCCAGTGGGGGGGCCATTTCGGTAGCTGGAATCAGGTTGTGTGACTCTTCTGGGCTTTAAGGGTGAAGGCCACCCCGGCCCCCAGAGCAGAGCTCCCTTCTTCACCGGGTCCCAGGAAGAGCGGAAGGGGCTCCAGTTAAAAGCATAGCTGGATGGGACACCCACCCCCCGCTCTCTCCTCAGAGCCTCACGTCAACGAATTCTGAGTGCGTCTCTACCCCTTTTTCCTGGTTAGGCAAGGAGGCCATCACGAGCTGGCAGAGCGCCTGGTGGAAATACAGTACGAGCTCACTGATCGGCTGGCCTTCTACCTCTGCGGCAGGAAACCGGGTAATGGGGTGTTTTGTGTGGGCAGGGCCCCGTTCTTCCTCTCTGCCTGAACAGAGCCTGTTCCCACTCCACCCCTTTTCTCTGCCCCTCGGTTGAGGCCAGCCGGCCATGTGGGCAGTGAACCGATCAGCCCTGGTCCGTTAATCCGCTAGGCTGCCCAAGGCCAGCATAGGCGTGGGAGCAGAAGAGTGGGGGGAACCAGGGTCCTGCTCCCTCGTAGGGTTTGCTGCAGTCTCATCTCTGCTCTGGGGCATCTGTAGGCCCACCCTGGCTAGTAGTTGTGAGCCCTTCTCGTCTTTCCCCAGTGGTGGTGTGAGCTGGGGGTCACTGGCCATCTGCCAGCAGTGGATTCCTTAATTCCTTACCCTAGTAGTTATCTCCTGCTCTGTCTCCCGCACGCAGACCTTTCCAGCAGCTTGGCCGCAGTCATACTTGGCCTTCGCTCTCCTACCCTGAGATAGTCTGGGAGAGCAGCTGAACCCGTCCCAGGGCTCGTTTCCCAACACGCAGGAGAATGCGGGGGCAGCCCTTTGCAGACTGGCTGGTTCCAGGCTCTGCCTCCACGGACGCAGCGGCACTTTGTGGGGAGTGCGAGTGGTGCTCTCCTGCTGGCCCTGCCCAGGAACAGCCCCTGCTGTCCAGCAGCCCACAGCTTTGGTAGCTGTGCAGTCGGAGAACGCCAGCCCCTTCCCCGGCCCTGACGCTCTTTTGAAATGTTTGTTTCAGATCACAAAGGCAGGCAGCATTTTATTATACCTCAGATGGCAGACAGGTAAGAATTTGGATTGTGACCCCAAGAACTTTCAGCAAAGCTGTTTCCAAGAGCAACGCCCCAAACATTTTGTCTTTTGGTTTTCATACTGCGCCTCCCACTTGCGTTCGGTTGGCTGCTGAAAATGAAGCTGAGTCAGGTGCCTGCTTAGTCTGTCAGTCACAAGCCCATCATCTTTAGCTGGCATAAGCAGCAGCATCAGACTGGCAGGGCTGTTGTAGTCCTGTAGGCTGGGTGGAACAAGCATAGCATTGCTGACAAACACGGTTTAGAACGATAGCCAGTAGTAATAACGACACAGTATTTTCCCTGTTGTCACTGAATCCTGAGTCTTGGGAGCTAAGGCAGCTGTAAGCATATCTTTTAGATTGCCTCCTGCTGCTTGTGCAATTTTATTTGTGTTGGCGGTATTAACCTCCAGCGGGAGCAGCCTGCTCAACAGCCAGAGGAGACCAGACAGATAGAAAGATAAAATGTCTCAGCTCATTCAAATTAACGGCCTAGCAGTACAAAATCGAAAGCTGCTTTCCGTTGTGTGCCTGCTGGGGCCGCTTCCAAAGTCTCCCAGGCGATTAGTGTCTGTGCTGGGGCATCGGGGGGGGTGGGGGGGTTGGAATGGAAGCACTTCTTCGGATTTTCCCCAGACAGCATCTTCCTTTTTGCCCTGTCTCCACTCTCCTCTCGTGACTCAGTAGAGCAGCTTTTCAGTGGAAACAAGCCTGGGGAAGGTGTGAAACTGGACGGTTGGCGGTTCTGCTTTTGAGCACAGAGGACAACCATTCTGGGCCTTTTCCCAGCGAGTTGAGGGTGGACGGATAAGGCTCACCGCAGAAGCTTCTCCCCAGCAAAGCAGGGGGTGAGGGGTGGGGGTAGGGGGAGGCTGTACGCAGAGAGACTCGTATTGTGAAGCATTCTGAGGTGCTTTGAGAACAGAGCAGTTGAAAAGCAGGATGTGAATTTCAAGAAAGGAAGAGCACCTGTGCCTGCGCACCATATTCACACACATGCACGGACGCACTTTCTTAGTTACCCTTGCGTAGCTCTGCTTCTGAGATTGAGGTCTTCAAAGGAAAAAGGGTCAAAGTTCTGATGGGCTCCTTGTTTCCGTAGCAGCTTGGACATTTCGGCGCTGGCCAAAGCAGCCAAGAGGAAGCTTCAGTTGGTGAGCTTGCTTCCTTCTTCACTCTGGCCCCGAAGGCAAGGAAAGCCCGCTTTCTGGAGGAAGAGCTGCGTTTCCTGGCTCCTCTCCATCCGCCTGAGGCCCCCGCCCCACCTTCTGCCCTGGGAAAGAAAGGCAGTCCAGCGCCCCAACCCACCTGCCCCCCAGATTTTGCCAAGAGGAGGGGGTGGCTGCTCCTCCTGGCCTGTTCACGCCACCAGCCAATGACCGCCAGGGCCGATCCTGCATCGGTCTCCAGTTGCTCCGGCAAGGCCAGCTTCACCATTTGGTCTTTGCCTCCCTCTTTAGCTGAGCAATCACCTGTTTGAAGAGCTCGCCATGGACGTCTACGACGAGGTGGACCGGCGGGAGACAGACGCAGGTGCTTTCCTCTGGCAGGGCTGCCCCACAGACTTAGACTTAGTGAGGCAGCTGCAGGCAAGGCTCCAGCTCTCGGGATCCCTGCCCCCTCTTGGTGTGGCTGTGCTGGGGTTTAACTACTCCCATCATTGGCTGCCCTTAAGGGGCCACGCGATTGTGAGGAGATAAAAGTTAAGCTGGATGGCACATTAGCAATGAGGAAGGGCACACTCTGTTGGTGAGGAGCAAGGGCGGGGCTGGGGGAAGGGCGGCTGGGCGCAGAGACTGAGCCCACGTGCCCACGACCTCGCCCTCTTCTTGCATGAACAGTGTGGCTCGCGACACAGAATCATAGCACGCTGGTCACTGAGACGACCGTGGTCCCTTTCCTTCCTGTCAACCCAGAGTACTCTTCAACAAGAAACCAGGTACAATTCTCCTGTAGTTTTTCTGGGCTCTGACAATTGCAGGGAAAGAAACGAACACCCATTCCCAGTCTTTTGGACAGTGGTGTTTTCTCCCAGCGCTGCTGAAATGCAGCAGCCAACATCTATTTGGGCCCTGAATTGCAGATCTGCAGATCAACTTCAGCCCCATCTGGTTGGGTTGGACTTCCAGGGCCAAGCGTCCCATGCTGAGATGCCATGGTTAGCACTTAGAAACAGGGTCAGCTTCTGGATTTGAAAAAGGAGGAGTGGGAGAATGCATCTACCACCAGAAGAGGCTAGTTTGGGAAGCCTTGGATCTCTGCGCAAAACAGCTGCACTCTGTGTGTGGGGAGGAACGTTGCCCTGCATGCACGTTGGCCTCAGTCTGCCCCAAATGCCTCTGAAACGCTGCGCTCCTTCATGTTTCCAGGGAAGGCAGAAGCTGGCCCGCTTTAACGCCCACGAGTTTGCGACACTTGTCATCGACATCCTGGGGGATGCCAAGCGAAGGCAGCATGGGAATCCTGTCCCGAGCGCCACAGGTGAGCCCATGGGGTTGCCGCCTTGGCTCCCTCGAACGCCTCGAGAGCCATAGCCCAGTTCTTGGGACTGTATTCCCTGGACAGCAAACATGCCCCCTCCCACCCTTACAACGTAAGGCAGGTGGGTCAGGGGGCTGTGGGGGTCAATGCAGTGGCCTAGAGGCCAGGGGAAGGGGGGTGACAAAGGGGTAGTGAGGACTGCAAGGGAGGGGGATTGTGAGAGTGACCCTGGAGAAAACAGGCCTGAGGGTCCCCTGCTCAAACCATCAGTCCCAGGAGTAAATGCGCAGGGACCCTTGGATTCAGGCAGGTGCTTGGAGAAAAATACTCCGTTGGCCTTAAGAGAAAAGCTGGAAGTCTCTTCTGCTTCACATTGACACCTTGGAGCCGGGAGAGGCCAGAGGATCTGAGTCCCTGTGGATGCAGGGAGCGTCTGTGGATGTGGGGAAGAAATGTGGCCTCCCCATGGCTGGGCTCTGGTGCCCAGCCAAGCAGTTGCCACCTTAGGGAAGAGAGACAAGGCAAAGGGCACCTGGTCTGAGGGGAAGGAACCAGAAAGGGCCTTGAGGGGAGAGTGATACCCCCAGGAGAAAGCGTGAGGTGCCCCCTTTGCCAAGGCCTCCACGGGGTTTCCCCCTTCTTGGCCCACTTGGAGAGGACCTTCCAGCATTTGCTGCCGTCCACGTGGATTTCTCTCTTGGTTTTCAGAAAACGTGGAACTGATCCTGAAGGCGGTCACCAGTCAGCACGGTCTGGGGAGTCACGAGGCTGACCAACCCGACTACGACAGCGTTGCCTCCGACGAAGACGGCGACCTGGAAGCAGGTTCGGGGAAGGCCCCTCGGCAGAAGGTGGGTGGAAGATGATGGCAGCTTTTGGGAGGGCCTGCTGCTCCCCACGCTGGCATCCCCACACAGACACTCTGGGCGTGGCCTGTTGTGGGACTGGGCACCTCCTGCTCTGTGTGAAGTCTTGTCATTTGCAAAGTTCCCCTTGCGACCCTGGAGCTTCTTGGAGTGAATCCCCGTCATTTTAATTAGAGACGGGTGGTTGGTATACTTCAGGACCTTTTGGGATCATGAAAGGCCTCAGTGTGGGAGGAGCTGGTGGCATAATCTCAGCAGCCTCCTCTCTATTTCAGAGAACAGAGAGGTGGTACTTCATGGGGCTCCTCCCCTGTCCCCAAAAGAGTCCTGCGGAGTCTTCAGGAGGACTTGAAACGGTCCGTCCCTGGAGCAGGCGGACTCCACCCCCAGGGTTCTGAATTGCAGCCGTCTTCCTTGGGTTATAGTGAAGGTCCTCTCTGGGGTCTCTGGATCGTGCTGAACTGAACGCTGCCTATGAACGCTGCCTAGCATCTTTCAAAGCTTTCTTTGTTTGGGGCATGTCCCTCTGGGTGGGTGCGAGTGAGTGAGCGAGGGAAAGAGCGCGAATGTGTAAAAAAGGCGTGGGCTTTTTGCAGAGCCTGGACTCTGACTTGTCTGACGGCCCCATCACCGCCCAGGAGTACCTGCAGGTGAAAAACGCCCTGCTGGCTTCGGAGGCAAAAATCCAGCAGCTTTTGAAGGTGAACGTCAACTTGAGCGATGAGCTGAGGACCATGCAGAAGAAGGTAGCACTGCATTCCAAACCCTGCCTGCCCCGCAGGGTTGCGCCTGTCCAGCCACAGGCCGGTTGAGCGGAATGATCAGGGTTCTGGTGCAGTGAAAAGCGCTGTGTGTGTAGAGCGGTGTTCCCCCCCCCCGCATGCCTCCAGGCGGGCTGAAGTTGAACTCCCACCACCCCGTTGGTGCAGTCATGAGCTCTGCAGACTGGGGATGATAGGGAGTGAAGTACCACACATCTGGAGGGGGCCCCAATGGCAAGAAGAGGTCTCAGATGGCTGTTGAGAGGTTTGGCGAGAGATTTGGCTTGGAACTGGAGGATCTGAGTCCAAAATTTCACACGAGGGCAGTTGGGCCGTGAGCGTTCTCTCTGCTGCTGCTGCTGCTGCTGCTGCTCCTCAGCTGTCCGCCTCTTTGGCACGCTACTCCCTCCCCTCCTCTGAAAAAGTCAACGAAGCGTTACCGCTCTCCCTTCCTCCTCCAGCTGACAGGTTGTGGTTTCTATTTCTGGGAGCCGCATGGCCCTCTAGGGGGTTGAACCCAGACCTCCCCAGCTGCAATCCCGCTCTCGGCCCACTTCGCAGACTGTGCAGGGCAATGAGCAGATGGCCCCTTGTCTCGCCAGGGCAGGGCCACTCTCAGTCGCAAAGTGCTGCGCAGATTCCTGTGCTACAGAAAAAGAGGAAGCGTTGCAGCCCTCTGTGTAACGTGCCTGGTCCCAGCTGAGACGGGGAACTTGAGGAAGTGCGTTTGGGGCCCTCCAGTGTCTTTCCTCAGGCAGTCTGAGAGACTGGATGTCCTCCTTGCTGCCCCCGGCAGGCTTTCCCCATCATTTTGCCAGAGGGAATACAAGTGCACCTTAGCCATGCTTCGGTATGTTAGTTTACATATTCCAGATGTGCAGAGGGGTTTGAGGTTCAGATCCAAGCAAGAATCAGCCTTCCAGAGCAACACAAAATAGGGTTCCAGTGTCCTTTCCAGAGGGGGAGGAAATCCCCCGATGCACCCTTGGCCTGAGCTTCCTTGCTTGGCTCTGCATCTCAGTCCTCTGCAGGGTTATTTCTTTTTCTCCTGCGATGTTGGTGGCCACACCTCAGTGCCAGTTGCTGTGGGCAGCTTCCTTCTTTAAAAGGTCCCCCAACACTGAACCTTCATAATTTGCATGCAAACTTAATGGGGAAGGGCAGGGCCTTCTTGCCAGATGGAAGCTGCAGCCGGTGGGCATTTGTCTGGGACCTTCTGCTCGAAGACGTTACAGGAAGTGGATCATGCGCCAGCCTCTTTGTGCCTCTGTTGCTTTTGCCAGTTGCTTTTGCCTCACTTCCTCTTCCACCGTGGCTGCAGCGTTGGCATTTCCACACTTCCCCTCCTGGCTTGGAGCTTGCCCTTTGCTGTTCCCCACAAGCATCCTCCACTCAAGAAACGTTGCTCAAGCCGCGGCCTCTTTGGAGTTCCATGTGAGGGCTGCCCTGCCCTGCCCTGGCCTGGCCTAGAAAGGCAGCCCCCGAGTCACCCCTTGCTTTGGTTCTGAGGCCTTAACGTGGCCGTCCTTAAAACTAAAACGAAGTGCGTGGGACGATTCCACATTTCCTTCCAGCTTCAGACCCTGCAGAGCGAAAACACGAGCCTTCGGCGGCAGGCCACGACCAGCCCCCACCAAACTCTGGCTGGCTCTGAGTACGCAGAAGTGCCCTCCATTCGGCGCCCATCCTTGCGCAGCAGCCGGCCCATGTCAATGTACGAGACGGGGTCCGCTCAGAAGCCCTACCTGCCCCTAGCTGAGGCCTCTTACCCTGAGGAGCAGCACGTCATGCCACGGCTCCAGCTGTTCCCTCCCCACGTAAGTAACACAGCTGCCCTGTCGCCTTTCCGCTCGCCTCCTGCCCTCTTGCGCAGCAGCTGCCTGAAGCCCTTTGCTTGGCGCGGCATGTAGCTGTTGGCTTCTGCTGGGCCAAATTGCTTGGACTCCAAGGTTTTTGAAGAGCTGAGAGCAGGCAGGAGCCCTCGGGCTGAGCAGTGCAGTCCTTGGCTGGTTGCCAGCAGAGGAGAGCGGGGTTTCTGCTTGTCTGCATCTTCAGGGGAAAGACCGTCCCGGTTTGGACTCGGCAGGGCCTGGCATGTCCTGAGCAGCGCTGCCCATGGAGGGAATTAGGCCGCCATCCTGAGACTGGGCAGCCCTGCAAACCAGCTCTGCAGAAGGAAAGAAGGGTGTTGGGGAGCGTCCGCGGCCAAGCGCTGCAGCCCCTCGGATGCCGGCAGAGAGCTGCAAGCCCCTTTCAACTTTGGTCTGTGCTTGGAAGAGAATCCCAGGGACGGAACTTTTAGGACGTGTGTAGAAAGACATTGCTTCCACCCCAGTTTAGACTGCTAGATTATTAAACTTTGGTTTAATTGTATTCGTGTTGCTTGTTTGCATTTGGCGTCCTCTGTTGTTGGGGGCCCCCTTGGCAGCTGAAAGGCACAACTGCCTTAAATAATTAAAACAAGTCTTAATTTGAAGTGGATGCAGAGAAGCAGCCTTCGCTCCGTCTCAGGGAGAGCCCTCCCATTCTTCCCAGCTGCCTGATCTCCCAGGCCCTCTGCAGCATTGGGCGGGGAGGCTGCGCGTCCAGCCCCCCAGCCCCGCAAAATCCAGGGGTCTCTGAGGCCTTTGGTTGACGATTTCCCGTTCACCTGAACAAGCTGAATGGGAGGACCAGGGGGCTGAGAGCCAGGCAAGCATCAGAATGCTTGGCAGGGAGGTGGGACTGGCTGCCTGTTTCCCGTGCCAGTTGGGAAGGAGAGCTTGGCTGCATCTGGCTCAGTTGTGGCTCCTCCGTTAATGGGGAATTTTCTCCTCCTGTGCTCTTGTTTTCCTTCCAGGCATCCCGGTTGGAAAAGCAGAGCAGCTTGCCCGAGGGGGATTACGACAATGCCGTCCCTGCTCTGGAGCTGGATGAGACGGGGTAAGCGCTGATGGTTGGGTGTCTGGGATGAGGAGGCATGCAATTCCTGGGCTGCACCTGCAGGGCTCCCTGGCAGCCACTCATTTCCCTTTGCGTGCTGGCATGAGCCAAGGAGAGGTGGCCTTGCCCTCGGCCCCCCTCGGGTGGAGGGAGGCTCCAGCAAGGGGCCCGGGAGCCAGTCTGGGGCTGCAGCACATGCCTTTTGGCAGGCTCATCCGGAAGGCCAGGCAGCGGAGTGGTCCCGGGCCAGAGGGCAAGGAGCCCGAGGCCCACCCCGGCGCCACCTTCCCCAGCACGGAGGATGTTATTCGGAAGACAGAGCAGATCACCAAGAACATCCAGGAGCTGCTGCGGGCAGCTCAGGAGAGCAAGCATGAGAGGTGAGCTGGGGCGGGGGGTGGGATGCTGGGAGGCATGGTGGCTGGAGCTCAGCTCCCGCTTTGAGGGCAGGAGGGTGCTGCCAGCAGTCAGTCCCTTGCAGGGGGACTCGACACCTCGAAGGAAAAAGCACCTGCTGCTTGCTGGGACATGGGATTCTTTTTCTCCTCTTTCAACCCATGTCCCAGCAAGCAGCAGGTGCTTTTTCCTTCGAGGTGTCGAGTTCAGCTTCTCCGCTTCAGCTGGGAAGCCCGGCCTCATCTGCCAGTGGCAGGGACCCCTGTGGCCTGTGCCCTCCTAAGGAATGGCTAAATATTCATCCATTGTTCTTCCCCCTGTGCCTTTCTAGGGCAGCCTGGGAGCCTCAGGCAAGCCAAGATGGCCCAGCAAGGCAACGTTTATCTGTTGCAGGGATGGGACCTTGCAGAGCCTCCCCCCGACTCGGGGGGTGGGGGCGTGCAGAACCCCTTTTTTGGAGCAGGCTGCCATTTTCCAGAAGGGTAGCTGGGCTTGCCTCCTGCTGTGCCAAAGCCAACAGGGTTAAAGCGAAAAGGATTCCTCAGGGCACCGGCTTTTGTGGACTGGCGTTTTCTGAGATTGTCTGTGGAGCCCCTTGTCTGTTGCTGGGTAGGAGAGGAAGGCACTGTTGCCCCCTTCCCTGCACTGGGTGAAGCTTCGTAATGAGGTCTAGTGCGATGAAGCTCTCTCTCAGAGCTCTCCCCTTCCTGGTGCCCTCCAGACAGACCAGGTCTCGGCTCCCGTTGTCCCTTCCCACAGTCTGCGCACCCCACAAGCCCAGTCAGGGCTTGCTCCCAGAGCTGGACCTCTGCCAGCACCGCATGGCTTCCTCCCTTGCAACGTGCCTTACGTGGATGAGGAAGGCCTGTGTGCACAGAGCCTGCATCTTAACTGGTGGCTCCCGAGCAACTGCCTTCACCACTTCTGGGCTGGGAAGAAGACCCCTCTTCCTTTGCAGACTCACCTGCTTTCTCTTCTCCTCGCAGCTATATCCCCTGCTCGGAGAGGATCCGCCTGGCCGTCACTGAGATGGCAGCCCTCTTTCCGAAAGTGAGTGGCTCTCGTCTGGTAAGAGGGGAGGGGGGCCAGGGTGGAGTACTCGGTCTCTGGGCACAGGTGAGAAAATCTGGGGAAGACTGTGACAAACTCACGAGTGTTCCAGCAAGAGCAGGTTGGTGTCAGGTCTGACAGGTGGCACCCCTGAAGTTTGCGCAGACCATCAGAGGACAGGTGAGCGTGTGATCAGGTGTAAAGCAGGCAACACCCAGAAAGAGCCCTAGAATCTTGGGCAGGGAAGTCTTGCACAGAGGTCAAACCTCCCTGGTCCCCACGTAGCTGGAGGCACAAGGTTGGGGAAAGCTGATGGCAGATGCATCTGGCAGCTGAACCCTTGGCATCCCCTTCCTCATGTGACAAGAGGCCACCAGGCGTCTTTGCCTTCAACCGCATCCATAAGTTACCCTTTTGGAGACCACATTGGCCCCTCTGGGCAGAAGAAAAAATGCCCAGAGTTCCCCACTCTTTCCCCAGAAGCCGCAATCGGAGCTGGTGCGCACCCCACTGCGGCTGCTGACCTCCAGCGCCTTCCGCCTGCATTCTGAGTGCACGAAGGCCCTCCCGCCCGAGTCCTGCTCCACGGCCGACGTCCAGCTGGTCACCCAGCAGGTCATCCAGTGCGCCTACGACATTGCCAAGGCTGCCAAGCAGCTGGTCACCATCACAACCAAAGAGAACGCCAACTGAGTGGGCTCCATCACAGGGTTCGCCGCAGTCTTGGAAACTGTGTCAAGGTTTTCAGGGGATGGTCTTTTTTTACAGGAATATTTAAAGCGGTGCGTTACCATTTTTTTAAAGGAACCTCAGTATTAAATTTTTTGCATGTTTTTTTTCTAAGAAGACTTTTTCCCAGGATCACTATAATCTGCTGCCTTATTTGGTGCTCTGTATTTGCTGGCATAGAGTGCGCCTGCTGGAAGTGTGTCTTGAGCCAACCATCACATCACCAGCTTAGAGAACTTTTCTGCCATGGCAGGGAGGAAGTTTGAATCCTGTGCTCGTAGCGCCCGTTGCGAACGCAGACGCACCTATCCGAATCCAGGGCGCCTCTCCCGGAATCCACTGGGCAGCTGCTTGGCACGCTTTAGCCACTAAGTAGCACACACCGTGGCCTCTTGAGTTACAGGGGATGCTCAAAAGGGCACCCCAGTTCCCTGCTTGGTGCCCTGGTCCCCAACCATGAAAAAGCACAGAGCACTCATGGCTCCGCTTGGAAGAAGGAAGCACCCCGCCCCTCTGCTGGGGCCAGGGGGCAGCCCCTCCCACCCTCCAAGTTCCCAAGGCCAGTGGCTGAGAAAGGCCAAGCGAGGCAGGCCTGCGGCTGCTCCTTGTACCCAGTTTCCTGGAGGCTCTGGAAAGCACTTCTGCAAAGTAACTGCGCAGGGAGGCGTTGGCCTTCCCCAGTACAGAAAACTGCATCCGGTGTCCTCTCTCTCTCTCTCGGGAATCCCTTGCCCTGCCGATACGGACACGTGAGGATCTTTCGGGAATGCAAGGAGAGGGCCCTGGCCATGAAAGGGAGGGAGATGAAGCTAAGCGTGATTCACTGCACATCGGCCAACCCTGCTGCTTCCAGTTGGGGGCGTGTTGGGGAGGGGGAGCTGTTTCAGCTTTCCTGTTCCTCCTGCAAATGCTCCGCGTCACACCGGCCCCGTCTCTTGCAGCACAGCCGGCCTCTGTGCACAAAGTACGAAGAAAGCGTGCAGCAGAGGCACAACGGCCGATCATGCAGAAAACAAACTTGGTGGGGGGGGGTAGTGGCTTCGGAAGGTTGAGGGAGTTGGTCACTCCCCTGTGAGAGTTGGTTGGAGTTGGAAGCTTCCACGTACATGCGGCCACTTGGCCTGCCATGACATTTGGTGGCTTTTGAAGGTAACTTGGATTGTGGGCAAATACCTCGTCCCAAGGAACCCGACTCCCCACACCGCTTCCCTTTCTACACAGTGCAGATCTGCACAGCCTCACAACCAAGCAGAGGGGGGCAGCCTAGCTGAGGGGGGGTAGTGTTAGCACGGTATGGATCTTTCAGGGGGCAGCAGGCAAGAGTAGCAGCCAGAGGTTGTCTTGGCTGCTACTTTGAGAAAGCTGCACAGCCCACAGCATTTCTGGCTAGTGATTCTTGATTCTTCCCCCAAAATACCACTTTGCTGCTTCGCAATTTAGACAAGTCTGACTACAGGAAGTGAGCTGCTTTTGCAACAGGTGAAAAAGTGAACAGCTTTGCAGCTGAATTGTCAGTTCAACCAAATCACTTTGTGGCTTCTTGATTGCTAGGGTGCATTAGCCCAAGGGCACTGTCCTGTGCTGACCTTCATGGAACCCCCCACGCTGTGTCTCCAGTCTGTCCCTGTATGGCAGGTGATAGCCTCCCAGCTCCCGTCCAAAGCCAAGGGACTTCTAGCAATCCATGACAGGCACTCAAATGATGGGACAAATGAGGTGAGGTGGCAGTGACCTGAGGCTGGTCTTTCCTTGAGGCCTCTGTCCTTTGGACCTGCCTGCCACTTGCCCCCACCAGGACTCGCCTGCAGCCAGAGAGCAGCAATCAGCTGCCCCAGGGACATTCCTGGCTTGCTCAGGATGCCCTGCAGGGCTGGGAGCACTAGTTGCTTTGTGGCTATAGAGACAGACCACCCCCCTTGCAATTTTAAAGCCACAATTAAGTGAACGCTCCTGGGGAGGGAGGGAGGGAGAGTGTGTGTGTGTGTGTGTGAAATATCCTGCTAGCATGTGTGTATGTAAATCTTATACATATAAAAAAGTGCCATAATATTTTGAATGTGTTGTACTATTTCGGTGTTAAAAATAGGTAGAACGGTCCTCTGACTGCCTTCCCCTGTGTCTGTCTGCCCATCTCTTGCCATCATTTCTGGTTAGCACTAGGCCAGAGGGAAATCAGTTAAAAAAGGAAAACAGCACTTTATTGATCCCTTAAGCATCCCACTGATCTTCATCGCCACCCTTCCTTCCTTCGCAGAGGCGACAGCGACCAGGTAATGGCTGCTGCTCTGGAGAAGGCAGGAAGGAGGACTGAGTGACCTGGGAATGCTCCTCCTGCTTCTGGGGTGAGCCAGTCCACCACCCTCTGAGCCTCTCCCGGGGAGCCACCGTTCCTGTGACCCTCTCACAGCAAAGGACCCGCACCATCCTGCCAGCTCCAAGTAGGCTGTCAGTGCCCGGGTGGTTTCGCTCTGGCAAGAAGCAGCGGGCAGGTGGGTTTCAGCCACCCAGGCCGGGAGCACAGGCTGTCCCTCTCTCGCCGCCTTAGGTCCAGGCGCTTTTGGGGCGGCCTTGGCTCTAGAAAAAGGGGAGATGGATGATGCTGGCCAAGAGTTCTTCTGACCCATGAGCAGCCAGGTCCTCCCCCTGGGGAATCAGACCGCAAGGGGGTCTCCGCACTGGGATGACAGCCATGACCCCACGATACACCCTCCCAGAGCAGCCCCCCCCTGAGGGTCATCAGCCTGGAGAGAACCAAGGCCCCGGCCAGCGGCAGTGCTAGGGTGGGGGTCCCCTGGAGGCAGCAGCTCTTACCTGGCTGTGATAACCCGCCTCTGCCATGCGCCTGGCCTCCAGCGCCTCCAGCCGCTCGTTGTGCTGCGCCTGCAGCTGGGCCTCTGCCGCCACATCCCGCTGGTGCTGCCGTTCTTCCTCCTCCCGCAGCTGCCGCTCCGTGAGCTGAGGGGGCAAGGAGGTGGTCAGGGCTGCGCAGGGCAGGAACAGCTCCCCTACATGGCCCTGGCCCAGGCCAGGGGACTCTGGCAGGCCCGCCCTGTGAGGAAGCACCACCTGGGCCTGCAGCTCCTGCTTGCGGGCAGTCTTCTGCTCAGCCACCTCCTCCTGCTCTTGCTGTGTCAGCCGCTTGGCCTCCTCGAGTTCCTGGATCAGCTGTTCCCGGAGCATCACGGACTCCTGCTGGGCCTGCCTGTTCTGCTCCACCTTCTCCTGGATCTGCTGGGCCCTCTCGGCCAGGACCTGTGCGGGGCAGGAGGGCGGGACGGCTGAGTGGAGACCCGCCCCCCCCCCGCTGCTTCGGAACAGCAGCCCCGCAGCAGAACCCCACTCTCACCTCTGCCATGAGCCTGTCCCGGGCCTTCCGCTCGCTCTCCCACTCCTCCTCTCGCCTCTCCCACACCTGCTTGGCCTCCTCCCTGGGGTGGGGAGAAAGGGCGGGTGGGTGGCCTCAATCCAGCAACAGGCAAGATGGAGCACCCGGTCCTCGCCCACCCCTTCGCTGCAGCTGAGGAGGCGCTCCTGGACGTGCGAGGTGCTTGGGTGCCCAGGCCTCCGCCCCGCTGCCCACAGAGGCCCCGGGAGGTGCCTACTTGACCCTCAGCTCCGGCTCTTCCCGCAGCCCTGCTTCAGTCGCCCCACCTGAAGACGGTCTCCAGCTCAGCCTCCCGCTCCCGCTCCAGCTGCAGCTGCTGCTCAACGACCGCCCTCATCCAGGCCGCTGTGGCCATGGCTTCCTCCTGCCGCACAGACTGCAGGCGCTGGTCCTCGTTGTCCTTCTCAGACAGGGCCAGGAGGATCCGCCTGTCCTTCTCCTGGAAAAGGATGACTCCAGGAAGCCATTGCGCCGCAGGGGGGCAGCGAACAGCCCTTCCAGCCGCTGCGGCCCCAGATCTCCGGAGGGGCGACTGCTGCAGACGGTGCCCTCCAGTCGGCTGGGAGGCTCAACAGGGCTTCGAGAGCCAGTGACCGAACCGCAGCCTGCCTCCCGCTCGGGACCAGCTTACCAGCTCTTCCTGGACCTGCTGAGCCCGCCTCCTCAGCTGGGCATGGTACTGATGCTTCAGGAAGCACCTGTGGGAAGACGGGAAGAGGCCAGAGGCCAGCAGACGGCCCCGTAAGCGATCTGGGCCGGCAGCCCCGAGGGGTGTGTGAACTTCCTGGCTCTCTCCATTTATCCATGCCCTGGAAGTGGAGCCTCCACCCTGGATGCGAGCGCAGGACTCCGCCACAGTGCTGCTGGCCGGGGCCTTGGTTCTCTCCACGGCATGAGGCCCAGCAATGGCCTCGATTGCAGAACGCCCTCCCTGGGAGAAGAGGCCCTGGGGCCAAGGGGCTCCCTCCACCCCTGCCCCGGTGTCCTCACCGCAGCCTCCTAGTGCTCCCATGCTCTTCTGAGAAGCACCACATCCAGGCAGACACATCCCGCAGCCAGACGACCTGCCTCACGGAGAACACGCCCCCCTCCTCCGCTTACTTCCACAATGCCGCCACCTCCCCCTCCTCCATGTGCCTCTGGAGAGAAGCTGCCCCTCCTGGGGCGACGTACCCAAGCTCCACCTTCCTCCGGCGCTCATCCTCGAGCTTCCGCTCCGCTTTCAGCGCCTGCAGCTCCCAGCGCTGCTTCAGCAGGTTCTCCTCCTCCTCCTTCAGCTTGGTGGCCTGACAGGCAGGGAGAGGTGAGGGCCGGCCAGGCACTCTGCCTCCACCCAGGGTCGCCTGGGGCCTCCCTGTCTCCTCCCCCCCACCCAGCAATGGGCCAGAGGAGGGTAAGACGGGGGACCCTAACGCAGCCGAGGGGAGGGGCTGGTGGTCTGCAGAAGGTGGACGGGCTGCCCTCCGCTGGTTCTCCTGTGGCCCAGAGCGCCCAGCCAGCCGAGGGCCCATCTGTTGCAGCACTTTCTGACCAGGCATGCCCCCCCACAGATGAGACTGCTGCCCTGGGCACTCAGCGCATCTGCCCTTCACACACCTCCACCTCCCGCAGCTGCAGTGCTTCCATCTGCTGCAGCAGGAACTCTGCCTGCTTCTCCTCCTCCTGCTTCCTCCGCTTTTCCTCCTGCTTCAGCCTCTCCAGTGCTTCTTGGCGGGCCCTCTCGTACCGGTTCTCGGAGCGGAGTTTCTCTTCCCGGTCCGCCGCTTCAAGCTCAATTGGGAGCAAACAGAAGCGAAGTCAGCCTCCGGCCGCCCTTCCTCCAGTCAGGTGCAGAAGGGGGAAGGCAGGCCTACCTGTTGCTTGTGCGCCAGCTGGTCCCCCCAGGCCTCCACCAGGTGCTTCTTGTGCAGCTCGGAGCTCACCTGAGTTTGGCAGAAATACCGGATTCCGAGTCTGGGCAGGAGACCCATCGGGGCTGGCACTGCTGGGGAGCTCTTCCCCGCCCCCGATTCTCAGTGCGCCCCTTTGTTTCTGCGGCCCGCTCAGCAGCCCGGCCCACTGGCCCGCCACCCAGCCACGCCCGGACAGCCGGCAGCCAGAGGGCGTCCCACCTCTCGGAGCTTCGCGCTGCTGTTCTTCCAGCACTCGTAGAGACGCTCCTCCGCGACCTGCGGGCGAAGCCGAAGGAGGGGTCTTCCTGGGGGAGCCCGTGCAACTCAACCGCGCCGCGGCCCTCGGGGGCTTCCCGGCAGTTTCAGCGCGCGGGTCGCGGGGGGACAGCCGCCGCCCGCGGGCCCGCCCAGCGCCCCCCCACCACGCGCGGGCCCGCCCCGAGGACCTGCTTCCGCCGCTCCTCCCGGGCCGAGCGCAGCTCCTCGCCGCGCCGCCGCTGCTCCTCCAGGCCGGCCCCCCCGCCGGGCCGCAGCGCCCTCAGCTCGGCCGCCAGCCCCTCGCGCTCGCGGAAGAGCAGCTCCCGCAGCTGCCGGCGCCTCCGCTCCAGGCCGGCCGCCTTCTCCGCCTTCAGCCGCTCCCGGCCGTGCGCCTCCATGCTGCGGGCAGAGAGGGAGGCGGGCGGGAGGCGGGGCCGCTGCCGCCGCCCCCCCGCCGCCAGCCGCCCCCCCCGCGCGCCGGGGCCTCACCTCTGCTGGAAGGAGCGGCGCGAGCTCCACTCGGCCTGCTTGCGGCTGCGGAGCCCGGCCTGCCGGAAGGAGAGGCTGTGCAGCTCCCACTGCCGGCGCAGGCGGGCCTCCTGCTCCCGCTGGCGCACGATCTGCCGCTCGAGGGCGCGGCTGCGGCTGCCCCAGAACGGCGGGGCGGCGGGCAGGGCCATCCTCGCGCCGCTCGGCGGCCGCTGCGAGCGGGGAGCCTGCCCGGTGCGGCGCAGTCTACCCGCGGAAGCCCGCGCGCCGGCCCGCGGGGAGCCGCTCCGAACACGGTGACGTCACGCAGCGGCCCAGTCGCGCGCCCTGACGTCACCCCGCCCGCCCGACGCCCGCCTATTGTTACGAGGCGGCGGAATAGTTCTGGCCCTCCGAAACCACACTCGCCCGCTCTCGATGCGTGGCCCGGAGTCGCACACAATCGCGTCGCCGCCTCCCCGAAAATGCCCAACGGTTCAGCTCCTTCCGGAACAGCCAGGCGTTTCCATGGCAGCGTTTCCGGTCTCCCTACAGGGGCCGCCGAGGGACAAGCGGACCCGTATCACCCAAGGGAGAGGAGCCAGTTGGGGCTCGTGGAGTTCCCACAGAACTAAGGAAATGGAGCGGGGGGCTCAGGATCTCGGCGCGGGCGGCTTCCGGGTGCGCTCGCCGCACTTCAGTCTCCTGCCCCGAGGCAGACGCAGATGCTGCTGCTGCTTGTTAAAGAAGAACCGCCTCCGAGGCGCAGCAGCGACGCCCGGCCGCGGGACCCTCTCCAACGGGTGGGCTTTCCATTTCCTTTTGAAGCGATCTGTAGCACCAAGTCTGTAGCAAATCCGAGAAAGGTTCACAACAGCCTTGCAGGGTAGTACAGGCTCAACTTTACCCCAAGCCCCCAAGGCAGTCCGATGTTACCGGGCCGCCAGCTGCACTTCCCTGCCTGGGAGCGAGCGCAAACCCGGCTGGGGGCTGGAGGCGGGAAAGGGGGGGCCGCCAGCGCCGCTTTCCTCCTGGGAACGCCCGCTCGCTCGCTCGCCCGGAGCTGTCCGGCGCGGGCGCGGGCGCGGCCAGGACGGGGCGAGGAGGCGCTGCTCCTTCCCGCGCCGTGGCCCGGCCGGACAGCTCCGCCGCGCCGAGCTGCCAAGCGGGGTCTTCACAGCGGCGAGCCGGACTGCGGCACCCATCATGCCCAGCCGGGCTTGGAGAACCCGAGTCGGCCCGTACTCTTCAGAAAGGGTGGCTGGCGCCGGGCTGGCAACCCCGAAGCCTTGGCCCGTCGAGGCGGGGGAGCGCAAAGGCCTTCCGTACGTGGGCAGAGGCGGTCCGCCCCGTCCCCGCTTGCTGCTCCTCCGAGGCCAGGCTCCACCGCAAATCTGGGCGCCGCGCCCCCGCCTTTCGCCCAGGGAGAGCCAAGCCCGGAGCGGAGCCGCGGCCGGCGCGCTTCCCAGCCCGTCAAGCACGACTCGGCCTCGCCGGATCCGGGGCTGCAGCCGCTCCGCTACCTGGCAGCGCCAGCTGAACGGACGGCGGCCCAGCCAGCGCCCTGTCCGAAGGGGCCCCCTGTCAGCCCCGCCCTCCCCGGCTGAGTTCCTCCGCGGGGCCGGACTCCCCTCCGCCGCAGTAGACTGCCCCGCGCCAGGTGGCTCGCCTCCCTTCCGCCCCGGGCCGCGGGAGGAGGCTCGCCGGCGCCCCGCCTCCCTCGGGGCCGGCGATGCCGGGCTCCACCCCGGCGACGGGGTTTCTTCTGCCTGACTCGCCCGGTGAGCCGGCTGGTCCCGCCATGGCGCTGCTGCTGGAATACGAGTTCCGGACGCTGCCGGCCGACAAGCAGATCGACACGGAGCCCTTCCTGGAGGTCGTGACGCACCTGCCGCCCTTCTTTGGTGAGTCGCGGCGGCGCCCCTTGACTTCGGGGAAGCGCACCGGCCGGGCCGGCTCGCGGGCTTCCCGGGCAGGAAAGGGGAGGGACGCTCGCAAAGTTTCCCGTCGCAACAATAGCCCTGCAGGGAAGGGCATCCTTGTCCAGCGATCGCGGCTGCGCGAGGGGGGAGCCTTGGGGTTCCCGCTTCCTTGGGGCTCCGCGAAGGGGCGGCTGAGAACGGGAGGAAGCCTCGAGGATACCCCATCCTCCTACTGCCTCCTGAGACTGCTCCTGCTCTAGATGGCTGTGGAGGATGGGGTTTACAGTCCAGGTTTTTGGAGGCTAAAGACGCCTCCCATTTTCATCCTCAGCTGGAGGGTGGGGTGGGGGGAAGAGCAGGAGCTGCGCCTGTGCAGAGTTGGAGTGCCTGGGCAGGTGCTGAGGTGGGAAGTCGGGGGCCATTTCTAGACAGGCCCTTTGGATCCCATTGGGGTTCTCTGCCCCACACTGCTTCCGGGGCTTCCTCTGAAATCCTGGGGTCGGGCTGGCCGGCCCTTCTCCCTTGGCCTCACTTTCCCCAGCAGAGGCCCAGGCCACCTGTCAGGGCTTTGCAAAGCGGCAGATCTTTCTAGGTGTCCCAGTGGACAAAAGGTTGCAGAGGTTGCCAGACTGGCTTGAGGGATACAAAGCCTTTGCAGAGAATGTGAAACTGAGACTTTAATTCTTAAATAAACTGAATGACAGAGATACCAGACATCAGGGATCCACTTTTTCCATTCAGGTTTTGTTTTCCTTTGTTCTTTTGGGGGTGGGTGGAACTATGTTGTTGCTACGTAACTTAAATTGGGCCTGGTCTTTCATTAATGTCTGTGTCTTGGGGCATGTGCAGAGGGCCCTTTGGCTGCCTTGAGCATGGTCTTCCCTGCACCAGAGGCTATCACACCCCTGGGGAGGCCTTTTCATCCAGCTCCTGCCATTCCCCTGCACTGGCTTTCTTTGGCCGCGCCTGGTCTCTTGCCTTCCCCTGCCAGTGCTTTGCCTTGGGAGGGAGGCCAGCAGGCCCCTTGGATGGGCGTCTGGCTCCTTGACAGACTGGACACAAGCAAGCGGAGATATTAAGTTAGCAGTGGAGCTGGGCCTCTCTCTCAAGATGCCCCTAGAAATGAGATCTCTGGGCCTCAGATAAGGAGCCCGCTTTCGTAATGGATGAAACTGATGCTCCTAAAAATTCAGCCTGCCCTCTTTCATCCTTCTCTGCTTTATGGAAAGCAAAGGCCTGGGAAGGCCAAGCCAAGCAACTGAGAAGGCACTTTCTTTTGGGGGGGGCACATTCCAAGGTGGCCTCAGAAACAGATGAGGCTCGAGGCCTCCAAGCACGAGCAGGGCATGCCAGCAGGTGGGGGAGTTCAGGTGGGGGGGTCAGCGGAGCCTTTCCAAGAGTTAAGTTAGTTCAGGGAGGGAAAGAAGCGCCTTCCTTTGAAAAGGGACAAGGGGAAGGTGGGAGGCCAGCAGCTCTTTCTGAGGCTTGTCTGAGCTAGGAGCTGAGAGAGCAAGTGGGATTTCTCCCTTCAGTGCAAGGCTCATGGTAGAAAAATGGAAATTCCATAGATAGGGGCAGTCTACTGGGGAATACCAGGTGCTGCTACTAGACAATGCTGTCTCATTCAGGGGCTTCCTAGATTGGCCCATGAACTTGAAGGCTCCTTTAAGGCATTTCTGGAGGTTCCGGTGGCCCTGCGAGGGAGCAAGAATCAGTTCTGTCCCCCTGGTTATTAAGAAGCCAGCCTGCCTTCTGCATAACCAACAAACAACTTGTTGGAAACGTCATTCTCGGCCTTGGGCTTAGCAAGCTTCTTCTGAATGCTTTTGGACTTGGTTAACTCCCCCCCGCCCCGCCACGCCCCGCCCCGCCCCAAGGTGCACTAGTGCGGCTGGAGGGCAGGTTGCTCCCTTCAACTTGTTCTTGAAATGCTGTGCTGGGGTGGCTTGCGCCACCTGCTAATGGTGGTGCAGTGTTGGAACCAGCTTTCGTTTTGCGCTGGGGACCTTGAGATGGGCTTCCCCAGCCAGCTGTGCTCCTATCTGCGCACTGCCTGCTGCCACTGCCTGGCAGCCTGGCCCGTCTCTCTCGCCCTCACCGATGGGAAAAGCAGGAAACCTGTGTGAAGCCTCCCGGGTGCGCCGGCCTCTCCCTTCCCTCTTGTGCAACCCTTGGAGGTCGGATTGCGCCACTCAGACACCTTAGCCAGCTGCTCCCCCCCCCCCCGCCCGCTGGATGCTGCGCAGGCCCCGGCCTCTTCTCTGATCCAGGTGGCCCTGGGTCCGAGGGTTCAGCCAGCCGGTCCCGGCACCCAGACCGGAGGGGGCCTCCCGGGTGTGGAAAGGGAACCTTGCCTTCGTCTGCAGACGGGCGCTGGGCGGCTGCTGGGAGACCTAGCTATCCGGCGCTCCAGGAAGCCGCCGGGAACAAGAAGAACGGGAAAGTCTGGGCTGCTGTGGAGTCTGGAGGAGGAATCTCGCCCGGAGGGCTGCGTGGTGAAACAGGCAGCCCCGGAGCCCCCTCCCTTGGAAAATTGCGGGGCGGGTCTCCTGGCTGCCAATCAGGGGCAGATTTGGGGCAAGCGCGGCTCCGACCCGAAGAAGCCCCGGGTTCCTCGAACGGCCAGGTGGGAGGGAGCCTGCTGGACCCAGGTGATTCCCCGCGCGAGGTCAGGCCGCTCCCCGGGCCCCTCCCTCATCTCCTCCCCGACTCCTCCGGGAGGCTGCGGAAAGCGCTCCGGCCGCAGATCCACGAAGGGAGCCCGCTCGGCGGTGGCTGCCGGGCGGCGTTGGGTCCCTCCAAAAGAGGACGGGGCATCAAGAGCGGGGTGTGTGTGTGTGCTCGCGGGCCCCGGGAGGCCTTCCTGGCGCCGACCGTCCCACTCCGTCAGATGCGGTCGAGTACCGCCGAGCAGGGGGTTCAAACAAGGACCAGGTGCAGCCCTGCCCTCCCCCGCCATATTCAAGGTGGCAAAGCGGGGAGCGAGAAGGGTCCGCCTGCTCTTGCCCGCCCCCCCCGGCTTCCCCCGGTGGCAAAGACCACCACTGCCCCCCTCCCCCCTGGAGGGACCCCCTCCCCCCCGCATCCCATCAGGCCAGCCAGTGTTTTCAGGAAACAATGGGTGAGCCTCTTCTGCCTCAGCGCATACAATATTGGTCATTCTGTGACCGACGTACAAAGCCCGCTTTGAAAATCTGATGGCTTCTTGCTGGCAAGTTGGTCCACTTGGCATTCAGAGAAGCCCTTCTGTCCCCCCCCCCCCCCGACTTCTACCAGTAGTTCCATAAAGTGCTGCAAGTTGCAAAATGTCTAAGGAACCTCCTTGGGAGCCAAGACTCACCCAGAGGATCCATTTATTTGTTTATTTCAACTATTTGTGTGGCCCCTCTATCGCATCATAGTGACTCTGGGTGGCTAACAATTCAGGAAAGCCTGCCAGCAACAGACGATAATGCAAAGTTGAAACAATCATTTAAAATCTATAGAAAAAAAAACACGCATTAATGATACAATGTTTCTGTGCCTGGGAAACCATCTGAAAGAGGGAAAAAACCTCACACACAGACCAGGTTCTACTCACATTCCGGGCCAAAGCTTGAGGGGCCCACATGACTGGGGGGTGCTTCTTTGGGCTGCCCAAAGCCCCCCAGCATTGCAGAGGAGGGGCCAGCCAGAGCAGGGCGTGTGTTGCCTGTGCAAGGCTGAAAGGGACCTGTTTCTAACTTCCTTCCAGTGGCTCAGTCCACACAGGTACAATTCTCCTCTCCCTGTCCCTGCAGTGTGGGTTATACTGGGGGAATAGGATCCAGGTAAAAGGACTGGAATCAGGGAGATGGCAAGGTTGAGGGAGGAGTCCTTGAAGGCCATCTAATCCACCCCCAGCTCCCGCTGCCCGAGCAACAGTTCGCCAGTCTCTTCCTGAAGGTGCTCAGCTGCTCCCCCCCCCCCCCCCCGCTACCATGAAATGGCTTCCTGGTGTAAAATTAAATTTCCCCGTCAGCTGGGACTAATTGCTGACAGCATCTTATAGCTGTCTGAACACACTCCCTTCATCAGCAGGGCTGATGGGGGGCTGGGGGGGTTCTGCTTGCAACAGCGCCCTGTTCCCCATCCCATCAAGTCACCCTGGGTTCAAAGGCATCCCTCAGCCACGGCAGGTTGGGTCAGGAGCCCCACTGCTACCGGTGTCTCCTCTGGGGAAACAAGTGGCCCCCCGACCTTTGCTCTCTCCCCCACAGACTGCCTGGGCGCCCCGATTGTCTATGCCCCAGTGAAGGCGGACCTCTCTGGGAACATTAAGGTAAGGGAGGCCCCAATCCTGGGAAAGTGAGGGGCCCGGGAGGCTCTGGGGAAAGGGGCTGGCTGATGGGCACTGGGATTAGGCCCAGCTGGCAGCAAGCTGCCATGTCGTTGTTTTGGGTGTGGTTTGTGGCTGTTGTGGCTTGCAAATGAGGGCACCGGATGAAGAAACGGTGGGTCAGCATAACAGGAAGGAAGCTCCTTTTCCGAGTCTCTGGGTGAGGCCAAGGCCACCAGCAGGGGTGCAGGAAGAGGCAGCTTCAGCCTCATTTGGAGCAGGGTTAAGTGGGCTGCTGATCCAAACGCGTGCCCACCCACCACCTCTTCCACTGGCTGCATTTGTCAGTGGGACCCACACGCCCCGTGGGTGGCCTTCACGAGTCTCTTCTGCTTCGATTTCAGAAAATACGTGCGGTTTATGAATCGAACCCGGCCAAGTTCAAAACCCTTCAGAACATCTTGGAAGCAGAGAAGGAAATGCACGGGTCGGCATGGCCCAAAGTGGGGGCCACCTTGGCCCTCATGTGGCTGAAGAGGTGAGGGAGTGACCACGAAGCCACTCCTGCCCTTTAGGGGCGGCCAGGAGACCTCCTGGGGCCCCGCCTTGCAGGGGGGACCCTGGCAGCCTCTCAGAGGGGCTCTCTCCCCCTTTTCCTCACAGAGGGCTCCGGTTCATCCAGGTCCTGCTGCAGAGCCTTTGCGATGGTGAGCAGGATAAGGAGAACCCGAACCTGATCCGCATGAACGCCATCAAGGCCTACGAGCTGGCTCTGCGGAAGTACCACGGCTGGGTGCTGCAGAAGCTCTTTCTGGTGAGCGTTGCCTCATCCTGAGTCCCCGAGTGGGCAGGATCAAAAGGGGCCCCTGGCTGAGACCTGGCCTGCCTCTAGGGGGGGTGAAGGCAACACCCCTGGACCTCCCCTCCAAAGGCTTTGGGGGGTCTCTGGGGTGGAACAATTCCAGCTCTCATGCTCTGGCTCTGTGGGTGCGGGGGGGGGGCAGGTTTTTGCAAGGCTGGGGAAAGCCAAGGCGGCCCCATGATTCCTCCTCATCCCCAGAAAAACAGTAGCACTTTCTGGAACCCAGAGTGAAACCCCACACTGGAACATCAGGCGGAAAAGCAGAAGCCCTTTGCTCCCTCTGGAGGAGCGAAGGGGTTGCCCGTCCGTCCGTCTGTCTGTCCCCTGACTTGCCTTCCTCCCCAGGGCTCCGTCTACGCTCTCCCCTACAAGTCAGATTTGTTGAAGGCTCTGGAGAAAGGCCAGGAGGTCAAGGAGGAAGAGACCATGGAGAAGATCCACCAGTTCTTAATGAAAGCAACGCCCATCCTTGACACAATCTACGAGATGTACACAAAAATGGATGCTGAGCTGAGTTGCAAAGCTTGACCAGGCCCTCACCAGCCTGGGCCCTGTTCCTTTGCCTTCCCCCTCCTTCCCCCTGCCCCCCTACCCCCGCTGCTCTGCAGCCCAGCAGGTGCCTTCCGGCCTCTGGAGGCCACCTAGACAGAAGATCTGCAGCGGCTGCCGCAGACATGTTTCTCCTCCCTGTCCTGAGCTGGGGCTTAGATGTTCTTCTGTGGCCTTGCTCTAGTGGACTTACTCCTTTTGGGGAAATGAGGGGGGGCAGTACCCCCCCCCTTTGCTCACTGGGGCTGCCTGCCAGTGAGAACCTGTTTTCCTCTGAGCTTCAGACAGCCGGTTGCCTCGGTAGAGCCGAATGCACCTGAGAGATACTGGTCGTGCACTGGGACGGGCTCCTGTGGAATGTCCCACAAGCTGTGCCAGGAGTGTATGTGAAGGAGGAAAGCCTCTTTTGAGTGAGCTCCACTCCTGGGGATGCAGCTTTCTGGCAGTGGGGCAGAAGTGGATGTCCTTTGCCGCCTTCTGGGGTGGTTGTTCAACTCTTCAGTCTCACCCTGGCATCCTAGCCCAGTGTTTCTCAACTGTGGCAACTTTAAAGATATGTGGACTTCAAGTCCCAGAATTCCCCAGCCAGCCATGCTTGCTGGGGAATTCTGGGACTTGAAGTCCACATATCTTAAAGATGCCAAGGTTGAGAAATGCTGTCCCTGCCTGACCCCACAAAGATTTCTTGAGATCTTGAAAACCAGCCAGCTAACACCAGCCAGCCTTCAGTGACTGTTCTGAGTGACTCTTGGGGTGAACGTCAAGAGTCTTCTTTGCACAACGGATGTCTTCAGGGAACTGGCTCCAGCTTAAAACTTGCTGTCATTTTCTGGGGCCCAAGAACCATGCGAGGGCTTATCGGTGTTACTACTGCTTGATGCCTTCTGTATACAGGTTTAGGGAAACCAACCCGTTCAAATAAAATGTAATGAAGGAGATGTGTCACTTCCTGTTGCCTTGGTTTGCCCAAGGAAGACTCGGTGGGAGGGACAGAACCCTGCAAAAACCACACTGGCCAGGGATTATGGAGTGCATAGCCTTTTCTGCTAGAGGCAGACACAGAATTTGGGAGCTTTAAGATACCTGCTTGGGTCATATGTAGATAGATGTGTCTAATTAATGTGCTAAAACTATTTTGAAAACACCTTTGAGGGCAACGTCCCTCTGGTAGCACATGTGTTTATTTGTCTGCCAAACTTCTAGGCCACCCAACTCCAAAGCGACTCCAGATGTGTGAATCTGAAATTGAAGCCGACAACGCCCCCCCCCCCAGCTGGTCCTGTTGCACCTGGTACATGGTGGACAACATGGGAAGGGGCAGAGGGCTTTGCCCATCATGCTTGCCTTATCAGGGGTCCCCAGCAAATCTGGACTGCCTCTGGATTCCCAGCCAACTAGGAGAGATGACCATTTTTCAGCAGCTGGAATTTGCTGCATCACACCAGCAGGGGGCACCCTTCTCTCACAGATGGACTCTCAGCCAGTGGCGGGGGGGGGGGGGGGGGGACTCCTGCAGCACCAGGAAGGAAGGGGTCAGCAGATGCAGACCTCTAAGTTTTGCAGAAGGAGAAAAAGTCATGAAGGACTGAAAGAATCTCTTTGGGGCTGAGTGGCCATAAGGGTGTTGAGTCCCTGGACACAGAATGATCCTACGACAGGTTCCCCTCTGCCCGCAGTGCCAGTCAGTCCAACCCACTGAGGTCTGGGGGATTTAGTCTCAAGTGCTTACTGGGCTGCAGCCCCCCTCCCCGGTTTTTAATTCATGCCCCCCCCCCCCGCCCGCCGCCAGTCAGCCCAGGGCTCAGTGTGACCAGGCTGGGAGCCAGCTCCACCAGGCACCTTGGCAGTCCAGCTTTCCTTGGGGCAGAGGTGGAAACCAGGCCTGTCCAGGCTGGCCAGAAAATTCCTCCCTCTGGCACAGACATAAGCCCTTGTCTGATCCCAACTGAAGCTGTCAGCCTGGCCGGAGGGAGGGGGGATGAGCAGGGAGGCCCCCGAGATTCAGATTCCAGGGCGGGCCAGGCAAGGGAGGTGGCCCTCCCAAGGAGACCCAAGGACTTGCGGCCCCCTCAGAGAAGGCAGATGGATTGCAGCCCCCCACGTCCCTCTTGGCCTTTGGGGGCATGGTGGTCATAGTCCTGCCCAGCAGTCGAGGGGGCTAGGAAGATGCGCCCCCCAGATGGGGGGCTTATGGCCTTCACAAGCAGCTGCCTTGGGAAACCAAGGGCCCTCCATTGAGCCCAGCCTTGCCTGCAGTTTCATCTCTTCAAGCCAACCTCTTGCGGCAGGGAGTTCCACAGTTCTCCTGTCCTTGGATGATCCGGGTGGATTCTACCTCTGCAAGGATTCTTGTTCTCTAATTGCTCTAACCCTAGAGTGCCATTTTAAAGACCCATCTCCTTTTTTCCCCACTCAGTGTTGCAACTTTTACTCCTTGGGCATTCCTCCAGCGTCAAGACCCCTCAGGCCACTTCTCTGCCCACCTGGCTTCTACTGAAAAGGGGGAAGAAACTCATCCTTTGGTTGACTAGAGAGAGAGAGAGAAAGCTATTAAAAGAAGCTTTTTAGCCTCACCTGAACTCCATCCCTGGCAATTGTTTTGGCCAGGCCGTTATGGGCTGGGTGCCTGCACAAAGACTTTTAAAAACATTTAAAGAAAGGAGATAGTCTCATTCCACCCCTTGCTCCTTTTTCCACCCGCGGGGGGTCATTTCTGAGGCAGCCAGGAAGAGTTTGGTTTGGTTTTCTGGGGGTGGGGTCCCCTCTTTATTTCCTTTGTTTACAGCCCCCTCCCTCGCAGAATGGGAGACTCTCATCTGGCTCTGGGCTCTGTGCTGAGGTCGAAGGTTTCAGAGGGCGGTTGGGGCCAGGAGGGGGCCTGGGAAAGCCGGGGGGAGGGCGTCTTGGTCTTGAGAACACCTGGAGCACCAGGGAAAGCGTTTCCTCCCGGAGGACATTCCAAGGGTGGGTGGTGTCTGACGAGGTGAGGTCTCCACCGGGGCGGGCAGGTTATCTCGGAGGTTCCAGCAACTTCGCTCCGCGGGGAGCGGCCCGCCTGGCGGAGCGGGGGAGGGGGCGGGAGAGCGCGGGGTGGGCGTTTCTTCTGTGGGGGGCGGCCGGCCGGCCAGGCGCCAGAAGCAGCGGCAGCGGCAGCCGTGGTGGTCTGGAGTTGGTGCATCCGCGCGGAGCCGGGGAAGGAGAGCCGCTCGCGGGGCGCCCGGCGATCCTCGGCGGGTGCAGTTCCAGGCGGGGCGCTGAGGTGAGCAAGGGCGCGTCTGGCGGGGGGGGGGTGGGGGGGTCGGGAGGGGAGGGGAGGGGAGGGGTGGCCGCACGCACCCTCGGCTCCCGCTCGGCTTTCCAGGGAAGACGGCTCCAGAAAGAGGGCCGTTCGGCGGCTGCTTCTGGTTGGCAGGCCCTGACCTCACCCCACAGCTGCCCGGGAGTGAAGCACCCATCATCCCCAGCTGGGACAGCCAGAGAGGGGTGGGGCAAGGATTCGCGCTCTGGGACTCAGGCGCCCCAGGCGGCTAGCTCTCTGCCCCGGAGCCCGACCGGGGCGGCGGGGACGGAGCTGCGACGGGCGGGCCGAGCGCCTCCCCTCCCGCGAGGTCCGAGGAAGCGGGGCTGCAGCTGTGCCCTTCGGCCGGGCGCAGCTCTGGGTCCTCGCGAGGTCTCCTTTCTGGGCCAGCCACCGAAGCCACCCTGGGGGGATCCGCTGGCCGCGTGTCGCAGCGAGAGCTGTTCGGGCAGCTCCGGACAGGGAGCAAAGGCTTTCGCCCCCGGTCAAGCAGGCGGCGGGACTGAGCGGGCTTCACCCCTGCGCCGCCCTCCCGCAGGCCGGGCGCCCAGAGCGAGTGCGGGGGGGCGGCGGCGGATGCTGCGAGGAGGAGAAGCACCCCCGGCTTGGAATCTGCTCCCGCCAACGTGGCCGCCTGCTGGTTCCCTGGCTAGCGACTGTCCGGCAATAGGAGCGTGAGTTCGGGGTCAGCTCCGTCCAGTCTCGGCTCTGGTTCAGGCAAGCCACCGACTCTCTGCCCCGCTGGGGGACCATTGCTCTGCCCTGCGGGGTTGTCGTCAAGAGCTACAGGAAGCCCTTCGGTGGCTGTTGGGCCTTGGAGCAACTCAGCCCCTTCCGCCAGGCTGGGGCTAAGGAGTTAGAGCGGAGCTGGCCTGGCCCTGGGGGAGCACTTTTCTCCTGCCCCACAAGGAGGGTGGAGGGTCAGCATTCCCACCCACCCCCCGCGTTTTCCACACTTACTGGATGGTGTTGAATCCAGAACAGAAACTCTTGCAGAGCTCCACAGCTTCCCTCAGGGGTCTACTTTTTGGTGTGAGCAAATGCTCCAGTTTTGCTGGCTGGAAAAAGCCTGTGTGAACAGCAGCACCTCGGAATGCCGAAAGACCAGTGAATCATACATGGGTGCAACAGCTGCCCTCCTCCAAGGCCTCTCCTTCTTTAAAGCAGGTGCCTTTCTTGGCTTGCCCAGCCCCCACCCCCTCGGAATCTGAAGGCAGCCAGTCTTGGGGCCCAAACAGAGCCCAGGCTTGGGCATGTGGATTAATCTGAGCTGTGAAATTCTCCAAACTGCTTAAAGCTGCAGGATAGTTGAGGGGGGGGAGGTGATGGAGGGGGAGGCCAAGAGGCGCTCAGTGCTCAGGCATCAGGTCAACTGGTCCAGCAATCCACCATCCTTGCCCCACGGCCACCTGGCCACAGTTGGAAGCCTGCCGGATGCGAAAGGTCCCTGAAGGGGTGCAGGTGGGGAGAAGAGGGGTTGTTAAGCTACCTAAGTGACTAGAAATGAAGGCCTTTCACACCTTATTGGCTCGCTTCCTCCCCTGCCCCCCCCCCAACCTCTCCATACATAGCCTGTGTCCAAGCGCTTCCTCAGAGCTAGGAATAAATAGGGAGAAAAAAGGGTCTGTTGGGGTGTGTTTTAACTGTCCCAGAGCATTTTGATGTGACTGTTTTCCTGTGCACTACTATTTTCACAATGTGGCCTCACGGCCATTGTTTATTTGGTGATACTTATTTGTTTGCAATTTTATATTAGCTGTCTTGAATTCTATCTGTCCTGCTTTACATTTTGCAAGAAAGGCTTGGCAGGTGAGCCCCGTGAATATGTATGCGCTTGTTTCAGTTCATATCCGCCCAAGGCGGTGAAATTGTGCCATGAAATAATAAGGGCGGGAATTCAGAGACGTGTGATTCAGAGTGATGGAATGGGCGCAAGTTTAGAAACTCTGCTGGCTGAGGACGATGGGAGTTGCCCCGCAATGGGTCTGGAGGCCCCCCCAGCTGGGAAGGCTGGTTTGGCTGTTGGCAAAGCCTTGTGAGAAATGGGGAGACTTTGGAGCAGGGCCCCTGTGCTGGGGAGAAGGTCTTTTGTGGCAGTTTGCTCTGTCGATGCAAAGTCAGCCCAGGTGATGTTTTCTGGGTGTGCAGGGGGGAGCTTTGCAATGCTAACATGGGACAGAACTCAGTGAACAGGCAAAGAAGTCCTTTGGCATCAAAGCTGCTCAGTGCCGTGGCGTGTGCTCCTGGTTCAGAGGGTGTCCCTTCAGTTTTTGAAATCTGGGCCGAGCCAGAAAGCGCTTTTCTTCTGGTGCTCGAAGGAGGAAGTTTGGCTGCTCTCGTTCCCCAAGTGCTTCACGTGGATTCTCTTCCTGGGGGCTGATGCAGGTCTGCAGGATCAGGGAAGGCTTCCTGCTGTGTTTTGCTTAGGCCTGGCTCAGCCCATTGATTTGGGAGCTCTCCAACTGCTTCTGAAATTCAGGTCTGTTTAGCAGCTTTCCAGCATCAATGGAGCACAGAGCTGCCCTGCCCCTTGGCCTCCCCTGCCCCTTGGCCTCAGCCCCTCCAGACAGAAAAACAGCCGGGTGTGTCTGGATTCTGTGGACTCCCTGGCAGGGTGGCGGAGAGCCCCAGTGCTGCCAGCGACAGGAGCCACATCAGAGGAGACAAACTGTGCCCTCCGGCCAAGCTGGGAGAGTGCTCTTCCCTCTGTCCCCAGCCTGGTTGTCCCCAGGGCACTTCTGGGGTTGCAGGCCTGGACTGGGGGGGACAGCTGGCCCCTCTGCCCGGAGATGCAGGGATTCCAAACCGGAGCCCCCTCCCCTCCCACGCTTGGTGGGTGGCAAAGCCTCCGATAAGAAAGTGGTGCCTGTTTTGGGGGGAGGTGCCCATCCCCTCTGAGCAAGCAAGCGCAGCCTCTCTCCCGGCTTGCAGCTTGGCTGGCAAGGAAGCTCCTTGCGGTGATCCGCGAATGGAAGCTTTGAAAAGCTTTGGTGGGGTGGCTAAATCTGTTTCCCAAAATAGGGCTGGGGGGAGGGGAGGGGAGGGATGGGCAGAATCAGGATGCCTCTCTTGCACACTGCTGCTTTTGGGGGCAGCCTTAATGACGCAACATGGGGTGAGCTCTGCAGGACCTCTGTTCCACAGGAGCAAACCAGATTCCTTTAAGAAGCCCACAAATGGGACATGAGAAAACTCCCCCCCCCCCCATGGTTGCTCCTTGGTGGCCGCTCTTCCGTGTGGGACAAGAGGCTTCCTTTAACCGGGCCACTTCTTTTCTATGAACTGAGCCCATCATCCTTTTTTCCAACCATTGCCACATATTGTGGTGGGGAGTTCCACCATTTAATTATGTTGTCAGCCAACAAGCTGCCGGGGGAAGAAGCGATGGCCAGAGAGCAGAGGGCTGCCGAAGGAGGCCACACGTCTCCTGTTTGTCAAGCTGCTGATTTGGAGTCCTTTGATCATGGAGGCGGAGAGCTCCCTGCTCCCACCCTGCAGGTTCTTGCTGTTGGCCTTTGAACAGCTCACACAGGTTAGAGATCTACGTTGCCCTGAACCCTGTGCAGCTCCCGACTTATGGGGCAGCGAGGAGCTGGCAAACCCCACTGGGGCTCTTGAGTCCCACCACAATGTTGGATTCCTCCTCTCCCAGTGTCCGCCCCCCCCCCGCCTTCCTTTCCCAATTGCTCTGGAACTGCCAGTTCCTATTTTATTCCTGCAAAACTGCTCCAAACCTCCATGCAATCTTGGCCCTGTCTATTAGGAAGAAGCCGAACAGGCTGGAAGCCCATTTCTGCAAAGAACAATAGAGGATTGCTTTGTGCCCAATGTTGCTGGGTGCTGCGCCCATGCTCCTGGGCGCGGGGCACAAGGCCAGACTCCTCCCTGCTTAAGGACACGGTGGCTTACCCAAATCCAGGGCTTTTGGTGGCCCCAGCTTCTGCGCGTGGAAGAAGGGGGAATCTCCTGAGGGTAAAGGCTTGGGAGGGGCTGGCTAGTGGCCGAGACACTAGCACAGGGAGTGCAGCGGAGAGGTGGGTGCTTGCCTGGTGGCTGGTGGAAAATGGTCAAGTGACTTCCCAAGTGCTTTGTAGCACTTTTCTCAGTTGCAGTGGGAGCTTTGTGGTAGATTGGGCCCCTCCTGGTTTTTAGATGAGATGCTTGGATTCAGCATTTGGGCAGCCAAATCTCTGGGGCTGGCATGCGAGTAACCGAGGGCAGATGCCTTCTGAGCCCCCGCAGACTGTTCCCCTTCTTGCTCTCATTCTGAATTCTCCTTTTGCAGCTCACTCCCCCTGCCCGGCATCATGGGGGGCCAGTCTGGGCTGAGTCTCTTGCACTTCCTGGCCCTTGGCCAATAACAAACACTGTGATTATGAACACGCCCAGAAGTGCTGGCGGGTCTCCCCCCTGCCCCCATTTGCAAGTGCCAATAGTTTGGGGTGCTTCGCTGGGTGGCATCCGGGGAGGCTGCTGCTGCTGCTTTTGGCTAAGCCTTGCCAATTTGGGGGAAGGGGCTGAGTTGGTACCCAGAGGCGGGCGGGTGCCATAAGTCCAGCAGCAAAGAAGGCTGTTGTAGGACCAGCACCATCCTGCCTCCCCTTCAGGAGTCCAAGGCAGCCCCATGCGAGGTGTTCTTTGCTCGGTTTATCCTCCCAAGAACCCTGCAAGGTGGGCTGACTGTGAGACCATAATTTGTCCATAACTCCAGGGAGGCTGAGCTGGGTGGCCCTGGTTCCTTGGCCCCCACACATGCTGGGGCTCAGCCACAAGAATTAACTGGAGCCTTAGGGTCCATTGGCCCTTTTGCGCACCCCACCGTTCGCCACTTTGCATGAATCGGGACTCCAGGCCTGGCTCATCTGGAAAATCCGTGCTTCTCCCCATTCCTGTTTTGGCCTGGGGAAAATCCTCAGGATTCAGCTTGAGAATTCCAGGGCTGGGGACGCGATGCAGCTTTTGTCTGACACCTTCCAAGCATGCCAGAGCATCTTGGCCTCTGAGCCAGAAGCTGGACTAAATAATTCTGCCTCGGCTTTCTTTGGCATGCCTTCGTCAACCTGGTGCCCTCCGGGTGGGAATTCTGGGATTTGCAGAATCCCCTCCCCGGCCCCCCACAAAGGAGGGTATTGGGTTGGTGGAGAAAGGGCACTGCCAGAGAGAGGCATTTCCGATCAAGGCGGGTGGAGCATGTGGTCTGACTCTTGGGCACGACTTCTTCCCTTATGAGGCTGGTGTTGTGCCCAAGAGGCTGGTGGCTGGCGGGGCCCCTCCAGGAGTGCCGCATCTTGCCCCCGCCTGTCTGGATTTTGGGTGGGGTCTGAGTGACGTTTCCAGGAGCTGTGAAAGCACTCCTTGTTCCCTGCCCTGCTGGCGCCAGAGCCTGAAGTGAGCTGCAGGCTGGTGGCCAGTCGCACCGTCTCTCAGAGGCCTCTCTGAGAAGCAGGCAGGCTGTGCCCGTGGGAGGGAGGGGCCAGTTGGGTCAGGCAGGGCAGCCCCCCGCCTTCCTTTCCCAGCCAGAACATCCGCATCGGGGCACACTTGGCATGTGCCGTTGGTGCCCTATCTGCCCCGGAGGAAGAGCCACGCAGCCTTGAGCTGCTGGGCCTTGCTGAGCCAGAGAGCAGAGGTGGGTGGTCTCGGGCCCCTTGCTGCAGGGGGAGGGGTTTGGGCCTGGGCAAGGGGCCCCCTCCTCAGCTTCCATCGAGAAGGGAAACAGAACTCCCGCCAAGTCCTTGGTCCCCTTTGCTCTGGGGGCACAAACAAAACAGCACAGTTTGTTCTCTAGGCTGGGGGAGGGCTTGACGATGGTCCTGCTGTCCTCCTTTTCTTCCCAAAGTATTGATCACCACTAACTGCTTTCAAAAGGTAGTTTAATTTAAGCAGATGAAGGGGCATTCTTTCCTAATGACCTAAGGAATGACGGTCTCTCTCATACCCTGGAGTTCCTGTGGCCAACGTGGTTTGTGATCCTTTTCTAACTGAGACAGAACATTTCGGAACATCTGGAACTTCACACTCTCCAGAGCTGCTAACCAGGACCTTGCCGGGGGGGGGGGTGTCTCTGTGGGGCTGGACGAGGTGACGTCGAGGCCAACAGCCTCTGATCATCGGCGGCAGCAGCAGCAGCAACGGCTCTTTGCCACCGGCCCCGAGCATTGCAAGGCTGTGCACGCCAAGGGCAGCTCTTCTTGCACCAGCGAAGCCACCTGCCCAGTCTCTGACCCACAGTTCCTTTTCCCCCAGGCCGCCCATGCTGTGCACGCCATGGCTGAGCCAGAGGACGCCCCCCAGACCAGCCCCAGCGAGGCTGCCGAGAGCCCGGCCGAGGAGACCTCCCCGCAGGGTGATGCCTTCCCGCTCTCATCCCTGGCCAACCTGTTTGAGGGCGAGGATGGCTCCGGGCCGGGGGAGGCCCCCTGCAGCCCCCCAAGCTCGGGGGACAGCAAGCAGAACCTGCGGATGAAGTTCCATGGTGCCTTCCGCAAGGGTGTCCCCAACCCCGTGGGCCTGCTGGAGTCCACCATCTACGAGTCCTCCGTGGTGCCGGGGCCCAAGAAGGCCCCCATGGACTCCCTCTTTGACTATGGCACCTACCGGCACCTCCCCAGCGACAACAAGCGGAGGCGCAAGCGGGTCCTGGAGTGAGTAGGGGGCCCGCCTGAATGCAGCAGCGCAGCTTGCTGTGGGGGGAATGTCGAGCCCCCCCCCCCGCTGCTTCTCTCCAGCCATGCTGAGCCTGTCTTCTCTCGTGGCCCCTTCCTAGGAGGAAGCGCCCCAGCACCAAGGGGCCCGCCCCCTGCCCCCCGCCCATCCTCAAGGTCTTCAACCGGCCCATCCTCTTTGACATCGTCTCCCGGGGGTCCACAGCTGGGCTGGATGGCCTCCTGCCCTTCCTGCTGAGCCACAAGAAGCGCCTGACCGACGAGGAGTTTCGAGGTGGGCCAGGCTGGGGGCCCAGGGTGTGTGTGGGTCTTTGTGGGGAGGGAGAAAGGAGAGGGGCGTGCCCTGGCCAAGAGACTGGCAACCAGGGCAACAGCTACAGATGCCGCTTGGCGCTTTAGCATTGCTTTGTCTCAGGCTTTGGGGCTCCTGGTCCACCCCCAGGAAAAACAGCATCGACCCATGAAATCAGAACAGATTAAATAGAAAGTTGCCTGTTACGTCTCTGCCCCATTAAAAAATTTGCTCCCGTCCAGATCTCTTAGAGATCTGAATTATTGCAGGTTTTTCTTGGTAGACAGGAATGCTAGAAAGCGCTTTTAGAAGGAAGCAGCTACCCTCTGGAGCAGGGGCAAGCATCTGCCGCAGATGTCCTGGAAATGCCAGGGGGTGTGCCAGCTGGGGGAGCAAAGGCGGGTGGGGCATGGTGGCTGGGCATTCAGTTCGGTTGTCAGCCAGTGGTGGAGCAAAGCAGACTGGGGGCCCGACGGGGCAGAGGAGACCCACTGTCAGGCCCCTGGGTGAGGAGTTGCTGATGATCTTAAGACTGCCTCCCCTTCTTGGCCTAGCCTACCTCACAGAGTTGTTGTGAGGATGAAAGAGGGAGAGCCTCGAGTTCCCAGGAGGAAAGGGGAGGTATCAGTGTAATAAAGGTGCCATCTTGTGCCAATTTTCCCCGGTTCCAGAGCTCTCCACCGGCAAGACATGCCTCCCCAAGGCCCTGCTGAACCTTAACAATGGCCAGAATGACACCATCCCATTCCTGCTGGACATCGCTGAGAAAACGGGCAACATGCGGGAATTCATCAACGCGCCCTTCCGAGACGTCTATTACCGAGGTGAAGGCCCTTCTCTGCTGGTCCCCGGGCAGGGCAATTACTTACACAAGGAGACTCAGTCAGTTCCGGTATCACGATGCCTGGCTGTGCTTACTGAAGTTGCTTGCACCATCCTTGCTGCACAGAATCCCATACATGAAATAAATGGTGTTGTGATTTTGAGCCACGCTGTATGGTGCAGGGACTGTCCGAAAGATCAGTGCCTGGAAAGTAGCTTTGGGACGGTGAGTTGGACCGGGTACCATTTGTTCATTACAGTCAGGATCAAGTGACGCAGTAAGATGCCCATTTGGGCCTTCGGGAGGACCAATTTGAGAGAGTTTTCAAAATGGAAATTAAGGTTTGCAGAGTGCTGAGCCACACCGCATCAGGCACGTGTTTCATGCACGTGGAACTCAGCAGGGGATGCCCGGAGGACCCCAGCCTTTGGGGCAACAAGGGGGGAAGGTGAAACGAGGCTCTCAGCAAATGGTTCTGCTTCTTTAGGCCAGACTGCCCTGCACATTGCGATCGAGCGACGGTGCAAGCACTATGTGGAGCTGCTGGTGGAGAAGGGGGCCGACGTGCATGCCCAGGCGCGCGGCCGTTTCTTCCAACCCAAGGACGAGGGGGGCTACTTCTACTTTGGTGAGTGAAGGAGGCGCTCCTGGACTCTGCAAATGGCTGCTGGTCTCTCGTGAATGTCCTTCTTCTCTAGACCGGGCCATGGATGTCCAAGGAACTCGGTAGGTCTCTGTTTGCAGGGAACTACAGTCTACATGTGGACCGTGATGGAGACGAAGGGAAGAGGGAAACCACGGGAGGGGAGGATGAAGGGAAGCCAAGCGAGCTGCCCTGCCTGGGGCAGGAAGGATGCTGAATGGATGGAAATTTGGGGGATCAAGTCGCGGAAGGGCACCTTTTCAGATCTGGGGGCCAACAAGGGGCAGAAGGGAGGGCACATTTCAATCGCTCAGAATGTTAAATTGGGCCTCGTAACAGCTGGAAACCAGTGGATCTTCTAGCGGTTCACTGGGCATTACCCATGCTGGTTTGGGGGTGTCGTAGATGGCGGAGCTGTCTGTCTTTGGGAAGTTGGCACACGCCCCTTCTCCACCCCTGCGCAGGGGAGCTGCCCCTCTCTTTGGCCGCCTGTACCAACCAGCCGCACATCGTCCAGTACCTGACAGAGAACGCCCACAAGCAGGCTGACCTCCGGCGGCAGGACTCCCGGGGCAACACAGTGCTCCACGCCTTGGTGGCCATCGCAGACAACACCCGCGAGAACACCAAGTTTGTCACCAAAATGTATGACCTGCTGCTCATCAAGTGCGCCAAGCTCTTCCCGGACACCAACCTAGAGGCCGTGCTGAACAACGATGGCCTCTCGCCTCTCATGATGGCGGCCAAGACCGGAAAGATAGGGGTGAGATGGGGGGTGGGCTGGGGGAGCAGCAGGAAACAGCCCAAACCTTTGCAGCCTCGCAGAGTAGTTGAGCAGCTCCCAGAGAGCTGAATCCCCCCAGCTGGAATCAGTGGAGTGGTCTGTAAAGTACTGCCGATTCCAACTGCTTGAAAAGGTGGGCTGAGTCCCAGCTCTGGAACGGACTAATCTCCACCCCAGGGGCGCCAAGTCAGCTTGAGAAAGTGCCGGCCTGAAACGGGTTGGCAGAGAGCCTGCCTGGCATGCATTCGGGGCTGGGTACCTGTCACTGGCCCCTTGGTTGCCTGGGCAAAGCCACCCCCCCCCCCAATTCCTCAGGCCGCTTTGCACCCCCTGCCCATTCCACCTGCAGATCTTCCAGCATATCATCCGCCGGGAGGTCAAGGACGAGGCCGCGCGGCACCTCTCCCGCAAATTCAGAGACTGGGCCTACGGGCCGGTCTGCTCCTCCCTCTACGACCTGTCCTCGCTGGACACCTGTGGGGAGGAGGTGTCAGTGCTGGAGATCTTGGTCTACAACAGCAAAATCGAGGTGAGGTCAGCAGGAGACTCAGACAGGGGCGCCTTCTCTCGGGAGCCCGGGCTCTTCCGGCGGGAAGACTCTGCCCTGGCTCCTGGCATTCCTCACGGTGCCCTTGCCACCTCCCATCCAGAACCGCCATGAGATGTTGGCTGTGGAGCCCATCAACGAGCTGTTGCGAGACAAGTGGCGCAAATTTGGGGCCGCCTCGTTCTACATCAGCGTGGTCTCCTACCTCTGTGCCATGGTCATCTTCACCTTGGTGGCCTACTACCGCCCCCTGGAGGGCACAGTGAGTACACCACCTGTTGCCCCCTTCCAGGGAAGGCTGGGCAGACGGGGGCAGGCACAGCAGCTCTGTGGTGGGCCAGGTGGGGCCTTTGCCTCCAACGGAGCCCCACCCTGGTGCATCGTGGAAATGAAAGGGTGACGTTCAGACGGGCCCTCCCTCCCACCAGATGCTCTCCTTGCATTTTCCAAGGTTGGGGGCACCTCTCAGTGCCACTTCTCTCCTTCCCCAGCCCCCATACCCATATGCGACCACCCCTGACTACCTTCGCCTGGCCGGAGAGATCGTCACCCTCTTCACAGGCGTCCTCTTTTTCTTCACCAATGTGAGTGGGGATGGGTGTCTTCTTGCCTGGGGGGGTCCCCGTCTTGCTCCTCCTCCAATTCCCCTTAGCGCCTCTCCTTCCTTCCCCTGCATGCTGAAAGTTTGTGGATCTCCCTTCCCTACCTAAGGGAGGCCCTTCCCTGTCTCCTTTCAGAGCCCCCTACAAATCGTCCCTGCTGCTTCTGCATCTTACCCCTCCCCAGCCTTTCCAGCTCCTGTCTGGGCATTTTGGCTGTGTCCTCGTTTCCGGCTTGAACAGTTTTTTCCCTCTCCTTCCCCAGATCAAAGATCTGTTCATGAAGAAATGCCCAGGAGTCAATTCCTTCTTCATTGATGGTTCCTTTCAATTACTCTAGTGAGTGGAAGAGAGGAAGTCAGCTCTGTGTGTGTCTTGGGGGGGAGGCTTTAATAGCGACCCCCAAGCCATAAACTTTCTAGTTGAATGGCAGTTGCCATGAAATCGGGGTTTAAGCCTATCGGCAGCTGTTACCAGCAGGGACCACGAGGACCATCCTTGCCCAGAGGCTGGGGCGGGGGGGGGGGGGCTCTGCTCTTCTAATCCTAAATGTGAGTGGAAGGACAATAATCCCTGTTTCTGGTGCTCCTCGGGGAACTTTGGACTGGCCGCTGCAGGAGTCAGAATTCTGGTTTTTTTCCGTTTTCCTTAGCAAGCTTGTCCATGTGTAGTTCCAAAACAAAGGAAGTGTTCCCACCCTACTGGGTGCAGCCGAAAAACCACGGGGCATATTTAAAGAAAAGAAGCCTCACCTGCTTCTGGTGCCCTCCAGATTCCCACCTTCTTGGGGGTTGTCATAGCAAACCTGTGGGACAGGTGGGGTCATGTGGGTGTCCCCCATGCCAGGCATTCAGAAACTGGGCTGCCTGGGTACCCACCTCAATCTTTCCTCCCCTCCAGCTTCATCTATTCTGTCCTGGTCCTGGTTGCAGCGGCCCTCTACCTGGCTGGCATCGAGGCCTACCTGGCGGTTATGGTCTTCGCCCTGGTGCTGGGCTGGATGAACGCCCTCTACTTCACCCGCGGCCTCAAGCTGACGGGCACCTACAGCATCATGATCCAGAAGGTGAGGGAGAACAGGGCCCCTTCCCTTCGGCTGGCCCGGGGTGTGAGACCAGCCGCGGGGGCTGCTGCAGCCTGGCTCAGGGCGCAGCGTGTGAACTCAGCCTCCCTGTGCCATTCTATCTCCGACTACAGATCCTGTTCAAAGACCTTTTCCGCTTCCTCCTGGTTTATGTCCTGTTCATGATCGGCTATGCCTCAGGTAAGGCTGTGCTCAGCAAAGCCTGGCGCCCGCTCTGCTCAATCAGCATTGTGCCTTTATTTCCAGCCAGGCCTCTTCTGCTCAGTTTGGGTTGGGGGTCCTTTCAAAATCCTGAAGTGAAATATGTTCTTTCAGTTCCAGTAACATTTTCAAATTCCCAGTTCTGTTGTTTCATGAAGTTTTCAGATCCTGCCAGCAGGAAGCAATGCGCTCTGAGTCATAAGATTATCCCCAAGTACTTAGTAGCAAAACTGTTAAAGAACACCAGAACTTAAAAAAGCAAACAATAAATTGACACAATTGTGACCATTTTAGAAATACAAAACAGAACCTAGATCATCGGGGAAGTAGGTTCCCCACCCATCCTGCAAGTCTTCCCACAATGGCTGAGTTGAGTTGGAAAAGGGTCTGCCGGAAGCCTTTCTTTTGGATTTCTAAAACTGCCGTAAAATGTTGCATGCTCCAAACAGTGAAGCTTTGCAGTTGCAATGACATAGATGTCCAAGCTGGACTGAATGCCCTTTCCGCTTTTGGGTCGGTTGTCTTAAGCAATAACATGCTGGCACAACATTCCACACCTTAGGATTTGCAGAGTTTCAGCTCCAAGAGAATGGGATGCTTTTCCATAAAGATATGTGAACAAGGGAAACCTCCCTTTGCCAAGGGCAGGGGCTACAAGAGGCCTCCACCAGCACAACGGGAAGCAGCCAAAGGCAGCAGTTAAATTGGAGGAGTGGGCATCCGAACCCTTCTCACCGTTGCCCTGCCTCACGCTGATTTTCCTTCCCAGCAAAGAAAAAGATGCAAGGTCATAAAAGGGGAGGAGGGCAGGGGAACAGTCCCCTTTGCCTTTCAGGGGACATTTTTGACAAGAACACAGTAAGTTTTCTTGCAGAAAGAAAAGGAAAGGCTTTATTCCCCCACTCCCCGCCTGCCATCATTGGCACGTCTCTGTCAACCCTTCCAGGACCCCCCCCCCCATGATGGAATGTGTGTAGGGCGCTTGACTGACAGCTCCCCGGTCCCTTGCAGCGCTGGTGTCCCTGCTGAACCCCTGCCCCAGCGCCGAGTCCTGCCACAAGGGCCGCTCCAACTGCACGGTGCCTGCCTACCCCTCCTGTCGGGACAGCAAGACCTTCAGCACCTTCCTGCTGGACCTCTTCAAGCTGACCATTGGCATGGGGGACCTGGAGATGATCGAGAACGCCAAGTACCCTGCGGTCTTTGTCATCCTCCTGGTCACCTATATCATCCTCACCTTCGTCCTCCTGCTCAACATGTTGATCGCCCTCATGGGGGAGACGGTGGGGCAGGTGTCCAAGGAAAGCAAGAAGATCTGGAAGCTCCAGGTACGTGCCACCATGGGCACCAGTGGGAAGGAGGCTGGCTGGAGGCTTCGTAGCCTCAGAGGGGATCCTGGGAAAGCCCTCTGTTCAGAGGAGCGCCTTGTTGGAGAAGCACACCCTCGGCAGGGAAAAGAAGGAGATGCACCATGGCCTGGTTCTTAAGGCATGAAGTTCTTGAATAAACTATGGTTGTGTTCCACACCATGCTAAACCATAGATGAAACCAACCATCTTAAGGCTTAATGCAGCAAGGGAACCCATCCTCAAGGCTTTCAGTGCAGAAATTATTTTATCATATAACGGAAAAGAAAATCTATTTGTGGGTTGCAATCTGTATAATCAAGGATAGACTTGCAGAACGCATCCTCCTTTCTACTCTCTATTCTGAGCTACACGTTAAAAAGGCTCTGGGGTCGATTCCCAGGACAGAGTGGTCTAACGCACCTTTTGCGGCATCAAGTTGGAGACCCCGAGGAGTTTTGCAAAGCCACTGATGCCCTTTAAGTGAAAAATGGGAAGTGGTTTTTCCTTCACCCATTCCTGGGTTGCTCTGGGGGCCTACAGAGGAACAAGGGCATGGTGGACATGGCTGCATCTCAGCCAGGGGGAGGGACGGCATGGCTGACCCTTCCCATCTGCTCCCCTCCTAGTGGGCCACCACCATCCTGGACATTGAGCGCTCCTTCCCTGTGTTTGTCCGGAAAGCCTTCCGCTCAGGAGAGATGGTCACTGTGGGGAAGTCCTTGGATGGGACGCCTGACCGAAGGTGGTGCTTCAGGTAGAGGGACACTCCCCCACCCCAAGGTTTCTGGGCCACAATAGTCAACCCCATCGGATGGTGAATATGGAATTGGACCGCTGATTCAGCTGCGTGGAATCCGCCCACATTTGTTCTCCTTGGTCCTCCCCTGGCTTTTGGAGAAGCTGCAGGTGGTCATGGAAGGCTCTCTGAGCCCTCCTCTCCATATCTGGAGGTCATCCAGCTGCCCTCCAAAGTCTAGGAAATCTCTTTGCAGGTTTGCCCTTTCTCTTCAGATCCGAAAGGACCAAGAGCGCGTGGGACTCGGGAAGTGGCTGGCTGCTTTCGTTGATTCTTCCCACATTTTCCTAAATTGCAGAAGGGTGCAGAGCCCCCACCTTGAGCCCCAACAAGGGTTCACAGCCTGTTCTCCAAAACTGGCATTTATTTTGGGGCCTGGGTAAGCCCTGGGCAAGCAAGTGTTAGTTAAAGTCCCCTCTGAGCCACTTCTTTTCTGCAGAGACTCAGCAAGGGGGAGAAGGTGCCCGCCTGTGCGCCCACAGCCTGATCCATTGGTCCTCCTGGTTCAGGGGGAGCACCTCCCCTGGCATTTCCCCCTCCAAAGGTAGGGCCTCTTCCTTCGCAGAGTGGACGAGCTGAACTGGTCTCACTGGAATCAGAACCTGGGCATCATCAACGAGGACCCTGGCAAGAACGACACCTACCAGTATTACGGCTTCTCCCACACCGTGGGGCGGCTGCGCAGAGGTGAGGGGGGCGGCTGGGCGGCTTTTCCAGCCCCAGCAGAAATGGCAGGGTGGCAGGCTGTGTGGGGGTGCTCATAAAAAAGGGGTGGGGCTTCAATTGCACAGTCCAGCCACTACCTGGATTATTCGACCCCCTCCCAACACCCCTAGGGTCTATGATCAGCTTCTGCACCAAGCAGAAAAGTTTGCGCTCCCTGATGCAGCTCACTTACTGTAAGGGGAAAGAACCCAACTCCTTCAGGGAAGGTGCCGGGAGTGAGGGGAACACTAAAGGGCACTGTGCTGTGAGTCACAGCAGCCCAGCTGCTGTGAGGCATGCTGGGAGTTGTAGGCCAGCAACATCTGGATTGCTGTGGGTCACTAGGACCCAAAGCTCTGCCAGTGGGGCTACAGAAGAGCCCATCCTGGCCTAGCACTCTCTCCCTCCCGAGCAGAAGCCTCTGGACTGCTCGCACGTAAGAGACAGAGGTAGGAAGGTCTCCCCACATTGTGACACTGCAGCACTACCCCCAACTCGGAGGGAACACTGCATCACATTCAAGACAAATGGCCCTTGATGGACCTGTCCACAAATGCATCTAATTAGTGGCCCTCACCAGGTCTTGCGGCAACGAATGCCACAGATTCTTCCTCTCTCCCCCTCCCCAATTCCAGGGGTATAGGGCCCCCTCCCCTCAGCTCAATGCCACTCTGCTTTTGGCCAAGCCGTTCAGTTCCCCCCACTATAGGGAGAGAGGGACAAGGCTTACCTCGCCGATCCCCGAACCAACGAGAACACTCTCTCTCTCCTGCATGGCGCAGATCGCTGGTCCACCGTGGTGCCCCGTGTGGTGGAGCTGAACAAGAATTCTCAACCGGATGAGGTGGTAGTGCCCCTGGACAGCATGCACTTGTCTGGAGCTAATGCGCAGAAGCCCAGCTACCCTCAGAGCTGGAGGAAGGAAGATGCTCATGTCTAACTGCACAAGCAAGTTTTTTTTTGCCTGACCTCACCCTTTCGGACTCAGATCAGATCTTGATGGAGCTGCTTTCAGTCCTACAGCCTGAAAGAACAGGGTGCCTTCCCTGAACCTGACTTTGGATGGGACAAGAGAGGCCCAGCCTCTTGCATTTTCAACCAAACATTGCTTTTAAAAATCACCCAAAAGAAAGAGAACGTTTTTAGATTGCCAAAATGTGCATCGCATAACCAATTGCATCATTGCACAGAAGTTAGATAGCTCAGGATCTGAGAACTTTGTCCTTCAGGGAGGTTCAACGTGCTGAGGCTAATGCCAGAGGAGTCCAGAAGTGCCATGTTAAAGAAGACATCAGGTGGTCTTCTAGAGGGTCCCCTTTGAAAATACGCACATTCCTAGTTTTGTGTGAATTCCCTCCAGGACAAAAATCCACAAGCATCAGGTGTTCACTGCCTGGGGATTCTGACTCTCCTCCGATAGTATTATTTTGCACAAGGTTTTATTGAATTATTTATTTAGTAATAAAAGCCAAAGCATCTCTATTGTACTTTATGCTTTGGAGGGTTTTTTTTTGGGGGGGGGGGGTTGTAGTACCTGCTGATGTGGAGGAGAAAGGAGGGGTAGTGTTAACTGTGGAGCAAAGTGATTCATCCAGACAACAAGCTTCTCGGCCTTTTGGCTAAGACCAAGTGTAGTATCATCTAGACAGAATTTGTTCCACTTTTGTGTCAAGAGTGGATGGGTGTCCATGGCTGCTTAAGAAGCCATTATTTTATTCATATATATATATATATATATATATGCGCTTAATTTCCTCCCTTATATTTTATTTGGCACCACCCAGCTGGTCGACTGATTACAGAAAAGCTATGGAAGTTGGTCCTGGGGAGGATGCTCCCCTCCCCACAATGGCCCCCACCTCCTTCCTTCCTGGAAACCCAGTTCCCTGCCTGCAGGTTGGGATTTACGCCACAAGAGGGCAGCAAACTCCACCGGATCACCTGAATTTTGCGGACAGATTTTCTTCCCGTCTTCCAGGTCAGGGACAGGCAGGCATTCAACAGATGATGCATCACTGAATGTATTGCTAGACCTTTTGTGAAGCCCAATATATTAAGGGCCAGAAGCCCCGCCTGCGGAAAAAAAAAGGGGGGACCTTTTCCCCTCTGAGCAGGTGCAAAATATTTCTCCTTAGAAACCGCACGGCGTTTCTAGAAAGGGGGCTGCCTAGTTTGAGCAAATGCAGAATGGGCCCTCCCGCCCCCAAGTGCACCCAATCTACGGAGAGGAGGCGCATACTCGGCGTTTTCCAAGTGAACCCAGTTTTAGGGAGGGCGGGTGGTGGGTCAGGCCCTCGCGGGGCAGGGCAGAAAGGAGGCGGGGGAGGCCCGGCGGGGGTCCGGCGGGCGAGGGCAGGAGGTGAGGGCCGCGGGCTGCCTCGTGCACCAGGGAAGCCCCTGGCCTGCTCCGCCGCGCGGCAGGTGCGGGAACGATGGACGGCTGCAGAAACCGCAGGCCTCCGGGGAGGCTGCTCGCGAGGAGCCGAGCGAGCGACACGAAATCACGGAGTACTATTCTGAGGAGGAGCTTTTTTTTCTTCCTTGGGAAGCACTTAACTAACCCTCAGCACGGGGGGGGGGGAGAGACGGGGGCGGGGGCGACCCTTACCAGCAGCATCGCTGCAGCTCCAGCATTAATCTCATTTTTGACATTTGATGAGAATTTTCTTGGCGGCTGCCTGGCAGATTGCTCAGGAAAGGTTGTCAGTCAGCCTGTGTGTAACAAAACTGGGCCGCGGCTAAAGTTTAATGTGCCGATGCAGAAGCGCGCGCGCACACACTCACACGCACACGCTCGTTGCTTTCTGAATGACAGCGCGGCCCCGCGGAGCAACTAAAAAGGCCAAACGATTCTGCCTGCCAAACAATGCAGTGGGACTCGGAAGCTCGCACACTTGTCAATCAACCCGCCCAGCAAAGGTGGCGACAAGCCCTTTGGTGGCTTCAGAGCACCCATCTTGAAAAGCAGGGCACTGAGGCACGTGGGGGTGGGGGGGGGGGGGCGGGGAGATGGCCTTCAGGCCTGGCTAAGCCTGAGCGTGTGAAGGACCGAGCCACGATTTTTCCACTGTCCGTTTGGAAGCTGGCAGCGGCCGACGGGGCAAGGCTGACCGTCATCCCCATAGGGGATCTCTCCCTTTCCCCGAAAGACGGGCAGCCAGGATCCCTTCGCTCCGGGGCTGAGCCCCCGCTTAGCTGCAGGAAGCCTCCCCCCCCATTCCTCCCCCGTCTTCCAGCTGAACCTGCTCTCCCTTTTTAAGCACTGAATGTGCACCGTTCGCCGCGAAGCAGCAACAGCGGCTGCCAATAAAGGGCCGGTCAGGAACCGTCCAAGGGGACGCGGTAAAATTCGATTAAGATGAGCCCATCCCCGAGGGAGCCTTTCCCGCCTCCGCTTTCTCCTCTTTCGCAAGTCAAGAAGTAGAGGAGCCCCCCCACCCCCCGCCTCTTCCCCGGCTCCAACGCAACCCGTCTCGGAAAGCGAAGTCCAACTGGGGAGCCCCCAGTCTGCCCGGCGAAGGTGGGGCCGCGGGGCCGGCGGCCCAAGAACGGGGGCGCCTCTTCCCGGGCAATTCGGGGCCCCGCCAGCGAGAGACGCCCCCGGCCTGGCCGACGCTCGGTTCTATCCCCCACACAAGAGAAACGGCCCGGGGGCGGACAGGAATCGACCTCTTTCCCGGCCAACCCCGGAGCCCGGGCCCTTCCGAGGCCGGCTTGCAACGGGAGCCAAGCCGCCGGGGCGGCAGGCGGCGCTTCGGGCGGAAGCGAGGGGAGCCCCGAGGCCCCGGCGCTGTTCCGGAGCCCCTCCGCCCGTGGCCGCCCTCCCCCCGCAATCCAAAAGAGGGGCGGCCAAGCGCCGCGCAAACGTACGCCCGGGTCGACGGCGAATTTCGGCAGGGGCGTCCCCTCAAAGCGGACTGAGCGGGGAGGCCCCCGCCCCGCGGCCGCCCTTCTCCCTGTCTGGCGGGTTGTGCGGCGGATGCCTCCTCGCTCCCCGGGATTTGATCCCCCTTCAGGGGCCGCTTCCCCGGACGTTATTTGCAGGGGGACCACGCTTGAAACGGGCCTGGGTGGTTGTGGTCCTCCAAGGCAGGCAGACCCCCTTTCGGGCAGTCCCGGAAAGTCCTCGTTGGGCCCTTTCCAAAGGCTGCTGGGTGGACAGAGGAGGCAAGCGCCCCCTTTTTCCCCACTGCCGCAAATCAGCGAGGGCGAGCAAAGAGGGCTGGTCGAGGGGAGGGCCAAAAAGGCCCACTACATGGCAGAAGAATTGCTTTTATTTAAGCACAGACGAGGCCTGCCCTCCTGCTGCTTCTCTGCCTCTGGCTGGATCTCGGGGTACCCTCGTTCGCATCCGAGCGACCAGGGCGGGAGAACCGGATCGTCCCTGGCGCCCGGTTGGAGGCAACTCCTCTGACTTCGGCTTGTAATGAGCCTGCCTGATCCCCTCCCCTTCCAGCAGTTCTCCCTCAATCACAAGTCGCACCTTCACATTTATTGTCTCCCGTCCTCCAATGGCAGTTTTTGATTAACCAAGATCCAAGCAAATTCATTTTCCAGCAGACAATTTAATTTGAATGTGCCTGGAGACTGCGAGATCTCTTGGGCAATTTCACACACCACCCCTCCCCGACTGCCTTTCCTAAAATGGCACCGGCTTCTGTGACCACTCCTCCTGCCAGGGCCCTCCTTGTTCCTGTCCATCACTCCGGTTAAGGCCCCGGAGGAGCCACCCAGCGCACCCCTTCCCATCCGCCAAAACACGGGACCCAGAGAGGCCGGAGCAACAGGGAAGAAGATCTCTGCCCCGCCCCGCCCGACCTGGAGCCCTACCCACAGGTCTGCCCCTCCCACCTCCCCTCTCCTGTGTGGGGCAGCCTCAAGGCAAGAGAGCCCCAAATTTGAAGTGAATTGGAAAACGGGGTGCAAAAGGGCATGCTGATCTGGCCAAGGACTTTTCCTTGGGGGGGGGTGACTGACTCCATCCAGGGGCTGAAAAACAGGCTGCAGTGTTTTCAACACTGTTGGTGTGAGCGCCTGCCTCCGCAAGGCCAAAGACATCCCCCAAAACACGGTATGTCGCTTTATCTCTGCGACAGAGGAAGACAGGCCGAGGCGCGATGGATGGAAAGCCATCCGGAACGGACTGCTCCCATCCCCAATGCAGGAGGCATGTTCCACACCTGGCCAACAGCTGGAGGGGCCGCTGTGGAGAGGAGGCCCCCCCAGCTCAGCTGCCTGGGAGCTGAAGGGGACAGTCTCAAACCCAGGAGGTCTGCTCCTCGCCCACATCAAACTGCCCCTACTGCCCCGCCACCTTCACCATCCAGGATAAACTTGACTTTGGAGAGAAAATATGCGGAAGGGCAGAGGCTTGCCGTCCGAGATTGCCCAGAGTTTGGAGCTGCAGCAGAGCCGGCTCAGAGCCCCCCCCCCTGACTCCCACCTGAGGGGCAAGCCCACTCAGGGGCTCTCCCCCAGCAAACCTCACTGTTCTTCCCAGCTGCCAAAAAGATGCTCCTTTGGGAATTCCCCAACCCTGAGTCCCTGCTGGGGGGAGGAGCCCACCCACACCCACTCAGGCCAGGCCAGGAGAGCAAAACCTACCTGCAGGCCAGGTTTTTCTAGCTCAGGGCCGCATTCAGACCAAGTCACCCCGAAACATTTTCAAAGCGTTTTGATTTGCTGCAAGCAGCCAGCTCCCCCAGTTACACATGGCTGGTTACAGGAAGACCCTTCTTGGCTCCTGTTCCAGAGCTCTCTGGACACAGGACTCCCCAGCTGTCTGAACAGGGGGATGGGAAGCCTCCCCACCAGGGCAACTCCCAGCCCCACGCTCTGGACCCTCTTCCGCGCACAGCGCAGGGACATCCACGGGGTGAGAGGCAGCACACAAGGAGGATCCAGAACAAAGATCGAAGGAAAGCCCAGATTTAATGTCTTGGGGGTGGGGGGGAGGGAAGAGAAAAAAGACAGACAAGACATCCAGACATGGTTCTCCGTTTTTTTTCCGAGCTTTTCGTTTTCTCTCATTTTTAAAACAATATAGTGCAGAGTGCACTTCTCACAGTAGAATATAATGGTTGCTTTTTCGTATAAAAACACATTCTCAGGTATTTGTAAATGCACTTAGTTCTGGAACAGGTGGTGAGGGACACAGGACCTCTGCATTTCGATCCCTTCCTTCCTTCCGCTCTCTAGTGGTGAAAATCTGAAATCCCTGCAAAGCAGATCATCTGGCACAAAACCTGTGAAACTCCTAATTCCGCCAGGGGAACTGCAGAGCAAAAGGAATGCTTTATTGAAAGCTGCATCTCTTTCTCTTTTAAAGGAGGAAATTAAAGGACGTGAAACACTAATATCCTGGAAGGAGGGGGAAGAGATACCTGGCGCTGAATGCCTCGTGGGGGACTGCACACTCCTGCCTCTCTCTGCGAACTACTGCATGTTACGCTCGGATTACCCACAATGCTTCTACAACTTAATTTGCACAGGAAGAGAGAGGGATGAGGGGATGTCCTGTTCTCGGTGGCTGGAACGGCAATTACAGAGACACAACTTGCCGACCCGTCCTTTCTGGTTCCCGGGCAGCCCTCGGGCATCTACGTTCCCTCGACCCACAAAGACATGGCCAGATGTATTCTGGGGATTGGGGGCCCAAGGGAGTGACTTACTTCCAGCCTTTGTGGGGACCAAAAAGGATGTGGCTTTCTCCCCGGCCTCCTGCAGCCAGATGCTACCGAGGTGGATTCAAAGCAAGGATTAAAATAAAGGGACAAAGGATTCTCCACCGTTTCGACCCTGCAAAGTTTCTTCTGCAAATGTCTCCCAACCTTTCGGTCTTCCTTCCTGGTTCTCACACACAGGCAAGCAATGAAATGAAATACTGCTATTCAAAACGCAAATAATAATAATAATAATAATAATAATAATAATAATAATAATAATAATAATAATAATGTTTTAATTCAGAAAAGAAATCTCCCGGGGTTATGCTGATGTGATGGAGGGGTGGGAAAATCCATCCGATAGCAGCCAAAAACTGTACAGCAGGTTCAAACTAAAAAACGTCACTTCAAGTTTTAAGTGGTTTTTTTCCCCCTCCTTCTTTAAATGGCCTCCACACCTTTGCCCCCCACCCCCAATTATTAGCTTTAAATCGAAACAGTGCAAGTTACAGACTTCATCTAGAAGGGAGGGCAGAAACACTAAGCCCACCTGGATCGACAGGAGGGGCCTGAGTGGGGGTCCGCCCCCTTCTGGCCCTCCCCCAGTCACAATGCATCTCAAAAGCCCAAGCGCAGCCCAGGACAGAAACATGTTTCCAGGAGGGGAACGGGCCCCTCCCCAGGCAGTCCGGCTGGCAACGCCGACAGGCAGGCACACACCCGTTCTCGTCCCCAGGGACCTTTTCCCCTGGATTAGCAGCAAAATTGGATCGCGTCTCCCTGTTCACGTTCTTAGCGATCGAGCCCGTTCCTGACCTACACGGCCCAAGAGGTTTGCCTTTGCCTGGGGCGGCCTGGCCCTGGGGGCTCCTCCGCCCCTTATCTGTAAACCGGGAGGCGGATGTGGGCGTGCTGGTGGTCCAAGAGCCGGGGCACGGAGACAGTCTCGTAGCCCTTGCCCAGCATCTGCTCCTTGATGCACGGCGGACGGATGTCGTTGATCAGGTACTCCAGTGACTGGAGGCTGCTGCTGAGGAGGGAGGTGTTGCAAACCGCCTTACTGGGCAGGCTGGGAAGCCCCTCCGAGGGGTGCAAGGCCAGGTCCCGGTGCCCATTGGCCAGCTCCTGCGGGTTGTAGCAGTCGCTGCTGTTGGGGGTGACCAAGACACTGTTCCAAGGAGGGGCGAAGTACTGTCCCACCGAGAAATTCCCGTGCATGCCCGTGCAGTTCAGCGGGGAGGAGCTCACCTGGTCTGCAGCGGAGGCACCCGTCACGGGGTAGCCGCGCAAGACCCCAGTGCACACCTCGGGCGACTTGCTGATGGCCCCCCCACTGCCCGCACTGTACATCCGCAGCGGCTGCTGCTTCTGCTGCCAAAGCAGGTAATCCATGCTGTCTGGGTAAAGGCCTGGCTTGGGCCCTGCGAGGCCACCGCCCGGGTGGGAGCAGGCCACTGGCTCGGCGGTGCCCTTTCGGCAATCCGGCAGCACGGCGCCAGCGTAGGCCACCGCTGCCCCCACCGCAGCCATGGTGGAGAAGCTGCTGGTGGTGCCATGCTTGGCCGAGCTGGGGTCGGTCACCACCACCCCCTGGCACACCTGCTGGCCGGCCTGGGCCTGGCACTGCTGATTGATCTGGAAAATGATGTTCTGGATGGAGGGCAGGTTGGCTGGGGGCAGCGCCAGGCTCCGGCTGGTGTGCGGGACAACCGAGGCAGCCACTGTGACGTTGGGGGGGGCCGGTGCCTCCATCTGCTTCTGGCTGCTGGGGTAGCTCAGCTGGGCTGCGCAGGACGGCCCGGGGGCTAAAGTGCTGGACACCGAGTAAGGGGCCACGGCCACGTGGGCGGGGGACATCTTAGTTCGCTTGCCCTCGGCGTTCTTCACGGCCCCTTTGCCAGTGGATGCCTTCACAACGGCCAGGAGACCCTGGTAGCTGCTGGCATGCAGGGGGTAGGGGCTGTAGCGCTGGCCCATCGTGTCGTACCCGTTCACCGTCCGGTTAAGGTGCTTGTGCTGGGGGACCCTGACGTTGGTGGGGAAGATCTTGATGGTGAGGGGGTTGTTTGCCACTTTCTGCGCGTAAGCATCGAGCTCAGCCGGGCTGGGGTATCGCGGGGAACGGATGGGGGCCATGACCTCACCTAGGAGAGATGAGGAAGGAATGGAGTTACACCAGGCTCTCTCAGCAGTCGAGCCTCGACATTCAACAGGACACCCTCCATTCTTCCGAATCAGAGGGCACAGATTTTTGAAAAATGCAAGCATGCCAGGTGCGTGAGGGGTACAGATTAGTGCTGTGAAATCTGGTGCTGGAGTTGGGAGGGGCCCTTAAACTTTTGGCCCACTTCCTCAGGACACCTGCCCGGATCTCACTGCCGCAGGCAGGGCCAGTCCACTTCTTAAGAACGCTGCATTGCTGATCTCAAGCCCAATTTGTCCTGGCAATCAGCCAAACACATTTCAGGATCTACATATGTATGCCAACCGATAAAGCAAGTATCTGTGACACAACCGACTTTGCTTCATTTTGGAGGATCTTATTTGAACTAGGGAGCAAAAGTTTAAACGCTCCTGTTGTGTTTGGACAGCACATTTAACCAGGTGGATTCAAGATTTAGTGGGCTGCAGTGGCACAACCTGCTTGTTTTATTCAGTTCAGGTAGCAGAGTAAGTGTGTAGCAGAATAACATACACAATTAAAGCACCCCTTGTCTGGAGGTTTACACCATGGTGTGATATGATGTAATGCTTGTAGCCACCCCTAGAGGTCACTAGAGCATTATCTGCACAATCAACTCCAAATGCTCAAATCAGTATTTCTCAACCTTGGCAACTTCAAGATGTCTGGACTTCAACTCCCAGAATTCCCCAGCCAGCATAGCTGGCTATGGTCGAGAAACATTGGTTTAAATTAAAACAAGTTTTCTGTGTGAAAAGTATCCTGGAGAAAGCAAAATGGGCTAAAATCAGCCCATTTAGCTTAAATACCCTCTCTTCCCCAATTCTGGGGGAAAGAGGGGACATCTCCAGACTTAACCCTTTGGTTTCGGCTCAGCTAAGAACATAAAGAGGTGTTTGCCCAGATAAACAGCAGAATTCTCCCTGGTAGGGGTGGTTGATGGCTGTTAAAGCCAATTCCCATCAACTAGCCTCAATCCCTCCACCAGCTCCAGGAAACATATGTAGAAATTCAGCCATCAAGGCTTGACGGTCCCACTGTTTATTCTCTGGTATTCTGCCCCTGGTTATGGAGGCTCTGTTGACCACCAGAGACACTTAGGACAATCAGTGACACTATGTTCTTCCCTTCGTTTAACCCTTTCAGGGTTTTGTTTTTCAAGGATACCAATTTGTCTTTATTCTTCCAAAGAGATTCCATGTTTTTAAAGATCATCCAATCACCCTTTATGAATTTCCAAGGTTGTTTATGGGAGGGGCGCCAATAATTCCGTAGAAGAGTGGAAATGTCTCTTTACCCGAGGGGAGGGGGAGGAAGCGCTGCTCTGAGAGATTGGATTTAAACCATATTATACAAGCAATTTCATGGATGCTTTGCGGCACTACTAGAGCCCCGATGGAAAAAAAATAGGGAGAAATCCATTTACCAGCTATAAATCAGCACTTCTTATAATGAGCACAAAAATGTCACTTTTATGCAATTTTACAGATGAACAAAACTGGTGAAATTAACTGTGGTAACCTACTGCAGTCAGCAGAAGGCAGCTCCGAGGAGAATGAAGGGAGCGAGAGAGAGATTATATGTATTTTGCTTCTCTCAAACTCCTTTCTTGAGCTAGTTTCTGGTGTGAAAACTCATTTGTTGTTTCCATTATACTTTCATTTGGAGTTTATCTTGAGTATCCAATGAGCCACCAACTGTGAAAATGATTAAATCTACACAATCTATCTAATAGATTGAATAAATTAGGTGTTTGAAGAGGCTGCCTCTGAAAGAGGTGGGAAAAGAGGGGGTCTTGCTAGGAAGAAGGGGGGAAAGGGTTCCAGGAAGATGCAAAGGATAAGGTGGAATTAGTCCTGGACAACCCCCACCCTGCCCCACATCTTTCTCCCAGTCTGTTACCCCAGGACTCAGCTGGGAAAGGCTGCAGCCAAGTAAAAGTGTTGACAAAAAGACCTATTTTTGCACCCTGACAATTTCACCCTCTTCATCTTTTAAAACAAGCTTGGAATAGCGTGTCTGCCACTTTCTAAAACCAGCTAGGCTACCTTTTGCTCGATTCAAAGGTGGGAGAGCGCATCCCTCTGCTTCAGAGGCAATTTGCAATTATAAAACCCCTAAAAGTAAAACAAAAGAATTCCCTAAGAGCAAAGGGAAGGCAAATGAAACACAGCAATAACTACCCAACGCTCTGAACTCACGGTGCAGGATTCAAGCCCTTAAATGCCAAATGTCTAAAATGCTGTTTCTCAACCCTGGCAACTTTAAGATGGGTGGACTTCAATTCCCAGAATTCCCCAGCATGGCTGGCTGGGGAATTCTGGGAGTTTAAGTTCACACATCTTGAAGTTGCCAAGGTTGAGAAAGATTGGTCTAAAATGTGTATTTTTACAACCTGGCACACTCTGGGAATGCTGGGGGGGGGGCAGGGCAGCCTCCAGATGCCAGCCCTACTGGTCTGCAGGCCAAAAACAATGGGGGGTGGGTGGGCGCTATGTAATGGGCCTTGTTGCAGCGCATGGTGCCTAGGTGCTCAGAACTGTTCCCACCCCTGATGAATACCCACTTCTTGAAAAGATGGGCATGAGCAGGACCCTCCTGCTTGCCAACTCTTGAACTCTGCCCACAGTCGCTCCCTCTGGGCACCCAACCTGTAAAAGGCAGAGCCTGCTTTCCCCCACCCCCCGAACAAAGCAAACCCATCTCTTCTCTCCTCCCCTCTCCCCCGGTGGCTACATTAAATCCAGCTCGAAGGACTGGGTTTTAATTGACTTAATAGACTCGTTAATAACAATCCCTTTTTAAGACACCTGTAAAAAGCCCATAACATTAATGTAATGGGGGAATGCCTGGTGAAGCTGGCTTTTCAACTGACTGCTGGAAACCCACGATGAATGGGCAAGGCAGTCAGTGGCTGGCATGAAACATGCTTGTACCAACACACTCCTGTCGGGCAGAAATGTGGCATTGAGCGGAAGCATGGCCAGCCAAGCAAGGGGGGGGGCTGCTGCCCCCCCCCCGAGGTGAGGGACGGGCTTGTTCATGGCCACCTCCCCCTTCACTGCGCCTGCAGGCCAGGCCTGATGTCCCTGGGTGTCAGGGACAGAGTTTAGACAGAACAGGAGCCCTGGGGCATGGCTACCAGCACCCACAGGGAGGTTTGGGCTGCTGAAATCACCTTCCAGCTAGACAGGCAAAGGGCACCTCTGCACCCCCCTCCATGCCAACTCCGCTGTCCTTGGAGGGGTGGGAGCACTGCCAGCATTCAATTAATAGGGGCACTAATTAGCCAGTGACACTTGCAGAATCCCTAATGACATGGACTCCTGGCATGAGGGCTAGCAGAGGAAGGGGGCACCGGGGAAGGGTCTGACCTCACAGGGGGGAACAGCAGCATGTGGAGAGATGCCCCAGCAATCCATCCCACAGTCACCACTTGCCCATGTGCCAATCCCGCCCCGTTCGTGCCCCTCCGGAACTGCAGCACAGGCTTAGCCCACTTCAGCATGGCAGAAAATGCTCTGTGCACCACCGGAGCATCACTCGCAGATCAGAGGAGGGAGACTGACGCTGCTGCTGCCTGAATGCAGGCAGGGACTGGCGATGACAAGCCGCAAATTCCACGTGTTGTCACATCCTGGGGGGATGCTGAGCACCCTGCTGCGAAAATGATAGAGCAACCAATTTCCGTGGGGTTCCTGGTGTGCTTCGGAGAGTGCTACTCCCCCCCACGGTAATTACTCTTCTGAAGGGACCGTAATTGCTTTCCCGGTCGCACCCTTGCGGTCCTGCCTTGACACCCTGCCACTTGCCTGGACGAGTGGGCTGGCTCCTCCTCGCCAGCCATGGGCAAGGTGGCCACAGGGGCTGCTCTCTGGCCCCAAGGTCAGGGCCCCTCTGTGAAGCCTGCCCCTTCTGCCCTCGCCCACCCCCCGGCCTGCGTCGGGGGCCTCCAGGTGGGCCCAGTTGGATGCTGGTGGCCAGAATGTGGGACTGCAGCCACCCTCAGGCACCCTTCCAGGACAAACGCTCGTATGAAGGCAGCCCAGTGTTTCCAGCCTTCTCCTGGCAGTTAGAAACTCTTCCTGGAAAGCTGGAGTTCCCCCAACCACTTTAAAAAAAAAAAAGAGAGTTACTCCATTTTTCAAAAATAAACGCTCTTCTAATTCTGCTGCTGATGAAAGTAGTGATGATGGTGCCTGATTCTTGGTGATTCTATGGGTGATTCTAATTCACCGTATGACACTGTATGACAAATACCATATGACAAATCTGATATATTAATGACCTGCTTTTGTTCGGAATCCTCCCTTTAAAAGAAAGAGAAACCCAGAGTACGGCAGAGTTTCAGCAATCTAACCTGGAAAGCAATCGAGGTCCAAGAAGGTGGGAAGAAACATTAGGAAAAAAAATCTCAATGTTTCGAAATCCTTCGCAGGCAGTGAGATTAAAATAGGGATGAGACTGGACCCAACTCTATGCCGTGTAATGTTTAATTTTAAATGTTTTTTAAATATTTTGTTGAAAAGTATGTATGTATGGGGAGGAAGCAGGCCGAAGACAATGCACCCTTAAAGATTAAATGCTTCTTTTTAGAAAAGAGTCATTTCATAAGCCCATTAACCTAGACCCAATTAAAGGGATACCTGTTTTAAAAACACACTGAAGTGACCGGCAGTGCAGACAAGTCACTGAGTACAAACCACCAGAACCCCCAAACTGCCTGTTTACTGAACATTGTTTTATGTTGTTTTAACTTAAGTGTCTTATTATATATTTCGTTTTTGTTTTCTGTCAATGGCTTTGAGGGTTTCAGCAAGGAAAATACAATAGCAACAAATATTTATAAATTTCACATAATTATTTTGTAGGAACCTAAATGTCCCTGGAAAACTATCAGAGGAGAAGGCATTCCACTTCCACCATAAGCACCCACCTCCATCTCATCTCATCACCTTATATTTTTCTGAGCGGAAGAAAAAAAAAAATGCATCCCAAAATCCCCACAAGGAGCAAGAATTTCCCCCTCTCCTTCTTGCAAGCTGTTCAATTTCCCCGTCTTTGCATTCAATAACAGCTAAATAATTGAATCATCTCGGCTGCAGAAGATACGCTTTGAATTTTATTAGAATTTTAAATTGTTTTGTTTCTTCAGTATTTTATTACAGTAAATGGAAAATTGCGTGGCCTGCAGTAATAATCTGATGGCTTTTGATATTATTCGGAGCTGAGAGAACATCCAGGGGAGGGGGGCGCTGGAGACGGCGTGGCACCAGGAGCCACGAGGACGGCTGACGAGATGAGCCCTGCAACAAAGCAACTTTCTGCTCACCCAAACAGATGGGCTGGGGTGGATTCAGGTCCAGACCTGGGAATCCGACCACAGGAAATCCGTCTGAAGTCTGGACTAGAGGGAGGGGCTGGCTGGACCCGCCACCATGTCCAGGTTGCACGTGGTGCCTCTGCTCCAAACAGTGGTGGGGGCATGCCAGCCTTGCGGTGACTGTGGACCACCCTGCCTCCTGGCGCTGGGGGTGCTCCATCGCTGGAGGTTTCCCCCCAAAAAGGCTAGACTACTGTTTGTCCAGGATGGCACTGGGCAGGGGTTTGGGACGAGAAGCCCGAAGTCCCTTCCAACCCTTTGAATTCTATGACTTACAGCTGCTGAAACACCATGTTTGGGTGGACCTTCCCCATCTTGACCCCCTCCCAGATTATTCAACAACAAAAAATATGAGGCTGTGAGATGAGATGGAGATGGGATGGAGACAACAACAACCCCTTTCATCCCCAGCCAAGGACAAGGGAGCGGAAACCCAACACAACAGGAAGGAATCAGAAGACGTGGACCCAGATGGACAGGGCCAGAAGAATAGCATTCATGCCTTGGTGCTGCGCTGAGGAGCATGGAAGAACTCGATCCACTCCCAGGTTCCCCCAGCCTGGTAGCCCAAGGATTTTCAGCCTCCGTGGTGAAACAACAGCTGCTGTGGTCAGAGAGAGAGGGCACTGGTGTCCTGATAGATGGCATTGCTTAATCAAAGCAACCTGGAGCGTGCCAACCCTGCAAGATTAAATCAGCTGGGCAGATACTATGGGCGACAGGCACCCTATGCCATGTAGGGCCTTATAGGTGGCTGGGGAATTCTGGGAGTTGAAGCCCACACATCTTACTTAAAGGTGCCAGGTTTGAAAAACATAATTTAGAGTTTGCAAGCTGCCGTGCTGCTGGAGAATTAAGACAGCTAAAGGCCACGCAAACTCCCACCCAGGGGGCTGTGTCCACAAGAACACTTATCCTGGATGCTAAGTTACCCACTTTGTGCTCTGGCACACTGCACTGAACCAGTCAAACGGCCCAGCTTTGCACATCCAGCAAAGCGTGACCAAAATGAATCCGGGTGAAGGTGGATACAGCTGGCCAAGCTCCTCGTCTCTGGTCTTTTTTTCACCTTTTCCAATTAGGTAAATATCCTGTCTGCAGCCAGGAGATCCCCTGGGTATGATCAGCTTTCCAGTAATGTAATAGCGAGGAAATTGAGCTGAGTAAAATCTGAAAAAAAAAGGGCCCTCTTCTCTGGCAGGGGCTTTGTGAGGGTCCAAAGGAGGCCCCCACCCCAAAGAAGGGGAAGTGGGAGCTTCTTGAAACATGGAAGAGGGGGTCCTTGGGGAGGGTGGCTCAGAAACCGAAGAGGAGATGGTGGGAGGAAGAAATACAGGTTTAATTCAGGAGAAAGTCCATCATCTTGCAAGGCTGGATCAGGTCAAAAGCAGTAATATTTCCTCCCCCAAATCCTATACTAACCAAGAGAGTCAGTCTCCCCATAGCCCAGAGCAGAGCACCCCTTGGACCCTCGGATTATTTTTTCCCAATGCAAAACCAGGGAAGCCCTTCTTCAGATTTCTCTTGGCAAACCCACCCACCCCCGTCCTCCCAGCCATCGCTCTCTCTCACCTGCCACGCAGGGAACTCAAATGGCCCCACCTGTGCGAGAAACTGAGGGGCGGGTTTCTGCCCAGTCACCACCCAACATGGTTAGTTCAAACCAGAGGAACACACCCTGCATCCAGCTGTTCCCTGCTCCCCAAAGGAGATGAGCTCACAAGATAAGCAACTCTAAAATTCTGTGGCTTTGTTTTTTCATGGGTGGGGGATTGCCATGTCAGAGAGAGATGCAAGCGTCTAAACGACACAGGGTTCCTTCAAAGCAGCTGGGCCAGGAAGGACAGAGCACAATGTTCAGCCCTGCTTGCCAAAGAGCCTGGGTTCAACCCTCCCTGGGAAAGCCAGGGCAGATCCCTGCCTGAAAGCTGGACAGCTGCGGCCTTTCTCAGAAACACGGAACTGACCTCACTGGTAATCTGAATCGGTTTAAGGTGGGTCTTTGGGTCTACACGGAACAAAGAGGAAAGTGCACTGAGAGGTCCACAGACGCTGAGAATTGCACCCAGGCAGGCAACATGTCGGCCCTGCACAGTAGTCCAGACGGGACGCACACCCAGGACTACCAGCTCTATCTTTATTGTAAGGTTTGACAGAACCTTGCAAGTCCAAAAGAACATCTCCCCCCCCCGCCTTGACAGCCCAAGACACTAGGGAGGGTCCCTTCTGAGATGTTTGCCAGGCCCCCATTCCTGCTGTGAGCTCAGGCCGTTGTCTAGTCTGCAGCTCGTCCTCCTGTCTCCCAAGGTCATTCCCACAGACCATTTCACAACAGCAGGGCAGCGCATATCACTGCAGACCCCAAAAATCACAAAGAAGAGCCTTTCCTGACCGGGGCCTGTGGTCAGTGGCCCCCATCAGGGGGAAAAAGGGGCTTCAAGTCCCAACTCTACTGGGGATGCCCCCCTCATCAGAACTCCTCCTGGCCTCATTCTGCATATACCCCCCAGCTCTTTTCAGCAAAGCACTGGACAAGCCAAGGTCAAACAGAAGGACACAGTGGGAGGACATCAGTCCAATGGCAACTGACCTCCCCAATGCCCCCACTAGTAAATCCCCACACAATTGATGACCTGGGAGACCACCATTCATTTTAAGTCCAAACAAGCCCCCCTCCCCCACTTTAGGGAATTGCCATGGTCAAGGGGAGGGGGAGGAAAGCAGGAGAGGATAGAGAGTAAGAGGTCATAAAACATTTTACATCTGAGAATATGGGCATATAAAACAGAAACACAACAGAGGTCAGGTGCCCAGTTAAACAGCCCCATAAAAATTCTAAGTCCTTTTTCTTTTTAACAAGCTCCATTTCCTCTCCCTTGCCGGACGATTGGGCCAGGAACCAAAGGCCAAAACAGAGAATATTTCTGCCAGTCCTTGCACCATTTATTTTCAGGGTAAATTTCCTTTTTGCACCCAAACACAAGAAGAGGGCCAATAAATGTGGCGATCTGCCCCCCGCCCCCTCCTCTTGCAACTCGGTTCCCCTGCATCACCCTTTGCAGGGCGAAGACTCTGAGGTGGCTCAGGAAAGTAGGCCAAGCGTGGGAACATAAGGTCTGCCCCTGTGGTGACTAAGCTTCCTTAGCTAGAGGTGCAATTCTTTGCAGATCACAAACTCAGAGATTGGTCAGATCAAAGGGAACGGGATCAAGCCCAGTGAATCTCTCCTGTGCCATGAAGGATGAATGCTGGAGGTCAAGCTGCCCAGCCCAACTTCCTGTTTCCAGGGGTGGCAAAGGAAGGCAGGGACATGCCCCCCCCCCAGACCTCTGCTTAAGTTAACACCTTCCTGGCAAGAACTCTATGAACCCACCTTGCAAATCTCTCTCTGGGAGGCGCAACCATCTCTTGTTCCCATGTCAAGTGGAAATCAAAGTCATATTTGATCCAACGGAAAGTTGCCCCAACTTTGAGCAAAACTGTGCTGAAATCATAGGAACGTCCACTGAGAAGCTGTTAAATATGGATCTTTGCTCCTGAATTCCAGAAGCAATTAACGTATTTTTCAATACTCGGTGAATATCAAGCCAAGCTCCTGCCAAAGTCGTGCCCTGCTACACTGCCTGAGAAAAGCAAGCTTGCATTTCTACCCAAGATACTTAAATGATTCCTAGAAGGGCCTTGGGAACGGTTTCACTCTGATGAATCACCCTGGCCCAGACACGTGGCTGTCAGCCGCTTGGAATTTAATGCAGAGTTTATAAAAAGTCTGGCAAGAGAAGAGATAGATGTTGGCACAGTTCAGCCGCCAAAGGGGGGCACCTACGGCAAACCCACCTAGTGGGGACAGTCCAGGGGAAAAACTGTGTGTGTGTGGGTGTGAGGCAAAATCGGCTACTGAAAGAGCCGGAGTGAAGCTGATGTAAAGGTGTTCCACGCAGCTCCGATATTTTGCAGACTGGAAGGGCACAAGGTCCAAGGGGCTCCTCCCTCACACCTGGACCCCCCTCCCTCAAGATGTGAAGGAGAACTGCCCAAATGCATTTCAGGAGGAAACAACCCACAGAGCATTTGTGCGAAGCCCCCCGTGGCCCAGCACTCACCCTTCTTCCTGAAAGGGACACTGTGTGGACTCCGGCCCTGTTGTGGTCCTGGCTGTCCACCAAAGCTCTGCACATTTAGAGGGGGAGCTAAACACCTCAGGAGCAACTCTGGTTTCTAGCACAGATTCCCTCTTTGCAAAAAGCTTGGGTGGGGAAGAAATAAAATAAAATCCTAATTGGGGCGGGGGGAAGAAGAGCAATTGATAAAGATGCCTTAACTCCCCTCCCTGTCAAAAAAGGTGTTTTCCCAGCATCCAATAAAACTCAAGAGGAAATCTATTTGGACAGAGTCATTTTTTTATTTCCAATCCATCAGTTTTGTCCAATCAACTCTGGTGGGAAATGCCAGCAAAATCCCAGCAACTGGGATGTGCAAAACAGCTTCGGAGAGTGCAAGGGATGAGGGAAAAGCGACCTTCCAGCCAGCTACATGCTGGAAAGACAGAGAGGAGGCCCGACGTTTGGGATCTCGCGCCTTCCCCTTCCATGTGAATGTTGTCCTGCTCAAAAGTGGGGCTCCCCTGAATGCTGGAACAGCCTCTGGAAGGTCCTTTTGCTCCTGAGCAGCCGCCTCCATCTGGAGGAGTGACTGCAGGGCGGGGCGGGTGCCAGGCTGCAGAGGGGCACTGGATGCATGGGGAGGACGCAGGTGGGCGGCCAGCCGGCCAGCCATGAAATGCCTGGCATCTCAGACCCAAGGGCAGCCCCCTTCCCCAGGATGCCCACGGCCTTTTTATCGACAAGGAGCTTCGCAGCCAAGGCCAACTCCCAACCCGCTCCCTTTCTCCCCTGCTAATATTTATTACTACTATTCATTTATTTGATCTACTAGCTGCTTTTCTGCTTAATAGCAGCCAAAGTGACATGCAGCATGAGTTGTGTTTACTCATAAATAAAAGCAAGTTCCAGATTTGCTGGGATTCAAACAAACATGCCTCTCTCTGCTTCCTGCCTTACAAAGGACCCCTTCCAACTGGGACGGAGCAGCCCTTTCCGATGTTGAAATTCTGGCATGCGGCATTGTTTCGGCTTAAGGTGCTTTGAGGTCTCTGCAAAACCTGTGGCTCTCTCTGCCACAATGCTGGGCTATGCTCAAGGCGCACGAGGGTGCCTGCCCTCATCCTGCAAACTGCGTCAAGGGGGCAGTTTTGGACTCGGATCCCAGCCTTCTCCCCTTTTTCTCTCTCTGACACTCCAGAGCTCACACTTTGGTTTGCACACAGAAGCTTCAAGGGGCAACCCCTCACATCTCCACTGAAAAATTTGGAGTGGGCAACTGAGACGGCCCTTGACTTTTGAAAAATGTGCACGTTGTCATTTCCTTTCTTGGCAGCTGAGCCTAAACCTGGCTAGCCGTTAGACAGCCAATTATCTAGCCTGGCCCAAAGATCAGCATGGTGGCTAGGGAATCTGAAAACCGGATCTGGAGGGCACCAGGCTGCCGAAGGCTAACCAGAACCCCTATTTTCTACACGGGGGCAGACAGATGATCTTCCGATCCTTGCTAGGGACTTTAAGTCAGCTCATCTAGAGAGCTCTGTTTTTTGCATTTCCTTCCATATTTTGAAAAGAAAACAAGCAAGAGTGTTGATCACCCCCACATATACAAGATCCCTTTAAAGCAGTGTTGCTCAACCTTGGCAGCTTGAAGATGTGTGGAGTTCAAATCCCAGAGTGGAGTTCAACTCCCAGAATTCCCCAGCCAGGAGAGAGTTGAAGTCCACGCATCTTAAAATTGCCAAGGTTGAGAAACGCTGCCTTAAACAAATCCAGAACAGCCTTGGCAACAACTTTTCATGACTAATCCCCCTCCCACCCAAGTTAGAGCGAAGGTTGCACATTACTCCTGAGAGCACAGGCAGAAAGTGAGCAAAGAGGCGTGGGGTCCGTGGCAGAAGGATGCTGCAGCCTGTCCCCAGCTCCTCGGCTAAAGCTACTTTCCCGAACAGCCTGGAAACACTCCTGTTTATTGAAACAGTAACTGCATATGGTGGGCGGCCGGCTGGCCACAAAATGCCTGGCACCTCAGACCCAAGGGCAGCCCACCTTCCCTGGGATGCCCATGGCTGGGAATTTCCAGGAGGGGACATTTTGCTCTTACAACCTATGCCAATTTTTGCTAGAAACAGGGACACAGTGGACAGGATGCTTTGCCCAAGGCCAGAGTCTCCACCGCTTCTCTCTCAGCTGGTGCACACCGCACCCCACCCCCCAAGAAGCCCCAAACAGGTGAGGAGACCCCCTGCAGCAGCCTGTGAGCTCACGCAATACAGAGTTCTAATACATGCAGGCACTTCTGAATTTGATTCGCTGAGGCTGGCCTCCTCCCCGTTTTGCTGGGGCTGAGAGTGAGGGATGCTTCTCTGAGCCACTAAAAAGAAAATGCTTAGTTTGCGCTGTGACCAGTGGAAGAAACAGGGCCGTGTTTGCACCACAATGGGACAGATTGTGCTTTGTTTGCATCACAAAGAAACTGGTTGTGCTTTGGTGAAGAGGCTTGTCCATATTCACTAATTCAATTAAGGGAGGATTATGCAACCCCCCCTTCCCCAGGACCACTTTACTTGGTCTTTGAGAGCCACAGTGGGGTCGCACTCCCAGAAGAAAAACCAAATCTGACTGGACAGAATTTGCATTCTATTTTAATTTCAAGGTAGTGAGTGGGACAACTTTCCAGGGACATATTTAACATCTCTCTTGTTTCATGAACAGCCAACGATTTGGTTGCCACTTCTGGGAGGCCTCTGTGCTGTGCCCCAAGGTTTTCAGGGTCCACAGGCAGCTCAGTTTCTCCTAGATCTAAATGCTCAGTGGGCATGCCTTGGGCAGAATGCCAAGGCCAACCGGCATGCACAGAGCATCGATGCACTGGAAGTGTGCTCTGGGTCACCCTACAGTAACCGGACCTGATGCTCACCCTTGGACCCTCTTTTATTTTTGCACAGTCTCAAGGCTCAAAACACTGAAGGTTTCCCTGGGTATCGGGGGCCACAGACCTCTCGACATGAGCTGCTGCATTTCAGCCTCTGGCAGAGCAGCCCATGAAGGGTGCTGTGCCCAAAATGGGCCTGACTCGGAAAAAGGGTCCTGAAAGGGCTCAGAAGACGCAGCTCCTGCCTGGCCTTCCTCCTCCCCTCCTCCCCTCCCTGCACCCTCCCACCATCCTTGTGCAGTGGGATAAGCTGCCCTGGGGCACAGGTTTGCTGCGCCAACTGCTAAGTAGCCAAGCCAACCTGGATGCTCTGGGCAAAGGCAAGTGCGCCAGAAAGAGAGGGGAGGGGTCTCGAAAAGTCTGGAGAGAAAAGGGGGGCTGGGAGAAGCGTCAGTCTTTGCTATGGCCCCAGCACTGGCAGGAGGGCAAATATTAGCAGGCACACCTTTGATGCAAAATTAATACAGAAATTAATCAACGGCACGGGCCGGGTAATAGGATTTTGCAGCCACGGCAGGCCATGCTGGGCGGCCGACTTATTTAATGCTGACGGAAACGAAGCCAGAGGACATGAAATAAGGCCCATAAAGATAATTACCGAGATACTCGGGAGCAAATTAAGTAATCAGAGGCGCTTCTAAATCATGTCTAGTTTTAAGAAGCGCTATCTTTTCTGATTACTGAGCGAGCAATCTGGAAGGACAGGACAAAAACAGCCCAGCTGCCCCCCCCTTTCCAGCCTCCCCAACACCCCCAGTCTAAGGCAAGGGACCTCCTGTCTCCCCCGACCTGCCCCGCGACAGGCCAGGCCGCCCTTGTGCCACTTGGCACAGCCCCTCCTCCGAGGCCCATCAACCCGGCCCTGGGGGGAGCAAACAGCTCAGAGGAAAAACTGCCTCTGCAAGCAGATGCCCAGGGTGGGGGTTACCTAACACTTAATTTGGAGGAGGGGTAGCAGAGAGACCGGGGAGGGCGAGAGATTTGATTTCCCTCTCACCAAGCAGCTGTAAAAGTGGCCCAGGCTGGGAGAGGCACCGGCAAACTGTTTGTGCCCAGCTCAGTTAAAACTGACGCCAAGCAAAATCAAAGTCCTGCACGCCACATAAGCTGCGTGCATTCAGTTCACGAATCTTCTCTCCTGCATCAAGCCTGCTGCTGCTGCTGAGAAAGCAGGCAGAAGGACAACCAGTAAAGCCTAACCCCCTTGGGATGGAGAAATTGGTGCATTTCCGCAGTAACTCCAGCATGTCAGGAAGGACATTCCTGCATCTCCAGAAAGAAGGCTGGTTCGGCCGAGGATCAGGACCAGGGCAGGGCCTGGAAGCGAATGACCGGTGGAAGGCCATTTTCAAAAGACCGACAGCGCAGGTGTTGAGGAACGAAACCAGGCCAACCTGCATCTCCCACTTTTTCTGCTCCCCCCAATCCTTCAGCCCCTCCTTAAACTGCAGAGGGGCTAAGCCAGGGAAGTAAGAAAAAGGGCTCCACAGGCCAAACCACAGCAGCCACTGCAGCCGAGCCCAGGCCACGTCCTTGCAGATGTGACACGTGTGGCCTAAAGGGGAATAATAATATTAACAATAAAAAACCCTCCTGTTTAAAACACACAATAATCACTTGAGAATCTTAATGCGCCTTTGCAGCCAAGGAGGTCAGCGCTGCCCGCCTAAACCAGGCTCATTAAATATACATTTAATCATAGCTTTGGATTTAGAGACAAAGACCACGCAGAACAGGTGCTTTGCCGGGTGACCTTTGAGGACCTATTTTAAGGTAACTCATTTACGGCTTCTACAAAAGGCCTCCTGTCTCCAGCTGCAGAAGGCCGTTATGGGGCTTGAGCAGGAATGGAAGGAAGGCAGGAAGGCAGGAAGGAAGACTTGCCGTGCTATTCTGTGGAAACAGGTGACGGGGCAGAGCCCAGCAGGGCTCCAGGCCCTTCCACAACAGCTCTCAAGGGTGCCCTTCACTTGCCCCTGCTTGTCCGCCCCCCCACCCTGAATCCTCCTGCCCCACTTCCCATCTGCTTCCCCTGCTCTTAGGCGAAGACGTGCCTCCTTTCGTTAACAAAGCCCAGAGGGTCCTGAAGAGGAAAGCAGACAGAGAACCAGCTTCCGCTGCCTGGGTCCTCTGCCCTCCACTTCCGTGTCTCCCCAAATGCCAGCCGTCCCCCTCAACTGCTGGACGTTTGGCCCCCCTTCTCTTTCTCCGATTTGCAAAACCTTTTCTCCTTTTAAACACCATGACTTACATTTGCTTCTTAAAAAGCAGCTTGTCCTTGTTTTGATGCTTCCCGTGACAAGAAAAGGGGTATGGTACAGCAGTATCATAAAGGAAACCCAATTTAAACTCCCCCCAAGCCCCTGGGGACTGAGGGGTGCCCCTGGGGTGGGAGGGAGAGGGCAACGTAATTTGCATCAGAATGCCCCCATGCAAATGTCTGTCATCTGTACAATGATGTCATGACATGTGTGAAGTCACTGGGGCTTCCACTGGATGCCCCCAGGAGGAGTCCCCGTTGCAATCAAACTTCGGGCAGAGTCGGGTTTGGCTCAGGTGCGCAAATCCAGCCAACACCAGCCAACCCGTACAGGCAACCCTCACCTCTGGCCACTTGACAGGCACCCCCTGGCAATGCCAAGCTGCAACGGGGGAGCCAAGCGCCCCCTCCTCTCCAGGGACCCCACTCCGGGAGGAGGTGGGGCTGCCTCTGCTGCAAACAGCCGGAGGACCTCCCCAGGGACCAGCCATGCCTGCCCTCCTGGTGGCAGCCCCCAGCCCAGAGCGACTCACCCTTGCGCGGCTCCAGGGCCTTATTCGGACACCCCAGATGCTGCCTTGGCGGGTTCTGGGTCCTCTGCAGGCAGGCCAACATGGCGGAAGGGAGGGTGAAACGTCTCTGGCGGCATCACCCCAGAACGCCCTGCAAGGAACGCAGAGAAGAGGATCAGTCCATCAGCTGGAAATGGGGGGGGGGGCAAGAGACCCATCCTCCCGCATTACAAGTTGCCAGGGAAGAAGGAGGCTGTGCGGGCCTAGAGATTTAAAAATTGCTTCCATGTCTGCTTTTCTCAGCCCCAACCCAAACTGCTCAGGAACCCAGATCTGTGGCATCTGGAAGGGGCACTTCATGAATCGACGGTGTGCAAAGATGGGTATGCAGACCCCCTGCAGTCTTACAATTGTTGCCCCCCCAGCCACCTCTGCAGGCAACCTGCTCCCTGTGCCCCACCCCACCCCAACGGAGGGAGACTTTGTCCCCCCTGACCTGCTGAGGGGAAACAGGACCCCCGTCCCCCAACCCCTTGCAGGGACAAGTCCAAGGGGCAACGGCCCAAAGAACGAGGGCCGCAGAGCATGGCCACCTCCAGGCGTGAGGGCCCAAACAGACGAAAGAGGGTGGGCGGTAACAGGACGGAGCTTCCCTCCTTAAAAACACTCATTTTCCAAAGATTGTGTGGAAGGGATCGACTGGCCGACAGTTTGGGGCTTCCGCAGAAGCGAACCAGCCCGAGGTCCCCTTTCATGGTCACTGCTATAAAGGGGGTCCCAAGATCCCGTTCCCAAAGCCAGCCCCCTAATCTTTCCCCTCTCCTTTTAAAGATGCACCCCTCCCCCACTGGGGGAGTTCCAGGGGAGGCTTCCCACCCACCCCCTCGATGGATCGGTCCAGGCCCATTCCACGGCCAGCCGGCCAGCCCCTCCCCTCCCCTCCCTTCCCGTGGGAGCAGTCCCAGGCTTGGGGCGGGGGCTCCTGGGATGCTTTCTCTCCCCCGCCCCCGGAAGGCTTCCCCTGCGCCTGGGGACCTCAGAGGACTGACCCCCAGCAAACGCTTCTGGGCTGCTAATGAGAAGCGACGCCTGGAGGACAGCCGGGCAGCCAAGGAAATCCAGCTTGCCAAAGAACCGCCGTGAGACCCTCCTCCTCGCTTCAGCCCCCTCCCCAAAAGATGAAGAGCCGCCCTGAGCCCACCCACCTCAGCAGACAGCTCAGGCAGGGGAAGTGGAGCACATCTCAATATCAAAGAACTCCCGGCAGGAAAGCCAAGGAAAGAATCTCCCTCATCAGCGGGCCCACAAGTCCACACTTGCCCTGCCAGCTACAGCTTCTGCGCCGGACCTCACCTTCCCAACGCAGCCAGACCCCCGCTGGATTCAGAGCATCCCCTGCCCACCAAAAGACGGCGCAGCTCCCTTTGGCTTTACCCAATGCCCTCTGCCCAGCGGCGAATCTTCCCCAAGGCTCAGCTCAAAAAGTCAGGTTTGCAATTCCTTCCTTCACGCAGTGCATAACAGAAGCTAGATGTTCTGTTGAGATGGGTGAGAATACAGGCAGTCCTCGCTTAACGACCACAATTGGGACCAGAATTTTGGTTGCTAAGTGAAACAGTCATTAAGTGAATCCGACCCAATTGTATTATCTTTTTTGTGGTGATCGTTAAGCGAACCACTGCGGGTGTTAAGTGAACCACATGGTTGTTAAGCGAATCACACAGTCCCCCACTTATTTTGCTTGCCGGAAGCCAGCCAGGAAGGTCAAAACTGGTGATCACATGACCACAGGACACTGTGACAGTCATAAATGCAGACTGCTTGCCAAGCGTACTGTGACAGTCATAAATGTGAGGACCAGTCATAAGTCTTTTTTTTCAGTGCTGCGGTAAGTCTGAACTGTCACTAAACAAATGGCTGTTAAGTGAGGACTACCTGTAAGCAGTCTTCATAGATTTAGGCCTCCATCGGGCAGACTGTTTGCTTTATTCCAAGATTCTGTCTTATGTCCTTTTCTCATCTCAAAATGTATTCATTTTTCAATCAAGTCTCACTCTTTACAACCAGAAATACTGTTTCAAGATTGCAACCACGCAGCATTCATACGACTGTTCCTGAACTCTATACCTGCAGGAGCACCACAGGGCGTGAGCAATTGGATCTACGCACCAAGGCACCAGGACAGTGGGGTGAGCAAAAGCAGATTTAACTCTCTGAAAGTTACTGGGAGAAATGAAAAGAAATGGCGCGTAAAACGAGAGCATAATTGGAGCATGAGCCAAATGGAACCCACTCGATCAACAATGCATTGAAAAACAAAAAGAGTGGGGCTTCATTCAGCCTGTTCTGATTCCCAAATGAAGTCACAGACAGTTGTCCTGAAGTGGGAGGACTGACCCCCTTGCACGCTGGTGTGTGTGTGTGTGTGTGTGCCATCTGGATCCCAGAGCGGGCACACCACGGCCGGGGCGAAAGGCAGTTCAGCCCGTTGGCAAAGAGCGCTGATCTCAGCCAGATCCAGCCGGGGGACAGAGGCGGGCGCCCGGAGAAACCGAAAACATCCGCTCCTCACGCCGAACATGCGCCTGGAGTTGCCAAGACTCCTGTTCCTGGTACTAATGAAGCTTTCAGGAATAAAAGCCCTTTTCACCATCTTTCTTAAGATGCTAATTTCACAACAAGAGTTCGTTACCGCATAATTATCTCAATCTAGGTTCCCCCCCCTCCGTACCAGCCTCTTTCTCTAAAAAGGAGAAAAAAACCGAAAACCCAAGCTGGAGACACAGCCACCTTTCATCATCACCAGCTATTTCACCTTCCACAGAGCTACCTTGAAAGCAGCGATTTTCACCCTGAAAGGGACTTTCATTCCATCTCGCAGCCAATTTTCGCCTATTACTGTCTTTAAGAGAAGGCAGGCGACGCGGGCGAAGCGGCCTTGATTACGGATCCCTCCTTCATGCAGCTTGCGGGGAGGGGCCGGGCGCTGCTTCACCTCCAGTAACATCGAAAGAGTCAAGCGGGATCGGTCCGGAGCCAGGGAGCCGCAGGAGCAGGCGGGCCCTCGGGGGTCAGGTCCAGCGCCGTTCAGGATCCCACCCTTGACTCTGGGCTGGGAGCAGCTGCCCCTGGGCCAGGAGGAGAGGGGCCGCAGGCCAAGCAGAGGACAGGCCCCCAACCGGTTGGCCACAAGAGGTGCCCACAGAGAAGAGGCCAAGTCCCCTCTCGCGGTGCTGGGGCCGGCTCCCAGCCCCCACCCACCAGCAGGGCAAGAGAGCACCTTTGCACGAGGAGGGTCTCCAGTGTAAAAAAACGGGCAGGGCAAGGCCTCATAAGGTTGAATTAAGGGGACCTGGCACTTTCTGCACTGATTTGTGCATTTGTGCATCATGGCCTGCCCGATGGGGGGATGCTGACTGCAGCGGGGAGGCCAGCCTTCTCCCACGTGCCCGAGGGCCTCCTGGGAGCTCCAGGTGTGTGTGGCAGGAGCCGGTGGCTCTGATCTGGTGCGGAGGCTCTGCCCGTCCTAAGTCTCTTAACTTTTGGTGACCGGCCAGCAGGGACTGGCTGTCTGGGCCTCCAGCCACAGCGTATAGCCCTGGCTTCTCCTGCCTGGCACCAGATGGTAATCCCATGGGCAGATCCGCAGGCCCCTTCTCCCCAGAGAAGCTGTTCAGGGGATTTCAACTGCAGGGACCTTCCAACTCTGGGAGGAGAGTCCTGCCCAGGCCGGGTAGCAGGAGGATCTGCCCAGCACTGGGAACCCGCAAGCCTTCGGGAATGAGGAGGCACTCAGAATTGCAAAGAGCCCAAAATATGCTAAGACGCTTTCAGTTTGGGAATTTTTCCCTCTTGGAAACAGTGACATCCCGAAGTGAACCCAAATCCTGGCATACTTGGCATCTTTCTCCAAATGCCAGAGTAACAACCCCTTGGAACCTGCTTGCAAATCTCCCCAGCTTGTTGGCCAATCTGCGGTGATGTCATGGAGGCTCACTAATGCGAGGGCTCAGCAAAGACGTCTTAGCTTGCTTAGCTCCCTCAGCACTTGCATTAATTCCCAGCCGTCCTGGATTTTATGGGCAGCGGGGTCCGCATGGAGTGCGGCCGGGCTCAGCAGTTTTTCCCATCTGCCAACTCCATCCACCGCCGAGGAGAGCTAGCGACACCTCGCCCTCTCCCTCAAAAGGGCGAACATATCCGGGCGCAGCCCTTCATTCCCGTCCAGGGAGAGAAGATGCTCACTCCTGCTTGATCGGGCCCTGCCCGGACGGTCTCGCCTCCTTCCTCCCAACACCCACGTGCGGGACATAAGATGTACCCTGCGCGCCACTGCACCGCCTTTAAAAATAGCTCCCTTCTCGAAGTCGTTCTAAAAGTCGTTCTAACGGTCCCAGCCTTTCGGATAAGCACCCATTTCACAGGCTTTCCTCTAACGCCTGCTAATTTTGAAAGCCTGTTGTGAAAATCAGAGCTATTTATAAGCCCAAGGTCTCTGCGACTTTAATAACCCTCCCATCACCTGTCCTAGCACGCCAATGACAGCCTCTTGGCACGATAAGCAAGGCCTTATCTCCCGCACGAGGCCGGCTCAGCGAAGGTCCTGCCACGAGATAAAGGGCAGGGTAGCCTTGCTGGGAGGGGGGAAGCGAAGGGGGGCCTGGCGGCAAAGGGTTTTAAGCCAGAGTCGCTCCAACATCTGGGCCACCACTGCAGCGACTCACCCGACATGATGGCTTGCAGAGGGGCTGGGACCACAACTCCCATCAGGGCCCACCTGCAGCACAGTCAACGGCTTTGCTGGACAGGGCACCGCTGGCGTTATAATCCACCCTGCCTTTATTTGCTCTCTTGGAAGTTACTAAAAAGAGAGCTTTTAAACGATGATAAATGTCACCATCTATCCATGGATGGCATCTGAGAGGTTGTTTGGGGTGGCTTTTCAAAGCACTGCGCCACACGGCCATTTGGCTTCTTCTCGATTAGGGCCAGGTTGTACTGCGGACCTGGTTGTGTGATCTGACGACCCTGGACGCCCACCGCCTTTTGCGGTACAGAATAAACTCTGGAAGGCTGGCATCAAGGGGGGCACAGGAAGACCAGCTTCAAATCCCCTGACCGCCATACACATTCCTGGGTGACCTGGGAACACCCTCATGCCACCTCGCAGGGTTATTATGAACACCATGGTAGCGTTGCAGAGAGGACAGCTGAAGGCACGACACGCCACCCAAACACTGCTCGTGCCAGGCGGAGGGGGGTTGATACTCGCCAGCCTCAAGCCGGATTGCTCAACAGAGCCGTACATTTGGTGGGCTGTAAAATGGCCTGTGTTCTTGGATGGGGGTGGATTCCTGTTCTCTGCTGACACCACAACCCTGGTGCACAGGCGCTTTTCCAGTGCAACGGTGGGCCTGATCCAGCAAACTACACACCAAGCTTGGAAGTATCCCCTCTCGGCTCATCACGGGTCTGAAGGATGCAAAACTACACAAAGCCAGTTCCCCTCCGTCTACAGCTTGGGGAGCCAAGACACTGGCACACTCTGCCCATGCCCCAAAGTGCCCCGTTCCACTCTCAACGCCCTGATCAGATCACGTGCACCGTCCCCTCCCTTCCTGCGAGTTGCTACTCAGAGTAATTTATGCTTAACCTTGAAAACCCAAAAGGGCCGCAACTCAATTAGCAAAGCTGACAGTTTGGGTGGTGGAATGAGTTAATCTGGAGAAAGGTCACCTTTCTGTAAATTATGGGAAATAAATAAAACCCCAAACGGGAAGTTCAGCAGCACCTTGCCAAAGGCGTCTAATAAGGCAGGCGGGCTGTGCGGGGGAGGCGGCGTGACCTCTTCCCTGCTCGCTGGCAAATGTCTCCACGAAACCCGGCTAATACGTTCTGGAGGGGGGAGCCCCTTCCCGGCCCCCACCCCCCCACGAGCAAGCCCTGAGCCTGCTGGGGAACAAGCGTGAGAGGAAGTGGGAGCGCATCCGGTTAATAATTAAATGTTAATCTAAAAAGCAATTTTAGCTGCAGCCCAGAAGATGCAGCTCCAGATTATATTAGCATGTAAGAGTCAAGGTAATTTCCACTCACCCCTCGTGGGATCAGCAAGAGCCCAGCCAGCTTCGTGCCACATGGGCTGCTGATTAAAAGGGGGGCCACGGAAGGGAGGGAGCCAGGAGCTGGCCTGGACATGGAAAGGGGGGCAGGAGTCTGCCAAGTTTAAACCCTTGTTAAAAGCTTGCACGAACTTCTGTTGCAGCCCGAGATGCTGCAGCCTCCCTCTGCACCAGCCCCCAAATCTTTGCCACCTGCCCCCCCCCTTTGGTGCCTGGGTCCTGGTTTCCCTGAAGGCATGCCCCCCCCAGCTCCTCGCCTCCTCCTCCTGGCCACACTTGGCAGTGCCAGACTCCTAACGGCTCCTAGGAATCTGCCCAGACCCAGTCAGACTGGCAGCAAGGGAGGGACCCCCAGGGACCATTCCAGGCTCCATGGAGGGGTGGGGTCTGGCCCAGAGGCCCAGCCCACGCTCCATCACAGATCTAGGCCCCTGTAGTTCACTCTGCCCCCCCCCCCGTCTCTCCCCCTCTCCCAAAGAAACCTCTCGCCAAAGTTGTGGTGTTTGGGCACATGCTGTGTCTTCTCTTTCAGCATCACAGTGTTTGTGCTGCATTTCCAATAAGGGTCCCTTAATTTTAGGCCTGCCCCCACCCCACCCCCGTCCTCTCCGGCGCTCCTGCTCCCCTCCACCTGAACACAGGTTTTCATAGCAAAGGAAGAAACCAGCTTCCTAATTACGGCTCATTTGCATTTTCCAAATGGTGGCAAACTGGCTCCTGGACAATTTTCTGCTTGAAGGAGGGTCCGCAAATATTGAAAGTAAATAAATAAGGAAATTATCAGCTTCTACAGCATGGGCTAATTTCTTATCTTTACTGCAGTGTAACAAGCAAGCTAGAATTATGAATACTGTAAGTGCCCCATTGTGCCATTATTTTGTTCGCTTTACAATTTATGGATCCCCCCCCCACTTTCTTGTTATAATCTCTCCCCGAAACAAGAGTTTTGTTCTTCTTGTAGCTGAAATAAGGAATTCAGCAGCAATATGCCTGTGCGGAGAGTAAGGCGTGCAAAGACACCCTGGTCACAGCCCTACATCGGTCCTTTTTCTCTCGTGCAAGCAAAAGTGAGAAACCCAGACACCTTGTTTCAGATGAGGGACTAGGAGGAAGAACAGATGTACGACGACGGGTTGATGGTGGGGAATTAAACAGAGCAGAGGCAAATAATTTGGGAGGGAGATCATCTGGCACACAGCCTCCCCGGTGCAGAAGAGGATCTTCTTTCTCTGGGGGCCATGAAAACACTTTGCCACTTTTGGGGTCTGGCCTTCTGGACAAAGCCAAGGGCCAGCCTGTGGCCCTGGGCACGGCCAGGCTCGATCTCTCCTGCTGCCCAAAGCATCTCGCTCTGACCCAGCCAAGATCTTGAGCGTCCACCCAGGAGAAAGAAAGTGCTGGAGATTCCAGGGGGGGGGGAGTCACAGACCCCTCCCCTGGCCAGAAGGCAGTGCTCCACAGCCCAGATCTGCAAAGGGAGGCAAGGGGTCAAAACAGCAAGAAAGGGAAGGAGGAAGAGAAATACTACTTTGTTTTCCTTTGGGGGGGGTGTAATCAGCAGGAAGGAGCACCCAACTCGGCCTCCTCTTTAAGCTGCTAGGAGGGGGCATCACGAAGGGTACTCAGTACGTAAAAGCCCTCTGCGTGTGAGTAGAAGGTCCTACTATACAATGCCTTTTGCAGGTGAGAAACAGGTTGCCCCAAAGGGGGCACGCTCAGAGCGTGTGCCAAGGGCTTTCCTCTCTCTGCCAAGTCAAGATGCCCTTGAAGCCCACTTCGGAAGGTCAAGCAAAGAGAAGGCAAGACTCTGCCAACCCCAATGCTCCCAATTTGCTCTGAACTGCCCTGCAAGGCCTCCCTCCCTTCATCCGCCCTGCCACCGGATCACCCTTCCTTCTACCCATCTTTCTGTGAGGTTACAGCAGGCCAGCCAGTCAGCATCCAAGGCTTCCAGCCTGTCTTTGCCTTTTGCTTGCCCAAGTCTTGGAATTTGCTTTTCCGCAGCGATCTAAGCACAGACTTGCCCTGGGATGGGGACGGTTTATCTGTTTGCCTTTAGCAGAGCACAGGTGGGGGAAGAAACCTTCTCCTGTAGGTGTCCCGGGGGGATGCCGAGAGGAAAACGTCACCCCGCCCTCCCGAAAGCAAGTTGGTTGGGGAAAGTCACACCGATCTGTGCTGACTGGCAAGCGAGTGAGACAAGGTCTGATGGAAAATTACAACTGGAAGGAGAACAGAAACCCCCTAGCTGGACACTGTCATTTCCAGAGGCCTTGTTGATTTCTCTCAATTAAGAAAAAAGTCTGACAATAATCTAATCTCTAGCCAAAGGATCCACATTTCTGCAACCGAGTCACCACACTGGAGAAGCAGCTGCAGGGATGTCTCTTCCCAGCCTGCTCCAGGTGCCCAGGAACATCCAGAGGGCCCCAGTGAGCCACCAGGAGCTTCTGGCTAGCAAGGCTCAAGATGGACAGGGGTCTCCTCCCCACATGACTGAGCACCCCCACCATTCCTCAGCTGGTTCCCCCACCCACACAGCAGCCCCTCTCACCCAACCTCTGCCCCCAGAGCAATTCTCCCAAGGTGCCACTGGACCAGAGTGCCCATTTCCGGACCTGCTGCCTGGGTGCTTGGATCAGCCCCTCTTCCTCACACCACCCCCAGAGCATCAAGCAAGAGGCTTCAGCAGCCTTTCCTTCCCAGGACAGGCGGGGAAGGGCATGGCTGGGCAAGGCGGCGGGGGGGGGGGGCAAACCCAGGACGACTCTTCAGAGGCGCCACCATTATCTGAAGAAAGGGACCAAGTGACAGAGGGGGCACTCCAGACCCCGGGAAGGAGGGAGGCCTGGAAGCTCGCTGACCCTGGACTGCCCAGCACACACACCCTCCTTCCGGGGCTCATGGGGTTACGGCTGGGTGGGGCGTTCGTGGTCCAAAGGCTTCTCTGCAATTCAGCTGCCCTTGCTGGCCCTTCCCTCTCGGCAGAGCGGGTGGGAAGGAAAAACGGAGGAAGACTGGCAGACTCCCCCCCTCAAAAAAAAAAAAAAAACAACGGAAGGAGCCCTTCCTGCAGCTTTTCCAGCCTTGGAAGTGGGGAAGGCAGGCCGCTGAAGCGGTGCGGTCCAGGAGGAAGAATCTCGCCCTCACTTTCTGTACACAGCAGCAACATAAAACAGGCGCTCCAGGAAAGGAACTTGCAGAAGGCAATTCTGGACGGATACGGACGCGCCGGGCAAAGGTTGGACTCAGGTCGCTTGGAACCCGGGTCTCTACGCTGGTTTTATTTGACTGGAGCCATGGGTACGGCCTGAAGCCAGCCAACTGCGGTTTATTCCAGAAACCAAGGTTTAGCAAACCATCCCTAAAAGTGAGTGGAGGCTCAACGTACCACACAGAGCCCAGGCTGGAGCAGGCTAGTGCCCTGGCCCGTCTCCCTGGGCTCGTGGGTGGCACTTCCACCCCCCAAAGCAGGGCAATTCCGGTCACTCCCTTTTCCCACAGGCCGCCAGCCCCTTCCCACAAAGGGACTCCGAGCCCAGCCCTGCCGAAATTCAGGAGGAAAGGGGCAGAGGAGGACCATTTCTCCGCCTCAGCCGCAGCCAATCTCACCTCGCCATCGGATGAGAAAACGAGGCCTCTGTCAAATGCCGGGTGTTAGTTCTACAAAGGCCACTTTCCTCGGGCAAGAGCCAGACGACAGGCAGAGAAACGCAAAATGATGAAAACGGGTTCACAGAACAATGCTGCGATGGGAAAAATGGTGTCAGGGCGGGGAGAGAGAGGAGGAATGCAGAGCCGCCCCCCCACTTGCCACCATCCCTTCTTCCCTTCTATGTTTATAGCAATTGTATGAAAATGTACAACACGGACCAGCAACAGCTGACAAATGAGATCAAACAGACGTGATTTCAAGTTGGCTTCATCCCGGGTTCTGATTGGCATTAATTGTGAGCATTTGCAAAGCAGAACAGAGAGAGAGGCTGACATTAGCTCCGAGCGAACATTTCCCTTCTAATAGTTTTAATGATTACAATGGGAACAGGGATCGGCTCTGCACATTAATAACCCAGGAACAGCTGGGGAGGCGGGCAGGGGGAGGGGGGAGGGGAGCCGTGTGTGTGAGGGCCCGCCCTTCTGCATGTGCAACACACATTCACTCACGTGTGTGCACCAGTGAAACAGATCCCTCCAGCAGGAAAGATTACAGGCAGAGTGGGTGCTCTTCCAACAGCATTTTCTGTTTGCGAACCTCACTGAGAAGAGGAAGAGGGTGGCACGGTGGCAAGGCAGAACCACCCAGAGGAGTGCCAAAAAGGGACAAGTCACCCCCAAACAGGATGCCGGCCTCCGCTTCCATCGTGCAGCAGAAGGGGCGAAGCAACGCGCAGCCGGTTGCAGGCCTCTGCCCTTCCTCCTCCGTATGGTTTCTCTGTCCAGCGCCAGCCCCCGCTGCCACTTCTTCATGCAACTCAGGGGGAGTAGCAGCAAGGGGCGCCCTAGCAAGCCCACTCCCTCAGTTCTGTGGCTGAAACTGGGGGTCGCTCCAGAGAAGAGGGGGCAGCTGGGGAGACTGAGGCTTGACTCTGCCCAGGTGTCCAAACATCTTGAGAGACCCTCTGCCCGCCCCTCCTGGCTCCCACACAGGGCTCAGGGGCTCTTCGCTGGGGGCTGGGAAGGAAGGGGGGACAGACACCACTGCGGAGCCAAGCAAGCCCAGCCCCGCGAATGTCAAGGAAACGTGCCAGCTGACCCAGCAAGGCCTTCCTCCCCGAGAAGCCAGCCAAAGACCCCCATGGCTTGCGGCGCAGGAGATGCCCAGCTGCTGGGCCAGAAATGCACTGTTTGACCCCGGAGCTGGAGCATCCCCTACCAGCCAGACCCACCCTTTCCACAGCCACCTTCGTGGCCCAGAAGGGACTGCCCACCTGCTCAGGCCTAAGACTTCCCACCCACAAGGAGAAGTGATCTGAATTTGGGGGCACAATCTAGCTTTTCCGACGCCCCCCTGCGGTGCTGGGTACACCCAGGCTCTGAGAAGGCCTGCCTTTTTCACATCAGAACGATTCCCCTTGTTGGTGGCAGAGGGCCCCCCAGACACGCATCCAGAGCCAGCCAACTCAGAAGAAGCAGGTTGTTGGGTTGGGAGACACAGCCGCAGCCACGAGATGAGGAGTTAATCCAGCCAAGAGGTCAAGCCACGGAGGTCCGTGCCCTGAGGCTCCGCTGAGAACTTCAAGCTAGCCTCTCCCGGCCCCTCGAACCCCCTTTTGGCCTTATTCAGAACCAGACCAGCACCGGAGCATCTCAAGGAAGGGCCTTTAGTGCTTCTGAGGGCTTCTTGGAGAGGTAGGAGGAGAAAGATGTAACACCATCTTATTTATGTTTCCCTGCGCAGAAGAGAATACACACTGGAAGGGCAGATATGGACACGCGCGTGTGCCCATGTGCAGGCCTTGAGCAGCCCAAATTTCTCCGGAAAGAACAGAGACCGTTTCTCACCGGGCTAACATTGGAACTAAATGCTGTTGGACACCAAGGAGCAGATAATGGGAAAGGGGGCTGGAGGGAGAGATACCTCCTTTGCGGGTGCCTTTCCCTCCAGCTGGCAGGACGAGAGACCCCCAGACGTGGAGACGGACGGCCAGCAGCCGCGAGAGGTTGGCCAGACGCCAGACCCTTGTCATGAGTAAGGATGGCAAGCAGGGGGCTCCCATCCAGACTGTCAAGCGCATGCGTAGCACTGAGGAATTGGTCAGCCATTCAAAGAGACACAGATCGGGACCGCCTTAACCTTTGGGGTTTATATGTCTGGGTTTTCCCACGCTTCTTCAGTTTGTTAGGATTCCTGTTAAGTACTAGCAATAAACATTAGAGACCCGTTCCTTGTCTCAGCGTGTTTCCTGGCTGTTAGGACACCCTGAGGGCAAAGGCAGTGGGTGCTGACGTCAAGTGACCGTCCCTGGTGGCCTTCATCCTCGAGGCACCCCCGGTGGGTTTTCAGCTCACCCCCTGCTCCGGTTTGGAGTGAAGGAGACGCCACCCTTTCACCTGTCTTCCCCCCAAAAGACCTCTGCTGTTTCTCCTGCTGGACCAGAGAAGCTGCTCTCTTATCGCAGCCGCTGCGGCCCAGCCAGGATGTTACCTCTAATTGGGTGTAACAGCCTGTCTTGTTTGGCTCAAGGAAGCTAAATCAAGGGCACACAAGAGTAGCTGCCGACTAATTATATCTCCGGACTGCAGACTCCAGCTTGTCGTGCTCATTACTGAGCTAGAAAAACGGCCACAAGCCTCTCAGTCCCCACCCACCCGTGGTCTTGGGGAGGGGACGGGCAGCAGATGCAGGAGGTGGCCACATCCAGCGACGGTCCAGCTACCCGCACCCGGCAGGGCACTCTCCGGTCCCACCTCTGAAGGCAGAGCACCTGCAGAGGCCACACGCCTGCCCGTTTCACTCTGGGATGAGCCAATATCCAGAAGCCCCTTTTCCCTCAAGCCCCCCACTCCCCAAAGTTGCCAGACCACAGACCTGAGATAACCGAGCCACTGTAATCAGCTGCTTTACAAACATCAAAAGCTTCCGAGGAGCTTCCCTGTGTTCTCAAGGCAGGCGATGATGTTTGTTGAAACTTCTGCTAAGTGTCCCCCTATTTCCTAAAACGCCAATGCAGGGATTTTCATTCTTGTTGCCAAGAGCACTTTAAAGTGTTTTTATTTGAGCTAATGCTTTAATTACACTGGTCCTCTCTTACTGGTATTTTAGTATCAGCTGCTTCAAACATTCTTTTTCAGGCAGAGAGAGAATATAAATTTCCGGTCTGTACTTTCTGCTGGCCATCCCATCATTTCAGACAGGCACCCCCCCCCCCAGTGTCTTCCAAATGGGCTGGACTACAATGCCCACACTCCTCAGCCACAGGGCCAATGTATGCCTTCCATCTCCAAAAAGAGGCTACGTCCTGAGATTTCATCAATAAATGCCTTACTCCTCCTTTATGGCACTAGCTTGGATCCCTTCTTACAAAGAGGGAACCTTCCACCGCAAAACCTGTTTGCGGCCCCCCAGGAGAAGGCCGCGGCCTGTGGGGATATGCCCGAAGGCATCCCCCCTGCACCTCTGGGGAACGTCCCCATCTCCTGCACCATCCCTGGCAGGAGAGACATGAAGGAGCCTGATACACGCAGTGGCGCAAGGCCCCCTCCAGCCTTAACGCCCGATTAGCGGTGGGCAGGTTACCAGCAGCAGAGCCAGCTTTGCCCAAGGGCACCCTGCCCCTTAAAAGGCCAGCCTCAAGAAGCACAAATTCAAAAGCAAAGTCTCTGTCAAAACACGCACACCCTTCACGGACAGGCGGCAAAAGGGGCCCCCTCCTCACCAAACCACAAAGGGACCCCCCTTTGAAACCAGTTCAACAGAGGCCCATCCCGGGCCAGGCAGGTTGGTGGGCCAAATCCTTTACACCCTTGTTTAGCAGCCCCAGGAGAACGCCCAGCCCTGCCTGCCTGCTCTGCAGCCCAGCGCCTTCTTTCCAGCGACAGCCAGGTTTCAATCCGATAATGTGGACACAGGCAACGAATGGACCTGGCCCCACTGAGCTTTTCCCATCGTCTGCTCTTCTAAATCGAAGGAAGCCAGCCACCCCCACCATCTGGTGGCAGCGAGTTCCAGGGGCCCTCGACACATTATGTGCAGAAAAGGGCAGGTCTGGCTTGTCTGAAATTACAGCTGAGTTAGGATTAGAGGACGAGGAATACTAGTTATATTATTCTAGTTTTCATAAATCTCTCTGTCTCCATTCCTTCACCTGCTCGCCCTCCGAAACTGCCGGAAGACGCAGCAGCATTCTGCTTAAAGCAAAGCGCTTCCTTCATTCTGCCAGAAGTACGAAGAAGCAATTACCCAGCTGCTTTTAAGCTTACACCCCAAAAGTCCAGCCAGCAGGTGAGAGAAGGGGGGTTTCACAAAGTAGCTGATTAATCAGGAACTTTTTCCTCCCCCCACGCAGCCTGGACTCCGCTTCTCAGGATCCTTTCTCTCGAATTAAAATGCCAATTCACTGATCTGCAGGAGGGAAAATGCAAGGCAATTAAAATCTTAGGGCGAGGCGTATTTCCCCCCTTCCTTCTGTTCGATCCGACTCGACCAGCAACCCGCAAGAGGCGAAATTCATTTGGCTCCCAGGGAGCCAGAAACGCCTGCACCGGTCCTGCAGGACCTCCAGCATCTGGCCGGCTGGCTGGGGCAGCAGGAGGCGGGGGCCGTGTGAGGGGAGTTCAGGAGGCTGAAAGGCTGGGGGCCAAGTGCAGCCTGCCAGGGAGGGGACTTAAAAGCGCCAATATTGTCTTCCCAGGCAATAAAAAATTCCCAGCAGGCTCTTGTCGGTTTCAGGCCATTAACTTGTTTTTATTGAAAGGTTGTTTACAGCAGTCATAAATAGATTCCTTTCTGTGCCTCTCCAGCAAAGAGCCACCGCAAGACCCCAGGAAAGGGGGGGGGTGCGGCTGGGAAGAAAGCCACGGCCCTGAGACACTGAGGGGGGCCGAGCAACGAGGCTGGACTGCAATCCCTGTTTCGAGCAGTTGTTCTGAACGGGAGAATTCCAGTCACTCGGACGGTCCGATCTTGCAAGGAAAGCCTGTTGTCCTCGGTGCGTCTGCGTAAATCTGGGAGCGGACCTGTGAAACCAGGGACTGCAATGACCTCGAAACTGGACTCTGCAGGCCCAAAGTTCAAAACCAGGGGGGGGAGCAGAGGGCTCGAGCATCGGGGGGGGGGCGATATCACTCACAGCCAACCAAGCTAGGAAAAATCAGGAGAGGCTGCAGCTGGCAATTTCTTCTGGAAATGGAAATTCCAGAAATGCAGCTTCCATAATTCGGACGCGCTAAGTGCCCACATAGAAGGCCTCACCAGGCGCCTCAGCCTGCTCTTCCGACCTTGCTGCCCGGCCTTGGTGGCAGGGGGCTCCAAGCCCCTTCACCCACCTGCAGGGTCCCCGGGTGGAATGGGTGAAGCCGGAAGAGAAGAATCGCCCGCCACAGAAATGCAACTTCCAAGGAAGTTATGACCAGGAGCAAACAGGTCCCCTAACCTCATCCAGGCCTCAAATCCCAGGATTCAAGTTTTCCATTCTGGAAAGAAATCCACATTGGAAGCCCACCAACGCCTTGTAGGGTCAGCAGGATGAGACTCCCCCCCACAGGCCCCTGGCTCCTGCTTGACTTGACCGCCAAATGGGTCAAGCATTTCACTGGAAAAGTGATGGATGCTCACTGTTTCAGTCCTTATCCCTGGCCCACAATGATCCTGCACTGGCTGAGCAGGGGAGAAAGATCTCAGAAATTTGCAGGTATCCCGGGCCTGGCAGCCCTGGGCGAGACAGCAAGGCCGTGACTCACACGAAGGTGTGCAAGTGCACGCGCACCCTGGGAGGACAAATCCCTCTCTGCCCCTTATCATCTAAATCCGCAGCCAAGGCTGAACCACCACTCAGATTCTGTTTTTCCCAAAGAGGCACATGCACACGCAGAGACAGCGTTAGGCAGCTTTCAACCAGTGTCAGCCGGCTGATAATTATGGAGGGCATCTCCTTGGGAGAGAAGCAAGTGCAGGCAAGCAAGTCCTTAGCAACCAGGCAGTGCCCCTGGAGTGGCCGACCGACCAGCCATTTCCCCCCCTCGCCCTTCCCTTGCGGTGCCAAGCAAACACAAACAGCGACAGGCAGCCGCACAATAGCTCTTGACACACAAATAGGTTAACATAATAAAGCCAGCTTTAGCCGGCTCACTCAAGGGAGAAAAGCAATTCTCCGGGTGAGGAGGAGGTAATAAAGCCTGGCTTTTGTGTGCGGCTTTGTTCCCGCCTTAGCCAAGAGGAATCGCCCTTTGATTGAATTACCTTGCGCGAATATTAGCTTTTCCCCAAGAATGCACCTGGCAGGAGGAAGAGAAGGAAGGCCCAGCGGTCCCTCCCCCCGCCGGCCAGCCAGCTGGCATGAAAAGACCTGCAAGCCTAAAGCATCCCCTTGTTTTCTGGAGGGGGGGACCCCTTTCCTTCTCCCTCCAAGCGCCTCTCACAGACTGCCAGGGCATCAAGGCGAGACTTTCAGGCCCAACCCTTTCCTGAATCTCCACACCGTCCTGCGCACGTGTGGAAGTCAAGGTCTACAATACAGTGAAATCCCGCAAGCAGAGAAAGAAGAAAAACAAGATCCTGGCTTTTGGGTTCAGGTTGCTTTCCAATCTTTAGCGCATCCACAATATGGACTAGGAGCTTAAACACGGGTTCAACCTACAGTAACAAAAACGCATGGCATACCAAGGCAGCGTACCATCCTTAGCCAAGCGCACCACCCCATGTGGAGGGCCTCAGATCTGGGGGGAAATGGCGGTACGCACATCGTCACTTTATCCGAAAGACTGAGCGAGACGGAACGGAATATAAACGTGCGTGCCCTGGGTGAGTAATGCTGCAGAATCAGAGACCTCCGCTCAGGAAAACAGCCCCCTCTCTCCACTTGCTCCAACAACCCAAGCAAAATCCCCACCACAGCATGGGTCAGTTGCACACGATTTTGGCCCTGGAATCCGACTCGTGGGAGAGGCAAACCTCGGGCATGAGGGGCCGTGGGCCTTTGAAAGAGCCCTCCAACCCTTTTCCCCTCTGCTGCTGTTCACTTCCGTCAGCCTCGCCTCGCGAGCGGTCAGATTTCATCAGGCAGCTCCAGGGGTTGCAAACTTCACCCACTGGCACACTCCCCGTAAGGCACCATGCACACCCCTCCCAGGCAGCAGCCGCAGCAAGAAAGGAACACGGAGGTCTGGGTCAAATCCTTTCTCAGCCATGGAAAGTCATGGGGGGGGCGGGGGGGGGCATGTGCAGACTTTGGATCAGCCCCCACCTCCCTGCCCAGCTGGGGAGAAAACAAGAGGAAGGGAAGATGCCTATGCCGCCACCAGCTCAGGCAGGGGGAAATCATGCCCAAACACACACAGGTGACAACGGCTGGCACGGACCCACACGGATCCACCCCCCCAGTGGAGACAGCCAAGCACAAGCAGGTGCTCCTCACCCAACTTTCTGAAGCTAAAACCCCAAGCGGGAAGATCAGGCAGAAAGATGCGCCCCCATCTTTTACTGCATCCTTACTTAACTTGGAACAACTCCCCCCTCTGAAAAACCAGTTTTCCTTTTGGGCAGGAGAGGGTGCTTCAGCAAGGGAAATAATATTACAATGTGGGCGATGTGGAGAGTTGACCCTGAGTCAGCTCGCAGGCCGTCCCGTCAAGTCCCCAAACCGAGCGGTTGCGTGGACCAGCTGCTCCAAATCCGAATTAGAGATAAGGATCCAATCGACAATTCTGGTCAGGACCCCTCTAGCCATCCTGCCAAGGGGAAATAAAATGTGCTTTCAAGACCAGAAATCCAAAAGCAGACCAGAGCTCCATTTATCGGAAGTTTAGGGAGCGCAACAGGGCAGGCAGGCAGATGTTACCACCTCACCTGGCCTTGAAAGTTTCTCTAGGTTGGAAAACTGAGCCATCCATGATTCTTACTCACCTGAGCGAAAAAACGGGCACTGGCCGTGTGCCACAAACCCTGCCCTGCCCCCCAAGTTGAAGGCCGCCCCCCAAGAAGGGGCCTTAAAAATCTCCCGGAGTTGCAGATGCCCCCCCTGGGCACCCGCCACGGGCAGCCCTTGCTGAACCCCAGAAGGGAAGGGGACAGACCAGACCGCCCCCCTTGCAAGAGGGGAGCCATTCAAAGGGCCTGTTTGTCACTCCTCCCTGGAGCTGCAGCCTTGGGCAATGGAGGATTCCGTGGCTTCCAGGCTTAAATTTTTAATGCCCTTCCCTCTTTAGACTTGAAATATCTTGCGGTGTGAAACTGAGAGGGAGGAGGCAGAGTGGAGATTTATTGACCTGTTCAAGCCAGGAGCGGATCTGCAGGCAGAGAAGAAGGGCACGCCCCTGCTCTCAGAGGCTTTTAAAGATGCAAAGGGCTGATTCTGGGCACTTCCTTCTCCAAGTAAGGATGTCGAGTAAATGCCCCTAATGAGATAAAAGGAAACAAGGCCCCCTCTCTGGCCCATAAGAAAGAAGCACCCAGGATCCACAGGTGGATCAAGCAAAGCAACTGTGCAAGCTTTTGAGTCCTGCAGAGTTCTTCACCAGGCAGATGATATAAGATTCCAGGGGGAAAAGTCGTTCTCAAGAGAGAAAGGAAGAGAACAGAAATGAGTTCCTAATCCCTTACAGGCTCAAGGATGCTCCAAGTCTTTTGCCTCTTCTTTCTCTTTGCAATCATGATCATGTTGCCGTTCCGAATCTCACGAACCACCTCTTCACTTTTCTAAGATGGTATTTCACAATTTTGTCTCAAAAGCACTTCTAAAGGAGTCAAGGCGAGTCACACATTTCTGAGTGGAAATGTGGCCAACAATAAGGGGCTACATCTCTGCATGTTTCACTTGAGCAGATTCACATCACAAGCAGGCAGACCTTAACATTTCACAGAATTTTTCATCCTAGACCATCCGAAAAAAGGGTTCGCAGCCACTCATAAACCGGCTTGCTTTATTAGCTGATACAGCAGCCACATGTTCAGCCTGGATACTTCAGGGAACTTGCATCGTAATAAAAACGAAAACCACACAAAAATCGAACAGGACCCAATAAATTCATTAAAATTTAAGGGCCTGGCTAAAGAGAAACGTTTTTCTCCCGCTCCAGCCCTGACATCATGACCCTTTTTCATTCCATCCAACAAAATTTGCAAACTTTTCTTCCAATCAAGCTGGCAAAGATAGAGAAAAAAGTCTACATATTCTGCTCACGTCATCTAACACACTTTGCACAATTAGGCACTTATGTCCAAAAGCAGAAGCCCGCACTTGACCCACGGACCCAAATGCCCAGAGCCCAACCTGGACAGCGCCAGGCAGACCTGGCTCACCCACCGCCACAGAGCCTTGCAGAGGACGGGGAAGGGTGGACACGCGGCACCCGGTTCACCGGCAGGAGTTCCAGGCAGAGGCCCTGCTGGACACTCCATGACAAGGGTGGGCTTGATGGGCCAAAGGGCCTGCCGGTCAGCAGAAGCCACTCTCCTTGGGCCGGGGCCGGCTGAGCAGAAAGAGACCCTGCAGCCTGGGGAGACTTAACGGCCCAAATTGTCTGGACCAACTATGTCTCTTGTTCTGGCAGACCAAAGACTTGACCGGGCTGGGCAGGAGCCCCTGCCTCGAGACTTCCAGTTCCAGCGGCCGAGACCCGGCTCGACTCTGCCTCGGAGGCCTTGCAGGGAGCCTAACACCAGCTCCCCTGCTCTGCAGACAGAGCTCCACGCCTTCCTCCTGCTCTGGAGAAATCAGCAAAAGCACCCTCCTTTCACCCTGTCCACTGTGCCTTCTCCAAGCCAAAACTCTCCAAGGGCCCAAGCTGCGGAAGTTTTCCCTTCCTGTCCCTGGGCTGTTTGGCCCTTTTATGCTCGCTTTCCGGGGCAGCGAGGGAGGATAATAAATAATCGCAGAGGCTCCCCCTTTGCGCCTCGCCCTGCCCCGCCACCATCCATCAGGCCTTCGCTTTGCAGTCCAGCAGCAGCAGCAGCATTTCTTCCTCCCCATTCGGAAAAAGAAAGCAGGCCTTGTGTGCTCGGCAGCTGACAGCTCTGGGGTGGCTCAAGGGCAGAGCGCCTTGCGAGGGAGTTAAGCACCCCGGCTGCAAACAGCAGCACCTGCCAAAGCCAAATGTGGGACTCCCCCGCTGCCCCCCCTGCAACTTCCTTTCAGTCTGCAGACGCCCATCAAGCCAGCATCCCAGAAACTGCCCCACAGGGAAACCGCTTCCCCCTTGCTGGAAGCGCACCTGCCCTTGCCCTTCCAGGGTGGACTGTTTCTGGGCCAGGCGGGGCGTGTGTGTGAACGTGGGGCGGGGGGATGTTGCTTCTTAGGGCTTTGAGGGAACCCAGGAAGGCTCCAACTTGGCCCGATCATCCCTGGCACCCTCCGCAGGCTCTGGGTTCCCCGATGCCCTCTCTCCGGCCTCCTGGCCCTTGGAGTTTGTGGGCATGTCCAGAAGGCACGGAGGGGGCAAGAGGGGCTGCTTTGCTGCAGCAGAGCCTCCCTGCCCCAAAGGGTTTCTGGGGGGGGTGTCAGAGGCCTCTCCTGAAAGCCCCCAAGAGACAGCAAGGCTCTCCGCTGCCCCCAAGGCTGGCTTGGGGGGGCGACAGACGCCAATAACTCCCATCAACCTTCACCCAAGCACCAGCACGTTTTGTCGCTTCCAAGTGGAGACCACCCACTTGGCTGGGAGGGGAGACACTGGCCAAAGCCAAGACCACGCGGACCCCCAGCGGCCGGGCCGGCAGCTGCCCTCGGGCCCCTCGAGAGCCCCGGGAACCAGCCTTGGCCCCATCGGCCCACCAGACGCACCTCCTCCAACCAGACCCCAACCGGCGGGGGTCCCGGGTCCTGAGCCCCCCCACCTGAGCAAAGCAACGCACTCGGGGACCCGTCAGGGTTTTGTGGGGGGCTTATCAGCTGCCGGCAGCTTTTCCTTGAGGCTTCCCCCCTAGGGACCGCCTGCCACTGGGCAGATCGCCAGGGCCAGCGGGCGGGGAACGGGCAAGCAAGGACGGGGCGGACTGTCCCATCTCCATCATCCCCAGCCGGGCCGAGGGGGCCTCCCGCCCAGGGGCGCGCGCCCCCGCCTCGGCCCGGCAGCCGCAGCGGCGAGCGCCCGGGCAAGAGAAGCGGGGGCAGGGGCCGATCCCCCCCGCCGCCGCCCGCCCAACCCGGTTTACCATCTCGGCGCGGCTCCGGATCGGCCTCAGGGCGCCTCCGCCGCGAGCAGCAGCCGCCGCCGCCGCCGCCGCCGGGTCCTCGCGGCCATGAAGGGAGAGCGGAGCCAGAAGCGCCGCGGTGCCTCGCCGGGGAGAGCCGCCGTCCGCCCGAGGGGGGCGCCGCCCGCCGCCGCGATCCTCACGGGCAGCCCGGGCGCGGCGTCGCCCGGCCGGGGCGCTGCGGGGGTCGCCAGCCGCCAGCGGGGCTCACATCCTGCCGGGGCCGCGCGCGGCGGAGCCGGAGCAGCCCAGACGACATGGAGGAGGGCGGAGGGGCGGCGGGGCTGGTCCCTTTGTGTGCCGCCGCCGCCGCCGCCGCGCCACGCCGCAAGCCGGCCCCGAGCAGCTGCGGGCGGACGGGCGAAGGGGCAGCGCGCGGGCTCCCCGGGGCGCGCGCAGAGCCGGGCGGCAGGACGCGGCCCCTCTCCCGGGCCGGGGACCCGCCGCGGCCGTGCGGGCGCGGGTGCGGATGCGGAGTGCGGATGCTGAGCGCAGCGAGGCGGCTCGGTCTCCCGGAGCGCTGGGCTTGGGGGAACGCAGCTCCGCCCGGCCCCGGCTTCTTTTCCCGAGGTGGGTGGCCGGCTGGGGCGAGCAGCAGCGCGGCAACCGCCCGCAGACGGCACGGACGGCTCCGCCTCGCTCTCCGCGGCGGCGGGATCGGCGCCTGGCCTCGCCGGCTCCACGAAGCGGAAGGCTCCGGCCGCAACCTCCCTCCGCGGCGGCGCCGGCGACACTGAGCCGCGCGGGGCGCGCGCCTCCTGCGCTCTCCCCGTCTCGAGGTACACGCGGCCGGGCCACGCCCCCCATTATCCCCGGGCCGGGGTTGCCCGGGCGACGCCACGAAGCGTCCTCCCCCCGCCGGAGTGGGCGGGGCCTCGGCAGCCACGCGGCCGGATTCGAAAGTGGGCTCGCGCGCCCGGGCGGCGCGAGGAGCGGCCGGTGGCCCGGATGCCCGTCCCGAGCCCGCCTGTCCTCTTCCCGTTGCCCCTTTAATCTCTCGTTTCCCTTTTAAGAGCTAATGAGATTTTAATGCGGGTTTTTAATGAGCTTTTCTTCGAGTTCCCGAAGGAGGGGGGTATACAACTAATAAATTAATAAAAATAAATTCCCTGGGATGATATTGCAGCTGCATGGCAACTTTTATGCTTCTGCCATTGATTTTCGTGGTGCATTTTTGAAATTGTGGGTATGTGATTTGGGCTCAAGTTCTAAAAGCCTTATTAGACAAACGTCCTGGGCCACTCCCATCATCCCCAGCCAGGCTGGTCCATGAGTTCAGCAAAACTGCTTCTGCCCCCAAATCTTCCCTAACCCAGTGCTGGGCTGCAATTCCTTCTGACCCGCCTGATCCGACTGCGGGACTTTCAGTCCAGGCTCAATGGGGGAAAAGGTTGCTGGAGCAAGCCAGGCCACCAGGCTCAGTTAGGTTTTCTTCTGAACACAAATACGTTTTTATTTGTCTTCTCTGAAGGCAGTTTTTCTGGACAGGAACACCCAGGTCAGGGATTCATGTCGCCCACAACTGCAAGAACATCTGCTCCAGACCACAAATCCTATTATCCTCAGCCAGCACCTCTGGCCCAGAAGCAGGCAGCTCCAGCCCCTCCCCTCCCTGCCTCTGCCCCGCGATCTCCTCTGCCCCTTTGGCAGCCTGTGCCCCAGGAATCGGCCCATCCCAGAGACACATCCCTGGCCTTCCCCTGCTTGGCTGTTCCTAGAGAGTGCAAATAATAACAGCAACAGCGACAGCAACCAGGCCGTGTTTCTGTGGTTCAGATACACTAAGCATTTTCTCCTAATAGCTCTGCGCTCCTGTAGCAATAGAGAGATTTCCTGGGAATTAAAAGCTGGCCCGTCTTCTCCAGGTTTGACGCACCGAAAGCCCCATCAGATCCGGCTTTCTTTTCTACAAAGTTATTGACTTACCAAGGTTAAAATACGTTCCGTGCAGTCCAAGCAAGCAGGGCTCACTCCGCATTATGCTGTCATCGGGAGCTGTGTTTTCATGGCAACGGGCCTCCTTTTCTGCACATTAAACGGTTGAGTTGTGCAAAGTTCAGACATTACATAAACAGAGAGGTAACAACAACAACAAAAATCAATGGGCGTGCAGGCATGGGAAGAGAAGATAGCATTGATTGGCTCAGCCATCAATGCGGGGAGATCAGCGCGTCTTGGCCGCTACAAAACCTTCCCCGCACGGGTGAGGAAACAATAGGCTGAAGGACATGCCGAGAGAGAACCCGTACCCACCTCAGAATCTGCCTTTCCAGATGCCAGAATTTAATTAATAGTTGCCCCTTTACTCTCTGCCGCAGCTCAGCTGAATTCATAACCGTTTCGCGCACAACCCATCTAGTGCCATGCTCGCAAGGTGCAAGCAGGCACCCCTGGAAAACAGTGTCCTTTGCAAGCTCATCAGGGCCCTTCAGCCCCCCCACCCCCACCCCACGTCTTGCCGGCCTTTGAAGTTGCAGGCAACCAGCCATGTGGCCAAAGTCAAAGGAAAACAAGCCCTCAAAAGGCAGGCGCTTTTTCTGGGCCAGGAAAACAGAATCTCTGCTTGCAAGGTCTTCACTCTCAGCAGGACTGGGATCAGGAGCCCAGGCCTGACCCGCCCCAGAATGTTTCAGGGCAACTTTTTTATTCTGAGCATGGGCTGGAGATATGAAACCTGCCTCCCAACCCACAGCAGGAAGCAGTTCCTTCCGCCTGCTTGAGCCAAGGAAGGAGCCCGGAGGGCACCAGTGAAGGTGGAACAGAGAGAACCTTGGAGGGACCCAGCCCCCGTTTGGGGTTGACCGGGGCCCTAGAGAAGCATCCTATTCCTGCCCAGGATGCTCTGAGCACGATGTGATGGTGTTATTCCCCCCTGCAATGGCTGTGCAGGTGCTCGAGCCATGCAGGGTTGGCACATGTCCAGACAGAGAGGAGAGGAAATGCAAGAGCCGGCTTCCTCCAAGCTGCCCCTTCAGACACCAGCCTCCTTTCCCTGTGCGCTGCTCTAGAGGCAGAGCCTGAAGAGGGCTCAAATGGTCTTTGGTTTTGCGGGCTGCAGAAAGCATCCCCCCTTGGCCAGTCTTTAAGGAGGGGTCAAGAGACTTGCCAAAGGGTTCCTTTGGAGCAAAGGCTGAAAATGCTCCCCTCGCTCTGCGTCGCCACAAGAGCCTTGCTGAGCAAAACTGGGCAGTGTTGGCCCCAGTCAGAGAGGGATGGGGAGCACAACCCTCGCTCTTCGCCGACTTCTGAAAATCCCCACTCGGTCTAGCATCACCACAGGCTGAGGTCCGCTGGGGCCACAAAGTCCTGAGACAAAACACTGTTTTAGCATCAAGCCAGGCCACCGGGGAGGGATTAGAAATGGCCGTGTCCCAGTTTCAACTAACCAGCTCCCAGCCTGGAGATTCACAGCCCACCCAAGGGGCAAACATGAAACAAAACTGTGCAATCTCACCCAGCCTCAGCTGAGAAGAGAAGCCGCAGACGGTCTATTCCGAGCCCCGACAGGGGCCTGCGGTCACGGTGACGAGGGGGATGGGAAGGCTGTGTTTTAACGGACCGGAGTGCCGATCTTGCTCCAAGTAAGTGCAGGAGGAAGAGGGGAGGGCAAGGAAAGGACCCTGGTGGAAAAAGCTTTCTGGCTGGGGGGGGGCAGGTCTGTCTCGCGGAGGGGGAGAGATCAAGGGAAATGGCAACACAAAGGTGACATCCGTTGTGAGAAACAGGCCAGAGGGGTTGGGGGGGATACCAAAGGGGCTGCCTCCCCTTTCTGCAACCGGGTCCATAAATGGGGTGGGTTTCCTGTTTACTGAAAGAGGCTGACCGTCTCCGGTTCAGGGGGCGGTCTTCTCTTGGCTTCCCACGTCAGGGAGCGCAATGAGGTGAGTGGTGCTCTTTGCAGGGCCATGCTGCCCTGAGGGTGCAGAAATGCTGCTGGGGTGTTGGCAGGTTCTTCTCCACTGTGGCCCCACCCCCCACGTCCAAGAAGGAAGGGTGGAAGATGAGGGAGGAGATTCCCCTTTCAAAAGCCAACATCATGCGCCCTCCAAGTCTTGGGCGACCTTTTTCATGTCCCTCAAGGATTGTCTGTCTTGCCATATTCCATATATGATGGAATTGGAATATTTGGAAACTCAAGCAGAGAGTGATTGATCTCTGAGGCTGGCGGTCGCTGAAGACAACTCGAAGGCCCGGTTATCTCATCTCAACACACGCATAATGCCCCAGTGAACTGTCCCAATTAAACTCTGCCTCAAAAACAATCTGAACTCCATTAAAGCGTTTCCATTTTGGATCACTTTATCTGCATTCATTACCCAGAGACCGACTCCCATCGGGCCAGGCCTTGGCAACTTGGCAGAGACAGACTGAGCAACATCTATCAAGCCCAGGGGTGGCTTGGGTCTTCTTCCGTGCAAGCCTGCGCTAATATCTTGCCTTAGCAGAATGGCATGGCACCCTGGCTGAAACAGGCCCAAACTGGCCTCGGGCAAGAGCTGATGGGGTCGGGAAAGGGTAAAGAAAAGACCCCCAAGAGTCTGGCAGACACTGCTACCCAAAACTGCAGGGGAGGCTCATGAAATCAAAGATGAGCCATTTGACAGGCAGCCCAATTCACCAGAGGGATGCAAAAGGCCCGTCTCCTTTATTGCTTCCTTGAACAACAGGGTCTTCCAGCACCTCTGGAATCAGTTGCTCCTGTAAGACTTTGATCTTTAATGGGAAGACAGTCCTGCAACGGACTTCCGATGTTCTTTGATTGCAAACAGAGGCGGGAGAAGGGATGGTGCCGACATCTGAGCCAATAAACAAGGGGAAGTTGCAGCCGGCCTTTGAAGAGGTTTTCAGAGGGATGGGGGGGCAGCAAAGAGCCAGGCTTGCCCCATAAAACTCACACCCCCTTCCCACATCATTCTGTGAAAGACCCCTTGAGACTTCCCTTCCCCTTGTTTGCTCAGCAAGGTTACCCCGAACCATTCTCACTTGGGAAAGTTTCCAAAATGTACTTGGGGCATCTTCAGAAACAGCAGTTCCCTTCCACAACCTTGCAAGAAATTGCAGGCTGGCCCCATGGCAGGGAAGGCGGGCGTGTGCCAAATCAAAGGGATCGATGAAAAGTTATCGGTCAGCTGGTGCAGTCCAAGGCCTCTTTGGCATAAGAAGGATCGATGCCTAACAGACAAGGCTCGCTGGGCGCAGGGGGACTTGATGCCAGGTCTTGCCCCCTTCAAGTCAGGATTCCCCAGGTGGCAGGTCGGCAGGAATTGCTCCTTCCTTGGGAAGGCGCCTTCAGGGTGGGGGGCGCCGAGAAGGAAAGCCGGAGCAAGGGAGGGAGAGGCAGGGAGGCTTCCTGGCCAGGTTCCCGCTGGGATGTTGCCCGTTTTTCAAACAACCATGTTGCTGCTGAAATTCCAGATGGAAATGGGAAAAATATTGGCAGTTCTAAAAAACGGTTCTAGAGAGTCGGAATAACAAGGCCAAAACAACAAGCAAATGAATGACGAATTCCAAGATTTCTTTGGCAGGGAGTTACAGGCCAGACATTTATTTACTGGAGGTGGGGGGAGGAGGCCCGTTTTGAAGGTGAGGCTCTGTCTCCGTTCAGTCGGCCACCTTCGGCCGCCCCCAGTCCTCCTCGGAGCTCCTCCCATCCCATCGCGATGAAACCCGAAGGCGAGCCCCCTTCTCCGCGTCCCGGCAGCCCTTTTGCTCTCCTAATCGGAAGCGGCTGCTTTGATCACCCGGGACGGGCGGGGGCAGGGAGAGTGGTGAACTCTTCCCCGAAGAGGCTCCATGCTGCTCCCCGGGGGCGGAGAGCCAGCAGGAAAACGGCGAAGCTGCATCCTTTCGCCTGCTGGCCCCAAGTCGCGGTGACCCCGGGGAAGGTTCCCGGCGGGCAGCCATAACAGCTGTAAAAGCTCACCAGACACTGGGGATGGGCATAGGGCGCTGATCCCTCCCTGGCGCCTCCGGGCACACAGGAAGAGGTGGCGTGCCATGGGGAAGGCCACGGGAGGGGCCCTGTGGGGTCTGCAGCCTGCTTCCTCCGACTGGGCCCTTGATCCGAGCAGCCCAGGGCCCGCCGGCCCCGAACCTCCTTGCCGTTTGCAAATGCCCGCATTCTGCTTCTGGTGCCAATGGGCCCGAAGAGGAGAGGAGGGGGAAACGCTGTGCTGGAAAAGCTCTCTCGGACTTATTACAGGTGAAGAGGGAAGGGGGCTCAGAGCCCTTTCCCCTCCCCAAGGCTATGCTTAGCTTGATTATGGTCATTAACTTGGCCGGCAATTTCCCCCCACCCCCTTTTATCTCTTGCTTGCACCAAAGAGGATTGTGGGAATCCATCCCCCTCCCCATTTGAGCGTCCCCCTTCTTATTAGCCTCAGTGCAGAAATTCTGGGCAAGCGGAGTGGTGCAATCAGCTATGCGTGTGGCTTTATTTGTATGTGTGTGCGTGTGTATGTTTTGCACAAAAGGGGGAAAGAACTATCTATTTTTGTGTGTCCCTTCTGGTAAACAGCAAGCTGTGGGCCTCTTGCTCTCTCCTTCCCTCTCCCTCTTCCTGAAGCCTCCATTATCCACAGCTGCTTAATTGAAGAGTGTCGTTGGCGGCTGGAGTTAAAGCTGCCTAAAAGCCTGGGCACGCGGGAAACACTCGCATTATAAATTGATTCACCGGGAGGGAGGCCTTAATTACAGATGCTTCCATGGGCACCAGTTTTTACAGCAGCCCGACCAGGGTGTGGGCAATTCTGGCTAAAATGGGTTGATTAGCCTCCACTTTATGTCCCTGGGAATATTAAGTGGACCCTGGAAACCTATTAATGCTGCACTGCCATAAAGAATTGATGAGCAAGCACAAGGGCAGGGCATGGAGGCGGGGGACGGAGGGAGGGGTGGGCAGCCCATTGAAGATGGCCCCCCACGGGATCCAGCCACACGGGCAGGGTTGGACTGCTAAAAATACCTAATGGGGACAGTGGCCAGGGGAACACGGGACTTGGGCCTGCAGGGACTCCATCTCCGTCCACTTTTTGTCACCCAGGCGGGACACAGGGCGCTGCACCCCTCCTCGGGATGCGCAGCACCACCAGTGCATTAGAGGCGGCAAGGTGTGGGGCTAACTGGGACTTCCCACCCGGCTCTTTTCTCTCCTCTTTATTCCACCGGCTGGCTCAGCCCTTGGGAATGCACATATGAAGTCTCTGTGTCCAAAACTCAGGGGTCTTGACAGTCTTTTCAAAGCCTCCAAAGGGGAAATTCTGGAGAGATGCAGGCAAACTCTTCCTCTTGGGTTCCCTCAGCAAGTGTGGATTCTACAAACTGTGTAAAGCAAGGATCGGGGGGTGGGGGAATACAGGTTGTCCTTGGTTAACAGTGGCAGTTGGGACCAGAATTTCCATCACTAAGCAACACAGCTGTGAAGAGCGAAGTCATGTGACTGCACCACTTAGCAATGGAAATGCCAGCACTACCAGTTGCTGTCGTTAAGTGAATCACCATGGGTCATTAAGTGAGGACATCACATGCTTGCCATTTGCGACCTCCTGCCGGCTTCCCCATTGACTTTGCTTGTAGGAAGCTGGAAAGAAGGTTGCAAGTGGCGATCACGTGACTGTGGGACGCTGCGACCATCATAATTGCAAGCACCCAGACTGCAATCACGTGACTGTGGGGATGCTGCAACCAACATAAATACGAGGACCGGTTGTAACTACCACTCATTCAGCGCTGTCGTAAGTTCAAATGGTCGCTGAAGAAGTAGTCCTTAAACGAGGACTGAAAACAAAACAGGAGGATGTCTGTTTTTGCTTCTTTAATTACCCTCTCAGCCGGCCAAAGAAATGCGGGGAATTCAGATGGGGCGAAGAAGATTCCCACTCACTCACCCTGGGGGGCTACAGACTCAGAGTCCCCTGCAGAGGATCAGGAAGGAGCGCGTGAAAGTGGCAGGTCTGAAACTTTTTCTGGGATTTTTTATGACTTCCCAGTCCAGTCTCCAGCTCTGGAGCATTCAAGTGGTCCCCCATCCAAGCACTGTCCAGGTCCGATGACCCCAACGGGCTGAGATTAGCCAGAGTCAGCTGGGGGCTGCCCTGAGCTATGATCAAATACTGTTGAAGGAATCAGAGGGCCTGAAGGAGGAACCACACGAACACTAGGAATGAGACTGTGGATCCACCCGGCCAGTATTTTTCGCATGGACCATCAGCTTTCCTGAGTTCCAAGCCAGTTTTTCCAAGCCCAATCTGGGGGGTGCCAGGAGAGGCTTTCCTAAGCACGAAGACACCAGGAGGGCTGTTCTACCCACCTCGGGCTGGTGTTGATGCTGGGCAACCGGCCCCTGCTTCCGTGGTGAAGGCAACCATGAAAAGCCCCCGCCGCCAGGTCAGCCGTCCCCAGCCCTGAGCCAGAAGGCCATGAGTCTTCCGTGCATGCGTGTGCCTAAAAGGGCCCTGAGTGCACCCACAAGCTGCCGACACGGCGCCGCCTCTAAGTCGCTCCTGTAAATCAATGTGTCAGCATGCAGTCCTCCAATTAGCATTAGCTGCTCTGATTACTCATCTTCTCTCTGCAAACTTCTGGGAATTAATCTCGGCAGCCATGCGCTGGTGTGGGTCATCGTCCCCAAACAGCTGGTGGGTGGAGGGCTCCATCTCTGCAAATCTCCCTTCCTGGGGGAGGCGAGGTGGGGAATCCTGGTCCCCGCATCCATCTTCGACCTGGGCGGCAAAGGGAGAGCAGGCCCAGTCCTGGGCAAGGGAGGGCAGTGGCCCCAGTGAGGCTTTCGAGGCCCAGGGATGGCTCACACTGCCCACAGCTTGGTCATTCTCCCTGCTGGTGCCCTAGCCGAGGGGACGCCGCCCTCCCTGGCCCACTCTGAGCCCTGCCTTGGCAGAGGTCAGTTCCATCGTGACACCCCGCAGGTGCCGTCTTTGTGAAGCTTCTCCTGCTGTCACTGGGATGAAACAGCAACTCTGCAAGCGGCGGAGGCTGGCACCCCCCCCAGTCCCCACCGGCAACCTGCAGGAGCAATTTCTCGCTGCGGATCGAGGGAGAAGAGGAAGGCGTCGACAGATTCACTTGTCACTGAAACACGCTAAGAACAGGAGGCTGTAAGCTAAAGGCAGCTTCCGTTGGTGGCCGCTTTTCTGGATTGGTCACCGCTCGATCCACATCCCTGAATTTTGCATCGGGGGGTCGATGGGTGGGCAAGCTTCGTCCTGGGGTCCAACGGGTAGATCAGTAAGTCGAATGGAACCACAGGGAGGAGGCCGGGCCACCCACGGGCCAGTGCCGGTCGGTGCGAGACACCTCCTGTGGCAGATGCAACCAGCTCTGGCTGGGGCAGATCCCAGCCTGGCTCCTCAGAGATACGCTGAGGAAGGGAGAGTGAAGTCCGTCTTAGAAAGGGTGTTGATGGCTAATCAATTTCCCAAAGTCAGAAAGAGACAAATTGTCCAAATGCATCAGCCGTTAAACACCACCTTCCCTAATGCAATTTTACAATTTCCTATAATTGAGTTGCCATGTAACTTTCCTCACTTTCTCCCTGGTTATTACCTGGAACTGCGTCAACTGCATTCAGGGTCAAGCTGCCGGCAGGGAACGGGAATGGATGAAAGCGCAGCAGCTGCCCCTCTCCCTGGGCACCATATTCACCCCCCACTGGGGCACCGTATTCGCCCCCCTTGAAGCACCTGCTGCCGGGGGGGGGGCACTCCCCCCCAGTCCCCTTGTTCAGGTACACAGCCATCCCGGCTGCGAGGGGAGGCCTGGCTGGTCCTGCGGCCGATGGGGGGGATGCGTGGGTCTGGCCTCCCTGGTCCCGCCCAAGGAAGAGTCAGAATCCGGAATACCTTCCTGATGGTCAACAGGCCAGACAGACAGGCACTTGCTCGTAATGAGTGGCTGAATCACTTCTGCTCATGGCTTGTCCTAATATCCAATTCAAGGCAGCCAGAGAGAAAAAAAGTGGCCTTTCCTTGCAGACAAACTCAGCTCCTGAAGGTTTCCTGGTCATGAACGGAGGCAATGTGCTGCTGCCTTCCTCCAACAGGTTCTGCTGGCCTAGACCACAGGTTTGGGATATCCTGGTGGTCTCCCATCCAAGGAATAGCCAGTTCCAATTGTGCTTCTGTTTTCAAGATCGGCATATGCTGGCGAAACCAGGTTTTTTTTCAGTCCCCACAAATGCCTCTGCCCCTGAAATTAAAGAGTTTTTTGCAGGCCACCGTTCACTGGCATATCCCACCACAACATCGGGGGGGGGGGAGGAGTGAGGCGGCTGGGCAACAGTTTGCATATCGCTGTGGGAAGGGCGGATGGCTTGCAACAGAACAAAACGTGAAACATGAATTCCAGCACCATCCCTGGACAGGCCCATGCAGCCCAGTTCCAGTTAGGGTTCTGGCAGGGGCCTTCTGTCTGAAGCGCCATTTGCAAGCCAGGCTCGAGGGCAAAAGCATCGCAATGCTCTCGTGCCAAGCGGGATCCAGCCCCATCCTGGAGCTGCACACCCAACTGGGTGGGTGGGCTATGCCAAAGGGAAAACCTGAACAGCAGGGAATGATTCTTCCAAGAGCAAACGGCCACCGCCATGGCCTCAAACCTTGGTGGAGGTTTGGGGTCAACTTAGGAGGAGGGAGCAAACGCTGCTCAGCTGGAGAGCTATTCCAGGCCCAGGTGGAGGACCCGATGCGTGACCAGCTCAGTGGGGGCTGACCTAAGGGATGCTGGCAGATTCTTCTGCTGGAAAATTCAGAGACCAGGTTTGCATCTCCATTCCGCCCGGAAATTTCTGGGACCAAATTGTTTGTTCTTGGCCTGGCCCATCCCGCAGATTTCTTGGAAGCTGGAAACGCTGAGCAGCCAGAGCAAAGCCCCGTGGGTGGAAGGTTGCAACGTCCAACGTCCTTGGAGAGCATTGCCCTTGGAGCTCCAGTGACGTGTCCTTTCTGGGAGGGTGTCCAGGGAGACGCATCCAAATGGATTTACTAATCCAACCGTTGAAAGTGTCCTGCAAACTGCCCACCAGGCCTTGCCATCCCAAATCCGTTTGGAAGCACTTGGCTGTTGCCCGGGCTTTAGCCCTGCACGTGCCAGGAAGCCGGCAGGTCATCGGAGGGACCCCGTGCGGGGCCTGCTGCCCTTGGCCAAGGTCAATGGAAGCCGAAAGGCCTGCCTGATGCCGGTGGGGTGGGGGGCACGGCTTTTCTCAAGGTTAGAGCTGGCAATTAAGGACCGGCATTTGCATGTGGCACATGTCTCTGGCTAATTGCAGGTTGAAAAGGGAAATGATTTTTAGATCGAATTGTTTGCAAAAGGAAGGGAAGGGAAAGCCTCACGTGCAGCGCAGCACTTGCCAGGCTTAACTCCTTGGGCTCCTCAGCGCCAAGGAGCAGCACCAGCATGCCTGGTGCCCGGGCCGTCCATCAGCTGCGGGAGGCAGCCACAAGGCCAAGGACCAATTCAGGATTTGGCCTCGGGGAACTCGCCGGGCACCCCGGCCCCACCCACCGCCCTGCAGCTGGAGCCTGTCCGGGTGCCCGCCAGGCCCCGTGTCTTGTTGAGCCATCCTCAGGTAGGGTTGGGACAGGAGGATCCCAGGCAGGGTTGCGAGGGGGGCCAAGCCTCTGGGACACCCCCCTGCTCCAGCCCGCAGGGCCCACATCTCCACCCTCTGCAGCCGTTTTGCAAGTTCTTCGGGAAGGCACCTGGGAGGGAGGGTGCTGGGCGGGCGCCGGGCTTAATTTGCTCTCCTCATTTGATCAAGAGCAGGGTGACATTTGGCAAAAGTTGCTGATGAAGGATTGAGTGATTAATTGCCATGGCAACCAACCTCCGGCTTAATGATGGGGATGAGCCGGAGCAGAAGACAAAAGCCGGCCCTGCGGAGGTGCAAGAGGCAAGGGGGGGGGCTGGGTGAAGGAGAGAAGGGGGAAGGGAAGGAGACCCCCAAGTTGGAAAGTGGCTCCTGAGGAGGGGGACCCCGTCCCCAAGTAGTTACCGAAGGGGGAGCAGTTCCTGGCTTGTGCTTAATGAGACTCACCTGCAGCGTTGCCATGCCGACCAAATTTAGAGGATCCTCACGCTAAAAAAAGACAGGAACGAGGGGGGCTTCAGAGACAGCGGGACTACAACTCTCAGAATTCCCAGCCAGCATGGCTCCGGGACGGAAAAGAAGGAAGGAGAGGAAGTGGGACTGTCCTGCCTCCCCAGCCCCCACCGCTGGCTCCTGTCTAGGCTGCCCGGGTTAGAAGGTCCCGAGATGCGACTGGAGGGCAATTCCGCCCCTGCCCAGTGGGGGCAGCAGAGCTCCACCGAGGAAGGGGCAGCAGCTCCCCCTGCTGGCACGCAAGGACACTCTTAGCGGCACCAGCTGGCTCCGGATCCTCAATCTGTCACAACTATGGGTCAAGGGTTCGGGCTGAGGGATTTCCTCTGTTTGCTTTTCCTCTGGGGCCTCTGGAAGCCACGCATCTTGCACTCGCACACACAAACAGGCTGCAGCTCCGGCTCGCTGAGAGATGTGTGGCCCGGCCCGGCAGATAAGGGTGTGCTGCAACCCCACCTTTCGGCCTGGGGGGTCTCTTGCTCCATGAGAACGAATCCCGTCGGACTGACCCAAATTGAGGCTTCCTCCAAAAGCGAAGGGCCGGTTCTTTCCTGTCGATACCAATTTCTGTAAAGAGGAAGCGTAACCTGTAATGCCTCCAAGGACCGTGTCTTCCATTTTTCCACCCTAAACGATCACGACCGTTCATTGTGGGGCCCTCATTACAAATTTATATCACAGTTTAATGTGTTCACTCACATCCAATGCCCCTCGGCTCTCCCTGAAATATTGAGCGAGACTTTCTGGCAGAGCCGAAGAGATGCGAAAAGCCCCACAAGGATTTCAACTCTATTTTCTGAACAAGGAGGGGAGAAGCAGGTCTCTGAAAAAACCTCCCAAGCGATCCCTTTCGGAGGATTCTTAAGACACGAGATGCAAAGACACCCCAGAACGCCTGTGATTTCTGACAAGCAGGCCCTCCCGTTCTGTGGGACCGCAGCCCCCTTTGTCCCCAGCCGGCACAGAGGGGAGCCGCAGTCCCAGCTGGGGGGATCTGGGGTGCCCGAGACGCTCCATTCACCTCTTTCCGAACCTCTCCCTACGTTCCACCAGTTGTGAGTTGGAACCACACATCTTGAAAATGAGACCTTTGGGGCTGGACCTCAAAATTCACCACCGGCACTCTGCCTGCCCATGGGCTGGGAATCCTGGGGAGTGTAATCCCTGTGGCCCTCAGTGGAACTGCTGCGCTGAGTGGGCCTGATGGGTGCAATGGACAGAAGGAAGAACCTCGAGGAACAGGAGGAAGAGTTTCAAGCAAGACAAGGGTCAGATAAAAGAAACCTGAGTCCGGGGCAGAGCCGTAATCGGAGGAAGCGTCTCAGACTCGGCCCTCCCTGGCTCTCAGGACGATAAAGGGAGGGAGGGGGAAGCGCATTCGGACCTGCAAGATTCTGTTACTGCAACCTTATAATAAAAGTAGCATTAGCATGCCTGACACCGGTTTCCTAGTCTGGTCTGCCTTGGCAGGCTGACAGAGAGAGAGGCAAGAGTGCTGAATGGGGGCTCTCCCCGGGCGGTAGAGAGGTGGCCCAGTCATTCAGGAGGGATTGTACAGCTGCCCACGGCTTAGTACCACGAGGACTGTGACCACGGCTTCTGCCTGAGCCCGAAGGGGCAAACAGCCCGCTTTATCACCCGGAGTTAAAACAAAGCATGGCCTTGTGCAGCATCTGAACTTAGCTCCCTTCTTCCTGTGTCTTCGCCAGAAACGGGTGCCAAGTGGGTCACGGAGTCAACGGGCCTGTTTCAAAATTGAACCAATTAACTACTTTGGCAACCCCTAGTTTCTCCCCTTAAGGAAAAAAGCCTGCCTCGGCCTTCCCTTCCTTTACAGAAGGAATCCTGGCATGTAGCATGCACTGAGGATCACAAATAAAACGACTGTCTATTTACCCTGATGGATGCAACTGGGAGATTAAACCCTCCAGTGTTCATATGATGGAGATCTGTTCAACCGCCATTCTCCTTCGAGCTCTGTCCAAAGGGGTGGTGCACCTAGGAAGCTCCCTGAAGCAAACGCCTGGTATCAGACTTGGAGCACACGAACCTCGCTCCTCCTCTGTGCTGTGGTTCTCCTGCCCCCAGAGATGCCCCCAGCTGGGAGCCCCCTCGGAGCTGGCCTTGCTGTGAACTGAGGATTAGCAGACACGGCCATGGCCGTTCAGGAGAGGAGGCCAAAAGAAAGGTTACGCCATTCTGGGAGTAATGGAGAGTGGGGCGTCCAGGGGGGAAGAAGCATCATCCTCCACAAAGCACACGGGAGACGCGATACTTGATATCTGCCAAGAAGCCGCAAGAGAGATCAGGTTTTAATGGCAGTCAGTCCTCCGGCTTGGGGAGCCCGCCGTCCGTGCATTAACCGGCCATAAAAAGGTATCAGGCATTGATTGTGCATTAAAAAACCGTCCATGTCAGTAAAAATGGGGCGATGATTCGGGAGATAAATTTTGCGTCTGGCTGGGGCACACGGGGGAGTATGGAGGGCCTCACATCCGGGGGAGCCAAGGGCCGGGGGTCAGTCTCAGGGCATCCTGCTCTGGATCCTGTGCGGCTGGCTGCGGTGGATGGGGAACCAAGGGAGTGGCGTCCGGGGGGGGGGCAGCAGAGATAGATGTGGCCGGGTCTTCGACACACTTTCAAAGTGCAGCCCCTTCCAGCAGCGGAGAGAAGTCGGAGACTTAAACGGTGGCATCTGAGGTGGTTGCAGAGAAGCAGGCCACCTCGCAAAGCGGCGGTCCGCTTGCGCTCCCCGGCTGAGGCTTTGGACCATTCTGAGCCACAGACGCCACAGCAGGAGAGAGCCAAGTTTCCCATGCGGGTCTGGCTCCCTTTGGGCGACACAGAATGATGGATCAAACCAGCCCTGGGCTCGATCTGGGCTCGGCGCCCTCCTTGCCACCTTCTTGTGCTTTCAGTTGGGCTAAACTGCCGCATGCGTGGGCAAATGTCTGGGTCAGTTCCTCCCCGGTTCGTGTCTTTGCTTCTCCCCCAGGGAAATCCTCCTGTTTATGCACCTCTTATCCTCCGTCCTGCATGCAGTTGCCCCTCTCCTTTAAAGAATAAAGGCACTTGAAGCAGTTGGAACACAGCAGCTGAGTGTTGGCGGGAAGTTACCGTCGTTCCATGTCAGAGGATTGCCAGGTTGGGGAGCAGCGAATGCTCTTTCCTGTTTTTCTTTGTTTTCTCTTTCTCTGTTATTTCTCTGCCCGGAAAGCCGATGGGGGGAAGAAAAGCCCCGCCTCCCCGGCCACCCTGGCTCCGTCCCACCCAGCCACTCTGCTTGCCAACAACTTTACAAGGGTGGCCGTAAATTTGCAAAAGCCACGAGATAAAAGGATCTTCACAGCTGTGAATCCTGCTCACCTGGAAGGTCCATAAAACACCCTTCCCTGGAAACTCTGCTCCCCCTCCTTGCCTTTTGCTCAGTGAATGATGGGCTTCGGCATGAAATACGCTTGCCTTTCTGGCAACTGAGCTCTGACATGAAAATGAATTGTGCCATCTGGGAAAGCGCTCCTGTCTGTTATCTCTCAGGTGTATTTATTGGCACGCACCCCCTGAAATTCCTCTCTGGAGCACCCCAGCAATTCTTCCTGGCGTCTCCTTCCAGAAGCCAACGATGTGCTGACTGGGCCGACCGGCGTCCCCGGGGGGGACAGTTGCCCTGTGGAAGCGAGGGGGGGGGAAGGCAGGTCGGGACCCGGGAACTTCAGTTCAGACGCTCTGGCACCGCAGGGCCCTGTCCAGCTGGGCCCCTGCCATCCCGAGGCACGGAGAGGGGCTGCTTCTCCACACCAGCACCAGGCCTTTGCCAGCCTGCCCTGGGAAGCTGCTGCTGATTTATTCGGCGTCCTTGCCGTGGCCGTCTGTTCCTCAGTCTGCCCGTCAGTTTGCGGCTGCTCTCCCACAAGTTGAATCAACGGACTTAATGCGCATCTACGGAGGAGGAAGGGGAGGGCAAGCCAGCCCCACCAGCCCTCCTCAAGATTGTCTTCCTTCTTCCCCCCACAACCAGCCAAGACAGGTTTCACTGGAAGCAGATGCAGGAAGGCCACCTTGCATGCCCCACCCCCCCGATTCCCCAAAGGAAGTCTTGCAGGTCTGCCACAGGGAGCCTGGCAACGGGAATGCAAGGTGGCACTTAGCTTCGGAGAGGTGCTCAGCCCAGCCCCAAAGCCATGCTGGCTGGGGATTATGGGGGCTGAGGTGCAGCCGTTCTGATGGCACCAGGCTGGGAAGGTGGCGCAAAGCTTTAACAACAACACCAACAACAACTTTATATGCCCCCTGACTCCCAGGGACTCTGGGTGGTTTTAGAGACTTCCTTTCTTAGGGAACATGGTCAGTAGAGAGGGAAAGGCATTCTGTACATGCCCAGGGCCACGTCTATGTATACTATTGTTACATCAGTTTTTTCCCAGGTGCTGTTTCCCTGCCCCCACCCCACCCACCCCTCTTATTAGCCGGAGCAGCACTCGCTCTTCCTGGAACCTGATTTGGCATGGTTTGATCTTTGTTACATGTGACACATTTTAATATCAGGAAGGGAAAATCAGATTTGAAACCCAGCCGCCGCTTAATGAAGACGTTTTAAAATCACATCCTGCTCTTCCCAGGACTCTCTCACCACCAAGATGAAAGCCCCAACCTCACAGAGGTAATCTTTGTTGATTATGCAAATTTGATCTTGCGTCTCCTTGTGAGTAAAGGATGAGTTGGGCTGCCATCGCTTCTGTTTCCAGAGACAATGTTCTGGCAGGGACGCCCTGGGCCTGACGTGAAGAGCCCCGCTCGGAAGGACGTTCCAGGATCCGCTTCTGGAAGGAAACACCGCTGTTGGTTCTCCAACTCAAGCAGCATCCAGGGAAGCAATTCTGGCCAAGGCTGGGGTCTGCAGCAGCCGCCCCAGGCCAGAGGGCCCGGACCCTGGCCCTGGAGGAACGCAAGCGCTGGCGGGACCGCCTGCCACGAGAGGAGAGGGATGGGCGAGGGGGCGCCAAGAGCACAGAAGTCAACTGGGCAGAGGGCCAACCTTTCCGAGGCACCCTGTGATGAAGGGGGAGGGGCTTGCCAACTGACGGCCCGGATGCACCCAGCAGGCCCGAATCCTGGGTGTTGCGCTCGCAGTGCATATGGGGAGCTGAGCGTGGGAAAGCTCCCTGCCCCCCCTTTCCTATCTTCCTTTCCAAGGTGCCTTCTCTGCATTCTCACCTCCAGAAGCACCTGGTGCTCCACCGAGCCTTTGAAAACCGAAGGGACCTTGCTTGAAGCAAAAACCCCACCCCCTTTTCGGAACCACGAGGAAGCAGAGCGGAGCAACAGCCAGTTCTGCTAGCTGATTCCACCGAGGACAAGGAGACCAGCTCAGCTCTGGTCTGGTCTGGTCTGATGGGGGGGGGGGCAGGGCCAAGAGCAGAGTCACGTCTGCAGGACAGCTTTGAAAGGGAATCTGAACGGAGAGGGAGCAGACTGGTTCCTGGAGGAGGGAGCAAAATGGGGCAATGGCAGGAAGTTGCCCATGGGAGTAAAACACCCCTCTTCTGCCAATGTCCAGATTGGGTTTGCGGGGCTGATTTGGCCTGAGGAGCACCCCGCATTTCTGCCACCCAAAGTTCTTGTAAGCTGCCTGAGGAGAAATGACCTCCCCTCCCCCCACTGCCCTGCATGGCAGGTAAGTGGGGAGGGACACTTCCCACCCCACCCCTGGGCCCCCCATCGGTCTTTGCCGCCTCCCTCTTCTTATGCAGGCCGGGCATCATAGCCTAATTTGGAAAAATGATGGCACATTGCTTCCCTGCCAACACAGCTGCTTCTGAAAATTTACTTCAAGGTCCACCATTGTTGGCAATGTCAAAAATGATGAAAACCAATAAAAAGAACCGGTGTGGCATGAATGGCTCCCTGGCAGTATCGCTGAAGAGACAGCGGGGGCGGGGGGGCTAGGGAGGCCATAGCAAACACTCTTACCCACACCCAAACAGATACTGCGTCGTGGATTCATGACTTCCGCTGAGAGCGCAGCAGGCCCTGAGCTGTGGCCATCAGAGCCCCTGCGTCACAAGAGTGCCTCTGGCGTCGCCTTCTTGGCGTGCATCAGTGCACCAAAGGGCCTTCCCGCCTACTTCCCTCTTAGCCCCCTTGCAGGCAGCTCTCCCAGGCCAGGGGATGCCCAGGAGCTGGCCCCAGCCTGAAGGGCCCCTAGACCGCCAGCAGGGACCAGGCCTCTCCCTTAAGAAACCCAAAATCTCCCCGCGCACAAAGCAAGGTCTCTTCTCCTGAGCTATGGACTCTGCCCCCTCGTCTTTGGCCGCCCCCCAGCTTTGTTCCTGTTCCTTTTAGCACCAGCTGAGGTACAGAAACACAACTCCCCCCCACCTGGACTTGGACACCCCCGCAGGTCTGAAGCAAAGGGCCTGGGGAAAGGTTTCCTCCTTCCCTTCCAAGCACACCCCAACACACACACACGGTCCCTCCTTGCCCTGCAGGAGAGGCGGCCAAACTTTAATTTAAATGTTCACTGAGCATGTAAAATGGAAGGGAGGGAGAAAATCGACTTCATAACCTGCCTCTGCCAACCCTGCTGGGGAGACGCGGCCTTCGGAACTTTGGGAGAGTCTTCTGTCCGGCTATTTATTGCGGGCTCAGCAAAGGCAGCTGCGGTTCGGAAGAGAGCAGCCAGGGCATCGCTGCCCTCCAGGCCCTAGGCTGGGCCCAGAGCCACTTGGAGAAGGAGCCGGAGAAGGCGCAGCCTGCGAGCCGTGCCTGGGCACCCATGCCCATCAACCGGCGTGGCATCGCTTGCAGGGCTGGCCCAACATCAAGCTGGGCACTCCTGGGAAGGTGGCCTTGCAAGCAGAATCTTTCCAGGGCTCCTGTCTGTCGCTGCCTGTGCCTGTGTCTGTGTGAAGCTGGAAAAGCCCTTCCATTTTTAAGAAGCTGGTCAAAGTGTAGCCTGGCCAGACCCTGAGCTTTTTCATAGCCCCCCCACAGACCTGCTGGAGCTGGGCCATCACGTTAGAGAGAAAACTAATCCGTTTGAAAAGCTGCACCATTTCCTGCGTCTTCTAGGCAAAGCCACCCACGGACACGGGTCGTGCATCACCCCACGCCTGTTTCTCCACCAGGCTGCCCAACGACCTTAATGGGGCAGATGCAGACAAGGTGCTGCTACCGCTATGCCAAGCAAACGCTGGGCAGCTTAGGGCAATATGGGAGACACCCCCCACAGGAATTTTCATCTGGGGGTGCATCCTAGAGATGGTGCTTTTTTTCCTAAAGAGGCAGCATCTCCCTCTTCGGGGGCCAGGTGCCCGCATTTAGGAAAATGAATGCTTTGTATTTATGCCCCTGGGTGCCCACATCGATTCCCGCCTCCCTCCCCCCCACACCAGCCTCTGGCTCCCTCACCCTTAACCCAGTGAGAAACTAAGCAGAACTTTAATTTTAATGTTCATTGAGCATGGAAGTACCATGGCAAAAATCAATTTAATAACTAATATTTGCAAACAGCGCCTGAAGAAAAAGCGGTGGAGCTTCTGTCTGGGGAAACCCTTCATAATAACGTTTAAGGCTTCCCATTTCAGACAGGGAGGGGGAGTACACACACACACACACACAGTTGGAGAGCAGGATTGCAACCAACACAGTGGGATTCCAAGACGGCTCTCTTGCCTCCGTGTTTCCCCCAGTGGGCAGGGGAACCATGAACTCTTCCTGCACACTGCAAATTATTTCCGAATACTGCTGAGAAGGCACACTTCAGTCAGGCAGAATTGGGTACCTGTTGCTAAGAGAATGGCCAGCGGGCATCCACTCGCAGGTGGAAGCTTTTTCCCAACGCTTTGGCCTCTTCTGAGAGCTTCCTTGACACCAAGGCCTTTCTTGAGGTATTAAAGGAAGTTGATTGCCAGACATTCCACTGGAGCCTGTTGAGGCTGAGTCCAGCTTCTCCCTCTCTTGCCAAAAACATGCCTGACCCCATCCAGATAAACCTCTGGCATTGATAGCTCCCAAAATGCCCCGGAGAGATCCGGAACTTAGGGACTATTCATGCCAATTAAAGAGCAACTGAATACAGATGAGAGAGCAAAGTCATAATTGCCACAAGTTAAGGATTTCTTCTGGGGAGACAGACTTAAGTGTTTGATGCAGTGTTTAACTCCATGCAGGGTGAAAAGGCCAGGACAGCTCTCCTTACCAGAAGCTTGTATGGTGGAAAGAAGCCTGATGGCAGCACATGAGCATCTGCACACACAGCAATGCTACAGCTGTGGGAGCATCTTCCTGACAGCTTCCTGCCAATTTCACCAATTTCACCTCACTTGACCCCACTGAGAACTGCCCCTTTCATCCCAAACTTCAGGCTCGTCTCCGCTCCCAACCATGAGGGCCGAATCCAACCACTTGAACCCATTGCGCTCCTTGAAAAGGGCGTGTTTCTGGCAGTCATGGCTGCAAAGCGCCTTCAGATTCAGAGTTTTCCTGCAGGCAAGGTCGCCATTCTGAGGAGCTCTCCGTGGTTCTGTTGTCCTGAATCTGCAGATTTTCCCAGTCTTGTTACTTTTCATTCAAGTAGCCAAAAACAGGGTAGCTGTAGGTTGTATGAAGTAGCTGTATAGTGTTTGAACCAGGGCCTCTGACATCCATCCATCTTCACCACCCTCCCCATGACTCTGGGTTCTCAGAAGTCCATGGTTGCAATTTCAGCCTGAAGAGTTTCAACTGACGCCCCCCCTGCCGCACCCCCCGTGAAAATTCTCTACTTCGGAACCTCCGCAGGGGCTGTGCAGCTCAGCCTTCTTCCTGTCACCGACAGAACCCAGGTTGGGTTGGCTTAACCTGCCAGGCCAGGCCACCTGGGTCTTAAACGGCTGCCTTTGCGCAACACGCAAAGACTGGCTATGATTCCCAGGATTGTGCAGGTCCAGAAAACGGGTAAATAGAATCACCGAGATGACCTGCTTGCTTCTGGAGAGCCTCCTCAATCCCCAGAATGAGCGACTGCCCTCTCAGTAAATGGGGTCGGCCCCACGCCTTAACCGTCAAACAGAATTAATTTCCTCAGAAGTGCTGCGGTCTTGCAATGATTGTTACGTTTCAATCACAACCCACTCTCCAAATCCACAGCTCCTGCTGAGTCGGGTGGAAACTCCCAGCCTCTTATTCACGGAGACGGGTTTCGCTCACTCATCCCTGGCTCCCTTCACCTGAAGTGCTTCTCCAACCTATCCTTCAAATGGCACCACTTCTTGCAACACGGAATTGGGGTGTGTGTGTGTGATTGCTGCTGGTTGCACTCCCTTCTTCTTGGGCGTTTCAGTATCCCCAGCATCAATTATTTAACTTTCACCAAGGGGTGAAAAAGTGGCCCCGCACCCTTCCCTGATGACTCACTCTCACCATTCTGGACCAGATTTTCAAGCCTCAAGGGACCCGCTGGGTTCCTTAATGTTTGTGCTGGGCTTTCCAGCTGCAAGGCTGGCCCAGGAGGGCAGCTGGTGGGCAGAATTGAGCAACCTTCCCTTTCATTTCCAGGGGTGATTTGCAGGGGGAGATGACAGAAGCTTCCGTTCGCTCTGTAGGCAAACATCCGTATTAGTATGACATTCAGTGCCAACCACACAGAAGCTTCCCCCAAGGGTCTCCTCCTTTGACTCAGGGTTTCCTCCATCCTCGTTTCCTGAATCAGCCACAAGGGACTGAGTTAAAACCACACTCTAAGCCAGTGTTTCTCAACCCTGGGAACGTTAAGAGGTGCGGACTTCATCTCCCAGAATTCCCCACGCTGGCTGGGGAGTTCTGGGAGATGAAGTCCACACCTCTTAACGTTCCCAGGGTTGAGAAACACTGCTCTAAGCCATGAATGGTTCATAAGCCAAAATGGCTGAGTTTACACATGCAGCTCAATCAAAACCAAGCAGGCCATATTATAGCTTGGTGCAATTTATGAGTCCACCATTATGCAACATCCACCTAACCAAACATAAATATTGAACGGGCTCATGCTTACTTTTCGAAGCAGAGAAAAACCATCTTTCTCCACACAGAATCACCGCAACCAAACAAGAGGCACAAAACAAGGCTGCAACACCACACGATTCCTCTCCAATTCCTCTCCAGTTGAAGAAATGCCTCTGCGCTGCCAAGGGCCACAGAACCATTTCTCCACCAACTGAGTCCCCTTGTCTGACAGTCAACAATCAAACAGCGCACACACCTCGTTCAGAGAGAGCTCTCCCATCAGCACAACCTTCACAGCACCCTTCTTTTGCATGGGATATTCCTTGCCCTGGCTTTGGCTGATTGGATGTTGCGAGACAAGGGCTGTGGCACCCTTCCTTCGATTTATTATGGGCTGCCTGTCCTCTGGGAGAGACCTTCTGCCTGCAGCCTGCCAGAGAGAATTGTGTGTCACTTCCAGGGAGAACCAGGGACAAGGTTTTTGGGCCACGCTGTTGCAAAGCCCCCCTCCCTCCCTGCAGCTTATTTGTGCCTGTGCCCCCCTACCTAGTTTACTGCCAGTGACACTCAGATGAATAGCCACTGTCAACCATCCCCAGTCCTGCAAAGAGAAGGTGTCGTCGTGATTTATGACACTATCTCTGGAAGGCCTTTCCCACATTTGGTGGGCGAGCAAGCATCCCAACTCTGCACGCAAACAGCGCCTCCTCCTCTCCTCACCCCCCTCACCACCACCCCGCTGGCTATGCCCCTGGGGAGAACAGGGTGGGGGCCGGCCAGCCTCTGGGCCCAGATCTCTTCAAAGGGAGCCTCTCCACAACGCAGATGCCCTGAGGGGAAGGGAGCGCCAGAGGGACCAGCTCAGTCGCGGCAGCCTCTGAATCTTGGTGGCTGGGCTGTGGAACAGCCCTGTGGGCCTGAGTTCCAGGCTGGTGGGAGGCCGCTCAAAGCCAAGACCAAGAAAAGGAGAGGTGCCGGGCCTTGGCACTGCCCTGTCTTGCTAGCTCTGAATGCCCAGCCCCAAAGGCTCCAATGCCCCCACAGCAGCCGCCCTTTCAGCAGGACGTCCCAGACCAGAGGTCAGCCAGAAGGAACTCCCGGTGCTGCCCCAGCAGCTCAGCTGCAGCCAGGGAAGACTCTTGGGAGAAGGCCCCCAATTCGGCAAGCCCTGCTCTGTCCTCTGTGGGCCAGTGTGGCTGGTGGTCCTGCATGACGTGGTGCCCTGCTCGGTCAGAGCAAGGAGCCCCCCCAGCCCAGCAGGCACCTCCAAAGAGCCCTCCCCAAAGGGAAGCTGTTGCCTCAGAGCTGCTGTGGGCTTTCCAGAAGATGCCAGCCCTGCCTGGCAGCCCTCCTCCTCGGCTAGCCCTGTCCAGGGGAGGGGAGGAGGGGCTCCATGAATAGACAGATGCCGCTCTTACCAGGACAGGGAGGAGCTGGCTTCTGGTCCTGCCCAGGTCGCCCTTACTCCTGCTCTTACTCGGATCACAAAGGGTTGTTTTGCCAGAGCCAGCTTTGATTAGCACATGAGAAGGCTGTTGGCTTTGCTTAAAGCTATTCTGTCCTTAACTGCTTTGTTAATTAAATAATTACAGTAGTTGCTTGATGGGATTGGTTTCCACATAACAAATCTCTTTTCTAGGGTGCGTTTCAGAGCCTTGTTCCTTCTTTTCCAGTCCTCCAACTCCTGCCTGGCTACTTCTCCCGAGGGCAAAGAGTTGCACCCCTTGCTTCCATGGGGTTGTTGCTATGGGGCTGCCCGAGGCCCCACCGGAAACAGCACCATATGGGAAGGTATACCCACAAAGCTGGCAGGAAGCTGGGAAAAGGACTCAGCAAAAGTAGCAGCCAGAGGTCCAAGGTTTTGGCACATCTTCACACCATGCTGCCCTGGACAGGCTGGAAGCGGTCCAGAAATGGTGTGGTTGGCACAGCCAGCCTGGCATCTGGTCAGCTGACCTCCTCGACCTACCCGCTGTCTGCCAGGCCCTCTAAGAACTGGGCTCAAGCACCACTCCCAGGACCTTCGGATTACGCCCCTCTTTGTTGGAGGCTGAACTGGAGGGGCCCGGCCTGCAAGCAGGCTCTGGCCCCACGCAGTGCATCCTCCTCAAGTACAGACCAGGCGCCTGGGGGTCAGGAGACCTGCTTCGCTCCTGAGGGGTTCAGGCCGAGCCACAGCAGCCTCCTGTGGGAATTCGCCTCCTGCCAGCGGGAAGTGTCCCTCCGGCCCTGTCCCCGCCAGGTCCTGCTCAGCTGCCTCCGGGCTGGGCTGGGCTCGGCCACCAGGACCAAGCGGGGCTCCGGCACGTTCTCTTCGGCGCTCGGCCTGTGCTAAATGCTGCAGGCTTGTCAGGGTAATGGACTGTGCCTGTCCCACCTGACGTGCCCAGCGGCAGACGTGATGCATGGGATTCTCGCAGCTGATCCATTACAATAAATACCCCAAGAAAGATTTACTGGGTGCAGAGGAAAAGGTCTCCGAGCGCAAGGCGGGCCGCCTCAGCAGGAGCCGCCACCTTTTCTGGCTTGTTCCAGTCAGAGACCAGCACAGAGAAGTTCTGGTGGGACGGCTCAGGAGCATCAACCACTCCCCTTCACTCCATTCTGACCCCTTTCTCCCCCCCCCCGCCCCCAGTGGTTCTGTTTTCCCCGTCAAGATCCTCAGCAAGGCTGCCTGAGTAAAAGGATTTTGCAAAGAGCAGATCTGCAGTTTCTGGATGTCACTCCGAGGTACCTCAGCCGCTCCCCGCATCCTGCCCCTGCAGCTGGCACCTTGGGCAGCAAGGGGGGCGTTGCACATTTGGGCGTGGGGCCAAGAAGTCCTGTAGCTTCGGCAGCACCTGGGATTAGCGGCCAAACTGGACTGGAGGTTTCCAACTGAGTTCATCCATCATGCTCGCTTAACTAGGTTTACTTGAGTAAACCATCATTGGCTGGGCTCATCCTAAACCAAAACCCAACCACATGGTGGCCTCGTGCAACCATGGGCAGCTCAGAGAACTTCAAAACCTTCCCCAGAGAGAGAAGGGGGGCACCTCCCCTCTACAGTCATGCTGGGCCTCTCCTTTCCAGCAGCATAAAAAACAGGAGAGCTTCAATTGCCCATCATGGCTGCCATCTTGACTTTTTTTGGCCAAGCTTGCAGCACCCCTGCCACCATGGGGTCCCGGTCAATCCCCCTGTGGGAATGGGGTCTTTTGCGCTGCATCATGGCCCCACCCTGGGGCCCTCAAAATGGCTCTGCGTGGCTCCTGTCTATCAAGAGGCCATTGGGGACGCAAGAGCACAGCCACCTCCCCCAGGGTGGGGATCCCTCCAGACCCTCCCGATGCAGAGTCTAGCCTAGCTCCAAGATGATGGGGGGGGGGTTGTGCTTGTGAGCCCCACCCCATCCTCTGCAGTGGCTCCTCTTTGGAGTCTCCCCACCCAAGAGCAGCTGCAGCCAGAGCCGGGCCAGGCCCTGAATCAATGAAATGTTAATAGCCAATTAACCTTCAAGGGACAACTTTTCAGCCAAGAGGGGACTTCTGGAGCGCACCTCCAGGGCTCTGTCCCTCTCTCGGATTCAGAGGGTGGGCAGGCAGGCCATTGGGGAGGGGTAAGAGACCCCCATCAACCCATGCTTTTCCCCCAGAGCCAGTTTTAAAACAGACCCATGAAGACAGGAACTCCCTTCTTTGTGACCAGGAAACTGCAGGCACCATCATGCCTGCTGAAGGGGGCCCATTAGACCACTAAATCTGCTTAGAGATGTTTTGTCAGTTGGCCATTTTAACTGTTCTATAGTAACTGGCAATTTTGTTGACAGCCCTTTCACATTTCTGTTCGTTGTGGGGGAGATCCAAGTGTAATGTAGTGCTGTAATCATCGCTTTCCCAAGCCACCCAGGGCCAGCCCGCAGGACTCAGTGCCCGCCAAGAGATGCTGCCGTCCAAATTTCAGTTCTGGCGCTTTTGAGAACCCGCCCCTGCCCAGTGCCGGTCCCCAGTCCCCAACCAACCATCTCCGATCTCAAACCTTCTGTGACCATACACCCAAACCCCGGCCGGCCTCCACGCTTCTCCAGTCCTGCAAGCAATTTGTACAGAAGCTGTGCCCACTTCCTCTTGCCATCTGCAGCGGTGCTCTCAACCCACCGATCATCCCCATGAATTCTGCAGTGTGAAAGACGCGGAGTCTCCTGAGATTTGTGACAGAAGGTGGCTGCTGAAGCCCAGGCAGTGATGAAGCAGAGAGGGCTTGGGAAGGTTATTTCGAACACACCATTGTGCACACCCACCCGCATCTTCGCAAAGCTGTATTTGCTTGAGGAACACAACGGGTGAGTTAAAACCTGCAAGTTTTAAAGTCTGCTTTAAATGTGTTCCTTAAATGTGTCCATTTGGGGTGCCCCGCCCTTGTGCGTGGCTCCATCGCGCCCTGTTTGCAAAATAAATTTGTGGATTCCTTTTTTTAGAAAAACCCACTGAAACATTTTCATTTAAATATTTATTCTCACAAGCAGCATTTTTAAAATGCATTTAGAAATGTTTTTGGAGACCAGAATTGTGTCACGTCACATGCTGACACGATACACATCATTTTCTATTTCATAAATCCTAGTCAGTGAGGTTCACCGTTCATGCTAAGCTGCGATTCAGAAACCACAATGATGGGAGTTCACATGCAGCACTCGGCCAAGAGCAACCTGCCCCAGAACAGGACGTATTGAACGCAGCTACTGGTAATTATGTCCCAAGTTCCCTCCCTCAAAACTCTCCCCATCAGCTAGGAGGCGATGAGTTGGAAGATGTCTGATACGCTGCTGAAAGACTGATCCTTGCAAGGACAGCTGAGCAACTTTAAGAACTGATGCTTCAGTTTTCCTCTTCCCTTCCCACTGCTTCTTCCTTTTATGTCGTATCTTTTAGATTGAAAGCCTGAGAATAGGACTACCTAATCAACTGTTGGCCATCAAATAAGGCCAAAAAGAAGAGAAATAAAACTTTTGTGGGTCGCATTTGCCTGCTGGAGGGCATCGCCTGTATGCAAGGGGCACCTCCAGGCCTGCTCCATCCTTTACAACCCTCAGACCCCAGCAAAGGAGCGAGCGGCTGCTCTTCTTCCACCCCCTCTCTTTTTGTCGACAAAGCAGGGTGTGGCTCCTCTAAGCTCCTATTTGTGTCATTCCCCACCTGCCACCGTGAATCAAACGCTCTGACACACACACGCCACAGCCCTTTCTTCTCATATCAGTAATGCAATTTCCAAGCTACATTGTGACAATGGGGTGTAATTAAGGTGTCAGTATATCATTTAGCCTTTTCAGTAGGAAAAAGAAGAGAGAGGAGGATGCGGAGTCCCCCTTGGTAGAGGAGAAGAACAATGCAAATAGATCGGGGGGGGGGGGAGGAAGGAGAGAGAGAGCGCCAACGCAAAGCTGAAGTTGGCAAGGACAAAAATATCTTTTTCGCCCCACCTCCTCTGCTCTTCCTTTCCCGGATCTGACCAAGGACCGCCATGCTGCCTAGCACTGATGGGACGGGGGTATTCAAAGGATTTCAGATCTGCCAGTGGGAATCTCTGGCCCTTGAGCTGTTGCTGAGCCACAACTTCTGTGGCGTCCCATCAGCAGGGTGGGCGCGTTGCCTCTGGCCCAAACGATATGCCGTGACGGGTTAGACCAAGGCAGCGTCGGAATGGAGGGCCGACGATTGGGGGCTTCTGCCCACGAAATTGTGGGAAGGGGCTGGTAGCATCTGATCCAGCACAAGGACCATCAGTCCATCCTGGCTGAGCCCTTCTGGACGAACACCAAGCAAAGGGAACGTTTGCCCTGGCTGGTGTCAGCCTCTCCCTTGCCTGGATCCCTCCCCCGCGTCCTTGCTGGGTCTTGGGGGACCCTCCTTGGCCCATTGGGCAGGAATGGCCATGAAAGGTCAGCAGGCTTGCTAGCTGCCAACCAGGAGTGGAGGAAGATTGTGCAAACTTTCCAGTCGCAAGGAACTTTTGCGCAGCAGGAAAGGGCTCCCCGTCTTCTCTCCTGCCAGATGTCCAAGGGTGGGAGGCGGGTGGCAAGATTGCAATTATTCTCAGGCAACAGGTGTCTGGACCATCCTCCTCTCATAAAAGGCCATGCAATCAAATGGAAGGATGATCCGACACGGCGCTGATGGAACGTCTGTCCCCGCTGACCCCCGGGGAGGACAGGTGCCACACCTGCCTTCCCCTCCTCTCGGTGACCTCGGCAACTTCCCGGCCTCTCGATTGGCCGGCCTGGGTTCTTCGGGGTGGAAGTGATGCCGTGGTGGTAGAATCAAGGCCGTGGTTTGGTGTGGCATTGCCAACTGGAGTTTTTTTTAATTATCTCTTTGGAATTGTTTCTCCCCCTTTCGCCTCTCCCTTAATGAAATCACAGGTGAGCAAGACCGACAGCAGAATCAGTTTGACAGCTCAGCCCCTCTGAGGAGAGGCAAGTGGGACGTTTGGGTTGGGGGTGGGAACGAGGCCGGCCTGACGCAGATGTCGCCTCCCGCCTCCCAGAGAAGCTGCGGGAGGCTCCTTGGGCATCTGGCCGGCCCTCGGTCACCCTGAGCTTTGCAGTGGGCACTCTGGTGGGTCAGGCCGACACTGGGCCAAGATCCTGAGACTGGGCTGGTATGGGCAGCCCCCTGCCATGCTGCACTTGCTCCAAAGTAGGGACGCACCGGTTGGGTCCAAGCGGACTCCAAGGTTTTCAGAAAAAACAGGAGGCTGATCAGAAAGCGGCACTTAGCCCAAACCATCAGCAACCCCGGAGGATGGCCAGTGGTGAGCAGACCCCTCCCCCCAATCTCCACCCCACAACCTGCCATGCCCAGTTCAGTGATTTATAGCAATACAGTTGGGTCCCCCCATTTACACACTAAACTGCTACTGCAATCTAAGATGATTTGATCAAGGGATAAGCTTCATACACAATCTGCTCTCAGGCAACTCATTTACTGAACTAAGAAGGGTGCCCGGTTCAGCATCTGCAGTGGTAGATCCTCTGCTTATGAACCAGTATCTTCCACCCTCCTCTTGCGACATTCCCAGAAAGTCCCAACTGGAAGATGAAAGTCTACCTCTGGCTGCCCTTTGGCAGAAGGAATTAAATCCAGACTGAACACAGACCGACTTGGGCAAAGCGAAGATGGCGTCAGAGCAGGTGGGATTGGGGGATGCCACGCCAATAGCCTGAAACGGCACTGTTTTACTGGGAGGGTGGGAAAAAGGGCCCCCCTTGCACACGCCTACATTTTCAGACCTGTGTTCGAGATTCACTTGGGGGGAGAAGCCAGCAACCCCGCCCCCTGGCAATGGCACTGGGCTGTTGGTGTCCCCCCAGCCCAGAACCCGCCCCAGGTGAAAGCCCACTCGTTCTGAGTCAAACTGAGAGTATTTAAACTGAATTTGAAACTTTTTTTGAAAAATTGCACACAAAGATGAACTTTTGATTTCCTTATGTCGGTTAACTTTTCCATTTCACGCTCGGTTTTCTGTGACATACTTTTAAAAGTGGTGTGGTAACTTCTGCTGATCTTCCACCCTGGGGGAAGCCACCACAGGCGATGCCCTTGACCACCCTCCTGCTTCTCCACTTGCTTGGCAAGAGCCTGGCCTTCCCGGGCAGACAAGCTATAGAGAAGCCTGTCTGGTGGGAAAACCAAAGGGATCCTTCCTCCCAGCCCACCTTCAACTTCACAAGCCCCTGATCCTCCCCAAGGCTGCACACCTGCTCCTGGGGATGCCCACCCTGCATGAGCAGGCCACCCTCAGCCTGGGGGGTACCTGGGCAGGCCACGGGCCAGAGAGGCAGCCAGGATCCTCCACCCATTGAAGAAGGGGCAGAGCATCCGTGGGAGGACGGAAGACGGTGATGGCGAGTTCAGGGGACTGAGCAAGAGGAGAACCTGGAACTGAGCAGTTGGCAGCCGACCCACTGCCAATCTCCCCTCTAACCATAGGTGCGCCGAGTGGCATCTTCCCTTCCTTTGCGGCAGCCTGGCTGCTCATGTGATGCAGTTAATAAAAACAAATTAACTTGCATAAGCATTAATTTTCCAGCTACACATACATCCTGGCCTCATTAGAGTCGAGATCCCAGGAGCCAGGGGTTCTGGCACATGGTAATGAGTGTGCACGGCAGAGGAAAAAGCCCTCCTTAATAGGATTTATTTGCTGCAATTGCGATTCGAGGCACATGGCCCTAATCCAGGGGGAGGAAAAGCCCTGCCGGGGTCTGGCGAGGAGCAGGAGGTATCTGCTCGGGGATCAGCAGCCAGGCTTGGCAATCCAGCAGCTGAACTTGACCTGGGAGGAGGGAACTGTTTGGTGCACCACCAACCCACACAGGCTTCTCAGGGGGTCGAGGGAGCTGCTCTATCCACTGCACCACACGGACATGGGTGAGAAGCACATGGCTCAATTCCCACATGCAAAACTGCAAGCCTGGGAGGACCCTCTGAGTCTGCCAGAAGCTCGGCCTCAAGGCCAGGCTGGCCCAGCCCAGTTCTCAAGGCCAGGTCCATCCTGCGACATGCGCAGGGAGAACGGCTGAAGCGCCCAGGCCGCTCCCTCCCAATCAAGGGAGAGGCCAAGATCAGCAGCTTGTTCGCTTTCACACTGATGTCACGGCTTGCCAGGGGTTGACAGGCAACGCTCCCCCCAAACGCCGGTCAGAGGCCTTGGGGTCCTGCTTCCCTGCACGGCCCATCAGAGCCACGGCTGGCCTTTCCTGCCCTCGCCCTGGCCAGCCATGAGGACAAGGAAGGAACATGCAGCTGGCCATTGGGACTGTGGGGACCGCCCTCCCTGCCCCTGCTCCAAATGGGGCCATCACTGTTTCTGGGGGGCAGGATGTGCCCCCGTTTAACTGCACAGAGCGTGAAGGAGTCCAGATGCACTAGTGATCTCTTGTTTTTCTCTTTTAGCAGAAAGAGAGGGAAATCTGCACTGTTTCCTCCAGGATGCCATGCAAAATGGGTGTGTGTGTGCCATAATGTTATCTCCTTTCTTCACAGCTCACTGGCTTTCGGGGGCACCTTTCCCAGCTCTGACAAATCCAGCAGAGCCAGCAGTTCCACAGCAACATTTAGAAAATGGCCAGTATTTTTTGTTTTCTCTTTGAAATCTTTGAAAACATACCAAAAATGCAAGGAGTGGGGAGTGGGGAGACCCAGAGCCCAAGCACTGGCCATGGGTTGGCACAAAGATGGTTCCCCTCCACAGCCAAATCTCTGCCCTGGCTGCCCGCTTGGTGCACACATGCCTGGCACTCTCTGTGGCATGAAGCCGAGCCAGCAAATGACAGATTGTGGCACAAGAGGCAGGTGACCCCAAATGGGAGGAGGTCACCTTTCATTAATAAAGGCTAATTAGCAGGAAAGCACATCAAAGCAGAGCACTAAATAATTCAGAAAGGTGCAAAGATGCTCATTAACTCCTGGTGCCCCAAACCGGAGGTGGGCTTTGAAAGGAACTCCAGGAACAGCAGCCAAGTGAGCCTGCTGGGTGGTCATCCCCTTGTCAGATTTGCAGAAGGGAGGGGGGTTGCCACTGCAGGGACGCAACACAGCCCCTCCCTGCAAGACTCTGGACTACCGTGCCCATTCTCCCCAAGCAACCGAGCCTCCCCAGAACGGCTGACTGGTACAGGTTGGTGAATCCTGCCCTGAAGCCAGGCCGTAAGCTGCAGGGAAGGCGAAGGGGCAGCTTGGCGGTTATCTTTGCTGTACGGGAATCGCTGAGACTGTCTTCTTGAGGTACCCCCTCCCCAAGGACACACACCCTCGACATCAAGCAGAACGGCCAATTAAGCAAACTAAAGAAGAACTCAAACGCTTGTTCTTGCCCTCCAGGTTTTTTTTTAAATTATTATTTTTTGGGAAAAGTCCACCAATACTTTTTTTTTTTAAATTAAGTACGTCTGTCTTTTGGTGATCTGTTCTTAATCTTACCTTTGTGTTACGTGCTGCTTCCCAGATCTTAAAATCTTGCTGACGAAGAGCTCTAAGAGCTGTCAATTGCTGATGTGACTGAATACCAATAACACTGACAAAAGGAGGGACATTTTTGTTCTTTGGGCACAAGTCCTAAGGAAACCACCTCCGGGGAGAGGGAGAGGGACCGCTTCCCCAGGGCCCCAGGACTCAAGAGCATTTAAATGGTTGTTTTGAACATTCAGTTTTCAAGTCTGCACACAAAGATGAACCTTGGATTCCCTGATCCATTTCACGCTTGGTTTTATGTGACTCACACTTACATTCCCCGCTGTAACTTCCACTTCTCTTCCACCCTCGTTTTCCACACACTCCTTCCGTCTTTGCACTATTCCGCGTCTCTTCTCCTCATTAACCATTCCATTTTTTCTGCTCTTTTCCGTCTGGCATTTTTATACGCATCTACTTAGAGCCTATTTTTAGAATCCATTTCCAGCTGATATTCATTTAATTGATCATCCTCTTTTATCTAAAAAAAATACCTTGAGTCCCACTTATCTATTTAAGCAGCATATCACTAAGTTGCTCTCGCTTTGAATGATTTCATTGCTTTTGCCCGAGTTTTAATTATTTTGGTTTTGTCCTCCCTTTAAGCATGTAATAAGCCACCAGATGCCTAACTGGAGAGAGTCAGTCCAAGGATATCTGCACGCAGCCTTCCTTTTGGCTGCTGGCTTGTATTTTAAGGTGTCCTGTGTGCTATTAACTCTTTCAGACTGCCATCTCTTCCTCCTGGACCACCTGGATCCAAAGCCAACCCATCACCAAGGATGCCCACTTGATTCTGGCCCCACTCGTGGCTAGAATGCGACCCTCGGGATGTGCTCACACATGGAATCTGGCCTTGGTTTAGATCCAGGTTCTCGTCCTTAGCCCTCAGTGGCTTCCCGAATGCAGCCTTTCTCTTTTGTGAAGGTCCTCGGGTGCTGAGATCAGCCGGGTCTGGCCCACCTTCTGGTGTGTGATGTGGAGCCGAGGGGTCAAGGAGTTCCTCTGGAGGGCCCAACATCTGGAAACATCTCCTGGAGGCAGAAACCTCCCCAGCTCCATCCATCCTTACTTCTCTGACGGCAGAGGGTTGGGTTGGGGAGAAAGGAGAGAAGGAATCTCTTTCAAGAAGATCTGGCTTTTTCGCAATATGGGATGGTGGCACGCTGTTACCTCTGCCCTCCTCTGGTCCCTTTGAAGCGGTCATTCGCCCTCTGGCTCCCCTTTGGGCAGAAAGCAGGACAGCCTCCTTCAGCCAAAGCAGGGACACGGTGCCTGGATGCGACTTGGAAGCCCCAGCCTCAGCAACCCTTGTTGTAAGTCGAACCACCATCTCTATAAGCCACCTTCTGTCAGAAAAATTTGCTCTTAATATCCTAGCAAGGCATCAGGATCCCGGTGGTTGGCATCAATATTAATGGAGGTATTAATTTTACTTAAGAGCTTCTTTCCACCTCAGAAAACATATTTACTGCAAAGTGGCCGCTGGGATAGAGACCGGGGGGGGGGGGCTGCACCAATCCTGCTGCCGGATGGATCGACGGAGCGGGACCATGTGTAGAAGCACATGCCCGCCAGTGGCAATCTGGAGGGGGGAACCGCAGGGGGAGCCTGAATCCACCATCCCACCTTGCCTCTTTCTGCCTTAATCTCTGGCAACAACTCATGGGGAAGAGCTTGCTAATCGGAGCAGGCGAGAGGGACGGTGGGGAGCGTGGATCCCCCAGTGCCCCTTCCCCCATTCCTGGGGGGGTAAAAGGCATTGCCCCCAGCCCCCAGGGCTGCGGGATCTGCTTGGCACTCCAAGGGTGAGGGATCCCCGCAGTGGTGGTTACTCACATACGCCCAAGAAGGAAAGGTTCTCCCTCTGTCAAGAAGCCCCTTCCAGTGTCTGCCCCCTCCTCACTGCTCACCACCAAGCAACGTTTGTCTCTTCCCAAGAAGAAAACGCTTTTGCAGTGTTCCAGCGAGACGGCTGTGCGCTCGATTCTCCTGCCGGGTCCCTTCCACAGGCAGTGCTGGGGGAGAGAAATGTTCCGGGGACGCGACGAACCTGCTTCCACCCTGCCAGTGGCGCTGTGGGCAAGAGGGACTCCTCAGCTGACAGCCCCAGAGAGAGGGGGACGGGTAACCCTCTCGTCCCCACATCAGGGTCCCTTGGATACCTTTGCTGGAAATCCTGATGCAGCTCCGTCCTTCTCTGGTCCCCAAAAATGCCAACCGGTGAATTCGAGAGCAGAAAGCGTGCCCGGCCACCAGGACACCCACGAGTAAAGTCTGTGGCTCGGCAGGCATTGGAAGGCAGGGGGCTGTCTCCCCGCTCCTTTCCGGCTCCTTTGGCATCCAGAGCAGTTGCACCCTTGAAATGCCACTCTGGCCCTCCCTCATCCATAGCAGCAAACTGGGACCATGCAAACGCCCCCCCGCCCCTGAGCACAGTGGGGCATCCTGCCAAGGCAGAGCGCCTGTGTGCTCCCTCACAGAGGTGGGGCAGCTGGGTTGGTAAGGGCAGAGCCCCCGGCCTCCACCCGGGCCCTGCCCCAACGCTCCGGCAGGCACCCCGCTGAGCTCTGCGCCAGCTGAGAGAGGGCCCCTGCTCTCCGTGGGAAGACCAGGGCTTGCAACCGCCTGCCCCTCTTCCTCTCCCGCAGCCAGTTGGCTCTTCCTGGGAAAAGCAGCAACAGGATGTTTTCTTTTTCTGAAAACAGCAGCTTGTTCAAGCAAGGCTTTATCCTTTTGCTCACCTCCTGGCTCCGGCGCATTCTCCTTTCCTGCCCATCTCCTGCAAGGACAGCGGCCTGCCTTCTCCACCCTCAGAGGCCCCAGAGCAGCTCCAGGTCTTTCCCCAGCCGGCCTCAAGGCTGCCTCCCGCTTATTGTGCGCCCCGCCACACACACACACACACACACACACACACACACCGGCCCCAGGCAGCTTCCGTCCGCTTTTGTGTCTGGATGTTATTATTCCTGCTAATTAAAAAAGGCATCGGATGAAAGAGACAGAAAAGAGTTGTTCTTGTCTAATTGCAACATTAGGGGCATTATATTTCACACCTCCTCTGCGTGGCTGTCAGCTACTTTATAACGTTCACTCGTGTTTGCCATTTGGTGGAGTGTTAACAGGAGTTTTCCATTATATAATCAGCTGCCATAAAAATCATGGACGGACGTCAAGGAAAGGCTGAGGGAAGAGCCGCAGAGCCGGGAAACAGCCTAGAGAGGGAAGGAAGCTGCGTGGGCTCTCCAGCGATTTCCAAGCAGGTGGCGAAGCTGCTCTTTTCCCACCCCAGTCCTCCTGAGGAGCCTTCCTGGGTTCTCTCCCCAAACAGCCAGACGGGGCCTCCACATTCAGACCCAAGCTGCGGATGAAGGAATCAGGTGCCCTGTTAGGGGGACTTCCCAGGAAAATCAGACTGTCTGTGGTTGGAGAGACAAGCTAAGGTGGAAATGGGCTGCTGGGCCTGTTCTGGAGGATCTGTCTACAGCCAGAGGAAGCTTCCAAGCCAAGGGAATACTTTGAATGCTGGGGGCCGGGGAAGGGGGCTGCAGCTCTTCCATGCCATTTCTGGGTTTTTCGAACCGGCTGGCCAGAGCTCAGAACAGATGCTGGTCCAAGGAAGGATCCTCCGCCATTCAGCGTCCTGGGGAGGGGGTTCCACTAGTGCATGGAAGTCACATCTGCCAGCTGTAAGAGCAGCCCCATCCCCATATTCACACACCCCTGGTTTGGGAGTGTCTATCGATGCTGAGCCTGCTGACACGCTTCCTGAAAGAGCATGCAGACCGTGTCCTCTTAGGCCTTCCTTCAAGCCCCCGTTTCAGAGGGAAGATGCTCCTGCAGACGTCGCAAGGGAGGGGAGTTTCCGGCCAGGAGCCCAGGCGGCTGGTGCCAGGGCCCCAGCCACCCTGGCACAGCCCAGGACCTGTTGGGCACAGGCCAAGCCTCCTGGCAAGCCAACTCAAGGAACCTTGGGATGCACCTGCTGGCTAATCTGCTCTGCTTGGCTGACTGCAGCAACATATAATCTTGCTTACGAAAATTCCAATCTGTTGGCTTTGGGAGGACGCACTCCCAGTGGCGGCGCCTACCTTGTCATTTGTCTGGAGAAGCAACGTGTCAGGCCCAGATACGGACGCCGCTATATCTTTGAGAGCGCACAGCAGCTTGACCACCCCGCCCTGCCTCCCTCGAGGCTCGCAGGGCAGGGCAGCCACCAGGGGCCGGTTGGAGCAGCTGCTGTGTCCCAGTGAGGCTCCGCCTCATCCTCAGATCCCAGGATGAGGGAACAAGATAGCTCAAACCAGCCACAGCCCTCCCTGCCTGGAGAGTCACCCAATGCCCCTTTTCAGACCTTAAGCAGCAACCAAACGCTTCACCGACTTCTGGAGTAGAGCGCAAACAACAAGACGGCGGGGAGACAGTGAAGGAAGGAAGGTGCCCACCGTGGATTATCCAGAAACCTTCACCGCCGGAGGAGGCTGAGCTGAAGCCAGAACGATTGGCCCAGTTTCCTGGAATAAACTGCTTTTCAATGTTGCTCTCCTCGAAACACACGAGTGGGGCTTTATTATCATTGCAGCCGAAGGGAAGCTTTCAGAGCTGAAAGATCAGCAGGTTATCAAGGCACGTTGTCGCAGGACGCCGGGCGCCCAGCAGAGCCGCTAACGCATCAGCCGTTCCAAGGGCTTTCAGAGGCTCTTCGGGGAAGAAGCACGGAGGGAGGAGGAGGCAGCACTCTGTCCGGTCCAGTCCACCCTCTCTCGGCCTCCTGCGCTCTCTGACCTCTCTGGGTCTGATGGCTTGAAAAGCAGAGCCGGCCTCTCTCCCCAGCCTGGCTGGTGGGCTCCAAGGGGGGCCAACGGGTACCCAGGGCCTCCCTGCAGGCTGGCTGTGCAAAGGCAAGGAGGTGGGGGGTACCAGGTCCAGGCAATCTACCCATTGCACTTGGGGAAAACAAGAGGGTAGTCCTCAGGAAAACAATTCTGATTTTCAACTTGGCTATACCGTCTGCAGTGAGCTGGGCAATGAGACCATGCGGGACACCGAAGGATGAAGTGTACAAAATAAACTGACACGTTGCTCGTCCCGTTTGCATGAGATGGATAGAAATGGGAACGGTATCCAAACAAGGAGCTGCTTGTGAGATACGCTGTGCCCAACCGTTCAGGGCTCTCTAGCTTGCAGCGGGCGCAAGCCTACAATCTGGCTCCCGCATCTGACCCTATCCAAACAGAGATCTCCACACTCACACTTTTCAGGGCCAGAGGAAAGATCTATCAAGGTGCTTCAAAGCAGGGTGAACCCCTCCACACACAATAGAAGTTATGGACTTTCCCCTGGAATTCAGACGTACTGTCTCTGGAACTGGAGGTTCTCTTCCGTCATCATCTGGTGCTTGGATGACACTACTCAGTCAGGCGGCCTCCTCCTGTGACCTGCAGAGCTCCTGCCACGTACCGATTCCCAGGAAAGGGTTGGAGGAGGGCCCTCGCGTGGCACCGAGAGCGGAGGAGGGCTCCTCGGCTCCTCCCCGCCACCGCTGCCTAGCCTGATGCGCACGAGAGCCAGGCACGGGAGGGGCATCATCTGAGCTCAGCCAAGTGTAACCGTTTAAGTGGAATCGACTGTGTACTCGGGCGATTTCAAACACAAGTAATCTTCATCGGCACGACAGGAAGTGAAATATTCTTTACCGTCCACAGTAAATAACGCGCGCTGGCCGGGGCACATAAACCATTTCTGCCGCTGGCCGGCACACTCCCTCACCAGGCTGTCTCCTTCTCATGATAAATCATGGAGCGAATGGCTGTTGGTCAGCTCCAAAGGCACTCAGGAGTTGCAACTGCCGAGACCCTCAGTGCCTGCAGGGGAATTTACAGTCTGGAGCGAGCTCTCGGGGCTCTGGATGGGCCCTTCGGAGAGGCGTAAATCCAGGCCTAGGTAGAGGCTCTGGAGCCAACCCTGGGATGCCACGGCAGACCCTCCACTTTCCTCCAGAAGGACCTGGCACTCTGTGGCCCAGAGAAGTGCGGTGTTGTCTTTGCTGCTAGATCACTTGCCCTGGTCCAGATCACGCCCAAAGGATCCTTGCCCACATGAGGAACAGCACTGCTTCCTTCTCCAGCAGGAGAGCTCAGCTTTCCCAGCCCATCACGCCCAGCCGGGAAACTGGCATGTGAAAGCTGGGGCCATCTGCTTCCCCAGCCGCGCTGTGCCTGCGCGACAGCCCCTTCCTCCAGCCATTCGAGGTTGAAAGCATCGCCCCTCCTCGATTTGCCCCGCAAAGCGCCCGATTAACATCCACCCCAATTCTTCCGTTTTGACAGGATCAGCAACATGACAGCGAAGGATCTGCGTGCAGCCAAAAAGCGAGAGGAGGGCATCGCTAATCCTGTGGCGTCCCGGAAGGGCGGGCGAGCGCGTCCGTGCCTTCATGAAGGAGGTGGGAGGGGAATAAAATAAATAAATACAGTTTCTCCAACTTCCCCCATCAGTGAGTTGGATTTGGGGAGATGTTATTCCTGATGACAGACAAGGGCAATTATCTGCTATCCACCAGTAGTTTTAGCCTAATTTCATTACTGCTGTGCAATTCTTCCCTGGCTGCTAGTCTATCAATGTCTCCCAGAAAGGATTAGCCTGCACTTTCTTCATCTTCAAATGAATTTTAGCTGTCACTCCCTTGATGAATTGAATAGCCAGGGCTGCTAACCCAGGCGGGGAAGGGGGAGCCCAGGCGACGCCAGAACGAAATGCTGCGGTGCTCATCAGCTGGCGGCCTCGGGCCTGCTCTCGCTGGTGACTCCCAGGAGGTCTGGATGCCATGCAAGGCCTGTCCAGGAGGGACGGGCAGGGCCAGCAGCAAAGAGAGCTCTTTGCACAGCGGCAAGCCCAGGTTCCATGGCTGGCTCACCCTGGAAGTTCCCTCACCATCCTCCCATGACACATCCTCCCTTACGGGGCAGTCGCACCAACATGAAAATGGGTCGGGCGTGCGGCATTCACTTGTTCCCATACATTATGACTGTTTGGGGAATCTCTTATCATTGTACAAGCCAAAAGGACCCCCCCCCCCATCATGTCTACCAATACACTGCCTTTTTTTTTAAGTGATGCCTTAACATTATTGTTTGATCCTTGACAGTGCGATGCCCCTCCTGTCCCAAACTCCACTTATGGCATTGGGTTTCTGAGAGAGCGAGAAACAGGAATGCGAACACGCAATCCTGACAGTGTCAGCACAAAAATGCAATCTAAACTGTGACTTAAGCTGATCTCAGGGTGTTGGAGGGGGAGGGGGAAGAGGAGGAAGAGCTGGTCCCTCAGGGCTGCAGGGCCCCCAAATTGCCTGGAAAACTCAATAAAGCTGAGGATGGATGTCGCAGAATGCTAACTCAGCAACCATGTTTTGCCGAGGGAAATTTGACCCGTTTTGAAATCCAGCTGACCCGGTGACGACATTTAATCTCTGTTGGATGCCCCCCACCTGAAAACATCTGTCTGGGTTGCACGGCTGGCTCACTCTTCCATGCCTCCTTCACAACCTTGAAAATTGCCCCAGCATCCCTCCTCTGCTCGCCACCACCCAATAATTCAATCCCAGTTTCCCGAGCCTCCAGCCTGTTCCTACCAAGCTCTGCGCTGCTTTGGGGAAAACTCAATGGCAAATTATTTTTCAAAGAATTATTTAAAGAAATTTCTTCATATTCATAATTCATATTTTATTTCAAGACATCTGCTGCTGATTACATTACATTTAACTAAAATTAGATGAAGCTCTCAGAACGTAATTAAGCCCCTGCCAAAATTCCTGGCCCACCAATACCAGCCGAGCACAGCGGGGGACGTTCGGAGCCTAATATGTAATTAGGAGCTATTTTCTAGCTGTTTTTAAAGTCTGAAAATTAGCTGCCTTTATTAATCACACAGACAAATATAAAGCCAAGCCAATGCTTGCCGAAATTTCTAAAAAGGATTTTTTTTTAATTATACACCACATTGCACCGAGACTCATTTTGAATGTTGATTTGTTGTGCACTGACATTTTGACAACTAGTTCTCAATTTGTCTGTCGTAGTTCGGCAACAACAAAGCCGACAGTAATACTTAACTTTCAAAACCTTCACTGTGCCATGGGAGGAGGTCGGTGGGGGGATTCATGCCTTGAATCCATCACAGAGTAACAGGCTGCTACTGGTCCCCTTCCCCAGATCAGTGAAGGAAGCCAAGGGCCAGTCCACACTGTCTTTCCCCCCAACAGAGGGGTAAGGGTCTGTCTGAAGTGGCACCCTTGTCAAAAAGATGCACAAATCCATCAGGCCCACAGCAGAGATTTTGACACCTTCAACGATCAACTGTGCTGGCTAACGGACACCTACTTCGGCTGTTCCTAGACCTCCCTGCAGTAGGCTAATTCCAGACACGTTGGCAGGACCCTGATGGACGACATGTGAGCAACAAGGCTTCCTCCCCCTGCAGAGAGCTTTGAGATAACCTTGGTGGCTCTGGAGCTAAGGGTGGGCTTCCTCAGACCCACTGGCTCCATCTAAGAGAGGTGCCCTCTGAGGAGGCATTTTGAGACAGCCGTCAAGACACAGGAAGTGGCAGCACGGGCAATATGGCATTCCTCCTTCTTCAAGATCTTGGCCCAGGTCTGCAACGATCAGGGAGACCACAGAAGCGGATAACCGAGTAGGCTGAAGGACCTTCTCTGATACTTCCAGGAAGTAAACAGCAAGACAGTACACAGGAAGCCTTTTGAGGGCACGCTGTTCTAGACCTGATCTTTGTCAGCCTGGCTCTGACCAGAATTGAACACTGCTAGGAGCTGCAAGTCCTTCCGCCCCGGGAACAGGCTGATTGGAGGGCTCCAGAAGCAGCTCGGCCTCAGAAGGGGACGTCCTGGGGCGGGTGTCCCATTCCCATCTCGCTCTGTGGTGGAAAATCCAGTTCTCAGAGCTAAGCCCTAAATAGCTCAGTTGGCTTTGGCCTAGTCTGTACAGTGAACCAGCCACTGCGGCTTGTAAATCATGGCTTAGTGTGTGTTCAAACTCAGGCAATTACGGCTTGGCACAAAGTGTCAACCCAGACATCCTTTTTCACTGATGGGGTCAGGTTTTTTCAGATGCAGGATTACGGAAGTGGAGTGCAAACTGACGTAAGCGCTGCAACGTTTGGCGGGGGGTGGGGAGTCTGAGCCACCCCATCTGTGTCATCCTCCCTGGATCTGCTCCTAACTTTCCATTTCTCCCCCAAAGGCCGGGGAGGCAGTGAGGGGGAGGATGAGGATGAGGTCTCCCTCCCCACCCCAAACAGCCCAGGGAGCCCTGCCTTTCAGCTCCCCGCCTTGACATCTTCTATCCCTGGCCCCCTTTCTCCCCCCTTATCTCGCGTAACACCATTGTCTCCCTAGGATCTGTTCACCAGAGCGGAAAGCAGCCGCTGCTGACGCTGATTGTGAAAAAAACACCTGCGCCTCGCGGTCCATCTCTCCCGCACCCGCCATGCCCCTGGAAGGCAGAAGGGGCCCCCTCAAGGCTAATGGGACAGGAGGGGCGCGGCTGCAGGGCTGGGGCAGAAAGATGCCCAGAGGATGTTGGAAATGGAGCCAAGCCAGAGCAAGTTGGAGCAGGGCAGGAGCAGATGCAGAGGACCCCCGGAGCCGGGCTGCTGTGAGAGCGAATCCCACCCAGGAAGGAGGAGATGGCTCAGACGGTCCCACGAGGCGGGGGGTGGCGGCAGACATGCAGGGCCACCCTCCATTGGTTCCAAGGAGTGTGGCTGAAGGCAAGCTTTTTGCGGGGAGAGGGGAGGCAGATGGCTCCCCCACCTATTAGCCACAGGGGGCTTTTGGCAGTGGAGCATGGTTTCAGAGGTTACATTTAAGCAATTTTATCTGTACAGCCTGTTAATAAGGGACTAGGCTGATTTTAGTACAGCTCCAATTACTAGCCTGTTGCTCAATCATTCCGTGCTACGCGCTCAACAGTTCTTATGATTTTGATGCTTTTACTGGCAAGTCACTGCAAATCTGCTTTCAACTGAAAGGCCAGGTCAGGCATTTTTAAAACAGCTAAGCCAATAATCTGAAAGGGTGTTAAGGAGCCTCGTGGTCAACGGCAATGGCGTAGTTTTTCTTTCACGTGGCTGAACTGCCTTGTCACAGTACCCATTCACAGGGACGAAAGCAAGTTCACGACACAGGCCAGGAACGCTGCAGGCAAGGGAACGTTGCTGTGCAGAAGAACCACCAATTTCAATGAGGCTTACTCAAAAGTTGAGGATTTTCAGCCTTTGAAGCTAATCTGCTCAGGTGCATCTCGTTTTTCAGGGCGATTTGCCTAAAGCCATCATCCGGCCAGGACGTGGGCAAAGTCCAACATTTGACCACCTAGATCACATGCCCGCCCACAGACCACCAGCCCGTGCTTTTCTAGAACCATCGTGCCTCATGCAGCCGGATTCTGCTGGCTCCCTCTTCTGAAATGAAATAGCTTTCTGGAGCAGATGGCCACCCTGCCTCTGCCTCGCGGATCCGCATTCCTGCACCCGGGCACAACTGATCTCTGCCAGGGACTGCTGAATCCTCCCACTGGACCCAGCCTGGCTGCTACATCTTCTTGGATCCTCGAGGTGAGGCTCCTCCGCTGTTGCATCGCAGCCTCATTTCTCTCTTCCGCCTTGCTGGGCCGCTCCGGTCGTTAAGAGGCATTGAGGGAATCATCCGTCTTCTCTGTGCAGCGCTCATCAGGTGAAAAATGAGGCTCGGGAAAAATTAGCCAAATTACCAGCCTTCAGCAGCCCGGAATGCGCATCTCTGGCAAGAGAGGTCTGGAAGCAAAGGAACCCCCAAAAGGCCAAACGACATGGGGGACGCGTGAGGCAGGCATCCCCCAGGGGGGGAGGCAGCTGCTGGGCAGGAGGCGAGCGCTCTGCCTTTGTGGCCATTGAGGTACCAGTGGCCGAGCAGCGACTCTGGCCATCTTTTGCGATTCTCAGCCCCACAATCCGCAGGTGGTGGCTCCACACGCAATCACCCCCAAACCGAAGAGATCCCCTTTCTCAGATTAGGGCCAGGAGGAGGACATGCGAGGCAAGAGTTCCCTTTTCATCTTGGGTGGGACTGCGCTATCCAGCGGAACAACGTAACCCCTTTTAAATTCTAGCCCCAAGAAGGCCAAGTTTATGCATCCCACCAAGCCACTGTTTCTTTTAACTACCATTTCTTGAACAAGCTACGGTGCTGTGGTTCCTGCAACGTGCTAAGCCTTAAGCCACCTGAGGATGAAGCGAGAGCAAATTTCCACAGCTTGAAATCTAAGCCAGGATTCCCAATGCTCACAGGCCGCATTCACCCAGGCCCACCAGAAATCCAGGGGAGGGGGAGGAGAGTGACTCCATGACCATTCCCACGACCAGAAGAGAGATCTTGTCTTTACTCTGAGCATCTCTGCCCAGCAGCCTCCAGGGCGAATCCCAGGCCTTCCATCTGCCAAGCAGGGGCCCCTTCTCTCTGCCCCAGTCATCTGTCCGCACGAAGTGTCCAGGCTGTCCGAGCAGCAGGAAGGGCAGAGAGGCCGCCTCAGGCCCCTTGTGGTCACTGGCCGGGGGTGGGGGCTAAGCCTTGGCCAAGGAGAACTTGGGGGCACTGTAGACCCAGCAGAGGAACTGGATGATGGAGGTGAAACCCGCTTGGGTGTCTGAGTTTCTTCAAGGTCCTTCTTGAAGGCTACAGCATGGGGAGGGGGCAATGATGCAGACTGGATGTTCCTTGGGGCAAGGGATACTCCCTTGGCTGGGGGTCTACAAGGGTCTCTGGCCTACATTCGTGCCCCGCTGGGATACTGGCAAAGGATGAAATCTAAGAATAATCAGGATGAACAGGAACGATAAGCGCAGCAGCTGCGGCTGCAAGAATTCCCAGAACTGTTTTGAGGCCTCCGCAGGCAACAAACTTCCCTCCCTCCTTGCCAATGCTCAAAGAAATCGCCCCCCCTCAACTGGCTGCCCCCCCACTTAAAAGAAGGGTACTGCCCACCCCCCCCCACCACCTTCCCAGGCTGGCACAAAACTGGCCACGCAGAGCTGCTAGGGCGGGCCCCGCCAGTGGTGCAGGCATTCCAAGGGGAGCGATGGTGCTGCATCCCAGCAAGCCAGTCTCTGTTTTGGGGGATGGCAGTCCTCCACAGGGAGGAGACGTCCTTTCCAGTGTTGGCAAGATTGAGAGAGCCTTCCAGCTGCCAGAAACGCTTCACCTCTAGCAGCTTTGTGAGGGCCTCTCCATAAGTGGGCTGCTGATGCCCTCTGGCGTTCAGCAAACCTTCTGAGGCTGCCGAAAACCTTGCTCAAATCCTGTAGCAAAATGCCAGGTCCAGGGCAAGCCCCCCACTGGCTCCAGCAGGGCCCGTCCGGTCGCTGCTGGGAAAACTCCTAGCCAAGGGCCGAAGGGAGTCTTTAAACAAAAGCCACCAGCCACGGTCAGAAGAGCCATCTTTAATACCCAGCCTTTATTCAGAACCCCGGAAAGTGCGTCCTCTCAACTTGCAAGCTTTTGACTCAACCAGCTACCCCAGCAGCAATGAAAACCCACCAAATGCAATAAGACAAACTTGCAGCCTTGACAGAAACCTGCTTATTACAAGGGTATTTAAAAGGTCACGTTTGTCGCTGTTTCAAGCCACTTAGCGTTTCATTAGCGAGGGAGCCTGCCCCCCCTCCCCACCTCAGCGCAGGCCAGGGAAGGCGCCGCAAAGTTGCAGTAATGCTCATGTTTGGAATACTCCCTGGGGAAGCATTAAAAAATAGAGACAAGTCAGAAGAGAGACAGCTAACTTGTTTTCCCAGAGCAAACTTGCCAGGCCCTGTCCCTGTTCGGCAGAGTGCAACTGGACAGGTTTCTTTTGTGAGGGGGCAGCCTTGAACTGCTACAAATGGCAAAGGAAAAGCAATTGGGGGGGGGGGATAAGGGAAGCTTCACTGTCCGGTAGCATTGTGGGAAGATCACCAAGGAGAGATTCGGGAGGTGGGGTGTCACAGGCGAGAGAGGGATCCTGCCTCCTGCCTGGCTTTTTTAGGGTCTGTGACCTGGGAATGTGCAAAAGGTGCAGGAAAGGACCTGACTTATGCTTGCACGACCAAAGACCCCCCCCGTTAGCAGGTGCAGCCGAGGCAACAGCAGGGGAGTGGGCAGGAAGACCACGGCTGCCGGCCCCTCTTCCTTCAGCAGCCCCCGCTCCCACTGAGTCAACACCTGCACCCATCCTGAACCGACAGAGCTCTGCTGGGCTGCCTTGGAAGATGCCTGGGCGTCCACGCCAAGTCAGGGCTATTCCTGGGAGGAGGAACTTCAGTCTTCACCACCACCATTAACTCCCTTCAAAACCTTCTGCACTTCTGTTTTCAGGGAAGGCAGCGAGTGTGCGCTTATTCCGAGCGCCCCAATGTCCGTCTCCCAGCACTCAAACCCACAGCTGCTGAGGTCTCGGATGGCACCTTCCACCACCGAAGGAGCAGTGCCTGCCAAGAGAGGTCGCTCCTGAGTTAGACTCTCAAAATACCTCTGTTGGTCACAGAGCTGCCCACGCACCCACCCGCCCAGCCAGAGCCCAAAGCAATTCAGAATTATTTGCACCCAAAACTGCAGTGAAAGGAAACGGAACCCTCCAAAAAGAGCCATGTGCACAGGTAGAGGAGCATGGGATCGTGGGCAAACAACAAATGCTGAGCTTGGATCACACACAAACAGCAAGCACGGCCATCCAGATGGGCCCTTCCCATGCGCAACAGGCAGGCTGAAGCTTTGGGCTACGCCTCAGTAGGACTTAAGTAGGACTTAAGAATGGTTTCACTTCCCTTAAGTGTGGCATTTACTGATTCATCAAAACACCAACTGTCCACCCCTCAAAGTATGCCCGTGTTACGGACGGGGTAAGCAGCTGAGAGGATGCATGTACAGCTGAAAGCCAGGCTGTCCCCAACAGCTGCACTGCAACACACCTGGAGGGCTGTGGTTCCGGGAAAGCTACAGCTGTGTACTTGTCTAACTGGCTTTACTTTTACTCTTCCTGAGCTATCTCCTTTGTGAGCCAACCAGCTCATTTGCTTACGCACTCGGTTACGACACGCAACCTACTCGAGGCAGACACGCGAATTCAAGAGCAAGAGCAAAACCCACACAAGGGAAGAGGAAGGCCAGCCGAGCTCCCCTCACCTGGCCGCAGCAGCGTGATGGCGCAGCCGCCTCCCCCAGCACCAGTCAGTTTGCTATGCAGCCCATGGGAAGAAGTGACCTGGCAGACGCGGTCCAGCAGGGCGTGGCCAACCCCGATCCCGTTCAGGAGATGCTGGTTGATGTCCACCAACTCCTGTTGGAAAGGCAGACACGCAGTTGGGAGAGGGGATGCGGCGCACAAGGACGCCACCCATCCTGAGGGGCCACTGCTTCCCGCGTGTGACTGGAGAACTGCTGGGACCAAGCCAGAGCAGCTCCGCACTGTCCGTATCGCAAGGAGCATCAGGGCCACCAAAGAGGCTATCTGAGTGAAAGGCAACATGCAGAGCACAAGGAGAAGCTGCTGATCTTCCAGATTTAGGCTGAGGCTTAACAGAAGAATCCCAGGTACAGACAGAACATGCTTCAGTCAGAACTGAGCGCACAACCCCACTCCCCCAGCTTGCTTTTCTGTTTTAAAAGCAGGGTCCTAGTCCTCATGGTAGGAGGACAAAGGAAGGAACCAAGACAAGGGCTAACCTCCAGCATGGAGTAGCATTCCTGTGACAGATCGTTGGCCATCGCCTCCAGAATACCTTCGCATTCCCGAGAAATTGCATCTATTGAAGTGAGCACCGGCTCCATTATAGTAGGAAACTGCAGGAGGAAAAATGGTGGCCGGGGGGGTGGGTGAGGGAGAGGGGAAGAAGGGCAGAAAAAGATAGACATAAAAGGTCAGAAGGGAGCCTTCTTATCATTCATTCAGTCTGTCTTGGAATGGTTATAGGCTGTACTTTTTAAAAAACACCTGCTACTGTTAAATGTCAACAGAAAATGAGAACCAGAAAAGGGACAGGCTGGAAGGGCACATTTGGGCAGAGAGCTGCAAAGAATATTCTGCTGAAATGATGCCAAACGGGTGAGGGACAGAGACCCCTGCAGCTCCACTGAAAGTGCTTTTCCAACACACCCGGAGACAGCGGGGTCCGAGGCAGCCGCCTCCTGCTTCCCGACACTCAGCCCGGCTGCGCTTCTCAAAAGGACCCTCTCCAAATAGTTCTCGCTATATGTCAAAATGTTCTGGGCAGTCACAATTCCTGGGAGAAGAAATACCTTCAGGAGCCTGTCTTTAAACCCCGCAACCAGGATCTTGGTGCTCCGCGGAACTTTAGTGTTGGTCAGTAAAATCCGCAGAGTAGGCACGCTGGGGAGAAAAAGATTCTCAAGAATCAAGTCAACAGTCTGGGAGTTCCCACGCCAACAGCAGACCCACCGGGCACAGCTACAGGAGTACAGTATTGCTTTTATTTCCCACCCCACCCCGGAACCAGAAGTTGGCAGCCCGGGAGAGGGGTGAGAATTTTCCCTCTTGTAGTCTTCCACATGCATCTCCACTCCAGGGGGGTGAAATCACCAGCCCCATCATCCCCCCGCCACCCCACAGAATGACTGAAGCAGCTCATGCCCTTCACTTCTGTTCCTGCAAACGCTATGCAGCCCAAGTGCTGTTACAGTAAAGGACCTTCGCCTGCTAAGCTTAATCATCAATTAGAGCCACAGTTTAGCTAGAATTAGCTTGGCGTGTCGCAAGTGCTCTTTTAACGACCCAACCAAGGCCCACATTCTGTAAGCCAAAATAACTTTGTTTCCTAATAACTGCCAACAAGAATAACTGGTGTCTAACATTAGCTACTAATAGGGCAATTTCACGCCCCGTGAAAGATTTTAATGAAGTCCGATTAGGCTGTGTTGGCAGAAGGTACCAGGGTGGGAGCCATCGCCAAATCCACTCTGGCAATCCCTTTTCAGAGCCCTGGAAGTTTTCAGCGTGCAAACTCCTTTATGCTCTGCTTGCCTGCAAAAGGCAACCTTCGTGACTTGAGACCTCAGACACAGAGTGAGATCTCTGGAAGGCTGCTAATGCTATTATTCAAAAGCAAGACTCTTCCCTTTTGCTTAAAGAAATTAATCAGCCTACCAAGGCTATTCGTTTTTTAAAAAAATCAAAACTTTTTAACACATTGATCATTCTGTAAGCCAAAATGCCGGAGAAAGGCATCTTTTCTCAAAGGAAATACTTTCGCACATGATCATGCTAAAATAAAACTCACTCTTTAAAAAAGGACTTTATTAAACCAACCAATTCTCTTTAAAATAATCTAAACATTAATGCTCAAATAAACCTTACCTTTTCAACGAGGAGATTTTTCCTGAAAAATACCGCAAGGCTCCACCTAAATGTTTGGGGAAGAACGAAAGAAAGAATAGTTTCCTGGGATGTTTTATCTTCCCATATTCTGCACAATAACTCAAATTCAGGTGAACGAGCAATGGGGAGCATCTGGCTATTTACTCCTCTGTCATTAACCAAGGGAAGGGAGGCCTTGGGATCTGCAGTAGCCAAAATCCCTTCTTGGAATCTTAAGGAACAGTTCATGTCATTCCCATCGGCAGCTCTGTCCAGCACCTGAGAGAGGGGGCAAAGTGCCCTCCCTGTACTGAACCGGTTAAGAAATGCAAAAGAAGAGAAGAAAACACCAACCCCATGTGCTCACAGCATTATCCACCCCAGAGGGGTTCCCGTGGATCACTTGCTCTCCTCGGAAAGCCAGCTTGTTGATCATGTCCAGCTCCTCCTCGGTCCACCTGGAAGAGCAGAAGTGGCCTTAGTCAAGATCAGCCTGTCACCACACGCTTTCAGCAGCCCTCCAGGACCCTCCTTTGACCTGCTGCTTCTGGTCCTTTAAACTGGAAAGGCTGAAAAATGCACCTGGGATTTTTTGCATACAACCCCAGAACTACAATCCTCTCCTTGAGCAACAAGAGCCAAATGCAGGGCTTTAAGATGACAAAAAGCCACTTTCTGTTCCTCCCCTTGCTGCTATCACACATCCCCAGTTCTATCTGGACAGATGGAAACAACCTATTTCCCAACTATTTCCCAACCCTAAGCCTTCTAACTCCTACCTAGCTACAACTTGGCCCTCCCGCAGAGGATAGGTGATGACTCCACATCCAGAAAGCAACGCCCCTGCCAGGCAGACGGAGTAGGCTGCGCTGGAGCCTAACCCAGCTCCAGTGGGCAGCTCAGACCAGACCAAGATGTCAGCTGTTGGCATAAACCTGAAAGATAAGAACATTACAAAGATTCAGTTTCGCAATTTCACCAATTACTTTCCTCAGACTAAGCAGAGTTAAACAGGCTCTGCTTTCATGATCTGTCACAACTGGTTTACAGAAAAAATAAGACCACAAAACCGGTTTTTTCTTCGCTTATTTTCTCCTCTGGTTTTTCCAGAGCTGGTGCCTTAGAAACAAGTAATCTATAAGAAGCCTAACCCTAACCCAGTCCTAGTTTCCTGATTTTTAAAAAAAATAGATGTAGCTTACACTCTGATTTTATTTCATGGATCATGAAGGAGTCAGATTTTTCTGCAGATAATTCCTTAATCCCACTATCCTGATTTTAAATTCATGTAATGATAATAAAAATCTATCCTTCCTCTGTTGTCTTTCCCAGTCACCCTTCCTTTGCTGCACCTCATGCTTTCTCTATCGCTTGTACTGCGTGTTCTTTAGGATCCATGTCAACAGTCATTTGCATGTTTACTAAACTCTCCTGAAATTCACAGAGCAGGGCAGGCTAGCTCCACACCCTGAATCAATGCCTCCAATTTCATCATGTGGAAGTAGCGAAGACAGACTTGGCAATCACAACTGCCAGGAGTGAACAAGCCACACAGCAAAGCTGAGATCCATAGTCTTACCCACATTTAGATGCAACAGATAAGTACAAATAAAGAAAGGCTGCAGCAGCTACACTATGGACTGCTTCATGTCCGCTATCATCCCCCGCAAACTCTTTCAGCTTCTCCACTTGCTCAGCGCTGGGTGGCTGAGCTTCAGGCAGCTCAACTGAGGAGAGAACAAACAGCAGGAGACATCATTTCCTATTCCTAAAGAAGGAGGCAAGGCACCTTTATTCAATACGTTTGGACAACCCTTTCTAATTATTTCAGATACATCAGTGTAACATCAGTAACAAGTCACAGAGCAGTTTTTCTTGGGGCAGAATTTGATACAGTTTTTAAAGCACACAGCCTGACTACAATGCAACAGACTATCAGATGCTCCCATGAAACAGTCAAGAAACCCTCAAAGGCAGTTAATGTGCACAGGAGAAACTGAAACACCGAACCCTGTCCACTGTTCCTTGGGGCCACAAAACCAAGGCTTTAAGATAAATCTGATATTTGGAGCCCCCTTGAGGAAAGGGAAACATCACAGACCAAGGGCAGCAAGGGATGAGGATGACAGATTGCCTATTGCTGCTTTTGTGGATGCACCAATATTGGCTAGATTGCGAATACAACCACTTCCCCAGCAGCTGAGGCTCTCTGTGGATCAGGGTAGAGGACAGGACAGTGGAATTCCACAAAGGCACCTGGTGCCGACCTGAAAATGCTGCTAGCAGGGGCTGGAGGTCAGCAGCTTCCCAGCTTAACCTTCTCCCAAGATTAGGCAAGCGCAGCGAGATTTTTCCATCATGTCGCGGAATCATCCGAAGGAAAGTTCTCAAGTTCAGAGCAGTCGCCAGAGCTACCTGCATTTCGGAAGCATTAGAGGAACGTAGCGGGAAGTTAAATCCTTAGTGATCGCACTGTCATTTAAAAATTATGCCCAATCTATTTCTCTCCCACAATATTTCCAAGCTCTAAGACCATATCAGCAGAGGGAGACATCTTTTTAAAAATATCAGAGAGCAAAGGAAAAAAAAAACAGCTCCATGCTTTAGTGGGTAAGGGTTTATAACATAAAATTAAGGACATTTTCAGAAATGTTCTATTTGTTTTATTAAATGTATTGTTTCAGACTCGCCTGAAACTAAGAAATCACAGCCACAACTGATTACCCAATTAACATTTTGCCACATAACTGATTTACAACACCTCCAAAATTAGCACGGACCCATGCTGAGCCTATTAAAAAATAGCAAACTGTATATACATCTGACAGGAGCGCACAGCAGCTCACCAGCAAGGACTAATACGCGTTAAACCCCAGAATTAAAACTGGGCCGGAGGCGAAGTGGCTCGGGCTTCAGGGCAACTGCTTGACCTGGGTCAAATGCGGATTTCAGCGGCCCTCGAAAGCGCTGAGCAACGAGGAAGCCGCCGCTTCCCCGGTCGGCTGCCGGGGTAAGGCCTTTCCGGCCCCCGGGAGGCCACAGGGGCGCCGGCCACGAGCCGGCCGGAGCCCCGCCAGGACCCCTCACGGGCGAGCGGGGGCCTACCTTGCCGTGCACCACCGCATGCTCGCCGTGCAGGATCACCTTCCCCGGGGCAGAAACCACCAAAGTCCGCCTCAGCATCTCCTCCCTGCAGAGAGAAACACGACGTCCGTCCCTCCGTCCGTCCGCCCGCCCGCCCGCAGGGGCGCAAACCAGCCACACGCCCCGCTCAGCCCCGCTGCCAACCCCCCCAGCCGGCCCCCCTGAGCCTCCTTGGGCCGAGGCAGCCTACCTCTCCGCCGCGGGGGCCTTTCCCGCGCAATGCATGGTGGGCCGGCAGGAGAGTCCCTCACCTTTCGCCGCCGCAGGTCCAGGTGAGGCGAGCCTTCCAAAGGGGCGTGGCCGGCGCCCCGCCTCCGCCCAATCGGACGATCCGGGCACCGGCCTCCCTCCCCCGATTGGCCGCTCCCTGTAGGAGCCGCCCCGCCGCGACCAATCCGGAGCCAGCGGCGGCTGCGACGGCCGCCGGGAAGGGACAAGCGGGGTCGGCAGAGGAGCCCGCTCCGCCCTCGCGCCCGGGCATGGCTGGCGTGGCGGGCTGGCGTGGCGGGCGCACGCTGCTGGGACGGGTGGCGGCCGCCCGCTGCGGGGCAAGGAGCCGGGCCGCGAGCCGGGAGCCGGGCCGCGACCCGCCCGGGTGAGAACGGGCCGCCCGGGGGCGCGGCGAGCGCGTGGGCGCGGTGGCGGGGCGCAATTGCAGGCGGGTTCCGCAAAATGCGTCTGGCGGGAGAGTCCCCAGGGGGAGGGGATCCCGCGGGACCCCCAGCTTTGGCCGCGTTCCCTAGAAACCGAAGCAGGCTTGATCCCAGCTCTCTTCTCGCCCCTGCCGTCTTTCCTCTTCTGCAGCCCGGATCCTGAGCCCGAGAAAACGACCCGAGTCCCGAAGATCTACACTAAAACGGGAGACAAAGGTAGCCCGCTGGAAGCCCCGAGATGTTTTAGGATGGGGATCGCCTTTCTTGGGTCCAGAATGAGTTTAGTGGAAACAGACCTGTTGTATAATATTATATATAAAATATATGTAAGAGATGGAAAATACCTGGAATGCAACTGTGGTTTTCTTTTTGAAACAGCTTGATTTTTTAAAATCCCAGCTTATTTTTCGTTTGCATTTAATACAGTATTGCAATACAGATGTTTCATCATTTACATTTTTCTGATCAAGTGAAGCCTTGTATCAGCTGTAAAGTTGTTTTATTAGCGAAGGTTATAAATTTTTTTCCTTAATTGCCCAACTGCAAGGAGTATCATTTGTGGGATCCATTCCTGAATCCACGTAGAAGTGAATGATTGTACAGTAATCAAGCAGGAGTCCTGCAGGGCTATGAACTTTTTGGCCTTAGTTTGTCACCTGATTCTCTCACTGTTTGGGATTTAAAGGATTTTCAAGCACGTTCACCGGGGAGAGGAGAAGCAAAGATGACCAAATCTTTGATGCTTTGGGAACACTGGATGAATTGAGTTGCACTATAGGGTAATTGCGAGTTTGTTTTGGGTCATTATTGCCAAAATATTTCAGATAGAGGAGGAAGCAGTTCTACGAGATGCCACCTTCTATTCCAGCAAGTGAGCTTGATGGCCGCCTGTCAACAACTAGGCCTTTGCACTTAGCTAGGGGAAAGGGGACATTTAGCTTTGAATTACAAATGCAAATCTTGCAAAGCAGTATTGACATATAAAAGTAACAGTGGCATTCTCACAACACACCAGCCCTATAGAGATGTAGAAAAAGTGTGACAGTTCCATAGATTTCAGACTGGCTTAAAGTTGTTGCATATTACCAGAGGTAAACATTTTGAAGGGGGGGGGGTCACAACTGCCTTAATCTGGAGACTGAGTCTGTTCTTATTTGCTGCAGCTTAAGTGCTGAATTTGGCAGAGAAAGTGGCCACGCGTTTGTGGAAGAGCTTCACAAGGTGAGAAATAAATTGGCTCTGCTCTAGCTGGTTGCGTAACCCCTTAGAAGTCACCATTCCTAGTTGGGCCAAGCAGTTAGTCCTGGCTGCCTGCCTTTGCTAACACCTTTGTCCCCAAACATGTTGTTTTGACTTCCCCTCTATAGGTCCAGTGTATGTTGCAAGATGCTGGCTCTAACGTGGCAACACCCATCTCTTCAGCCAGGGAGTCTCACATAAGTAATTAGGACATCTTTAAGAAGCTGAATGTTTATAAGGAATATGCTTTTCAAATGAGTTGCCTTGCCGTTGGTTTCTGCTGAGAGTTGAAAGCCAGAAAAGCTTCTCCTGTGGAATATTTAATGGACTGCATTGGCAACCCACTTTTCTTTTATTTGAAATTCAAGGCCAGGCACGCAGGGTCCCTGAGAGAGGCCAGCCTGGTCCTTGATTTTGCACCTTACAGTCATGCACAGAAGTTAAATGCGGGGCTGCTGTTAGGGTTCTTCCGTGGGGGAGGGGAAATCTTCCAGGCACGCTCCAAGGTGCTTGAGGCTTTGCCAAGGCAAGAGCATTATTCTGGGCCTTCAGCTGGCGGCCTGGAACAGGGAATGCCCACCTTGCGTGACTGGCCTTCTCCTCTTCTTCAGAGCAAACGTCGTTTAGCGAGAAGCCTGTGCTGGAGCTGGAAACCTGGATCGACAGATACTCGGATCAGCTTCCACCACTCACCTCCTTTATTCTACCAGTAGGTTCTTTATGTGCTTTTTCACATTGAGTGCCTTTAATCCTGGAGTCGGGATACACCCACTGGACTTAGTGCCTCCCACTGAACATCTTTTTTCATTCATCTATTCTTCCTTTACTAGCTGGCAGCCCACATCCACGCTGTTCAGGGCAGGGACACTCAAAAGGCTCTGACAAATCCTTTCCCTCTCAGCCTTGTTCTCCTTGCGGCACATCTCCCTTGAAGCTCCCATATTTCTTCCAGAGGAAAAATACCAAATGGTTGTATGAGTTGAAGCAGAAGGCCTCTGGAAACCCATAGGACTTCTTCCCTGCCTGTGATCAGTTTCATGCCTCTGCATCCTACATGAAAAAAGGGGAAGGCAGCTAGAGGGCTCCTTGGGTGGTGAGCCATTAAGCCCCTGCACTAGGCCATCTTGGGCTGAGCTGACGAAGACAGACTTCGCGTGTCTTGTGCTTATGTCGTTTCAGTCTGGTGGAAAGAGCAGCGCTGCGCTCCATCTCTCCCGAGCCGTGTGTCGCAGAGCTGAGAGGCGGTAAGGGACTGGCCTGTTCTTCTGTTAGCGAGAACCTAGAGGTGGGCTTTAGAGTAACTGTCCCCATGCATGGGAAGAATCTGAAAGGTGCCACATAAGCTGTCATCTTACGTGGCAGTCACTGTCCAAGTAAAAAATACAAATTAGACACCTAAGTTTGCACAGGGTTGATGGGCAACAGACGAAGTTTTCTTCTTGTGAGCTTTAGTCGTCTTGTGTATCGTAATGTTTGGGCCTTTCCCTCCTCATGCCTTCATAGTGTCGTTCCTTTGGTGAAAATAGGAGAGGTGGATGCAAACGTGGCCAAGTATTTAAACAGGTAACTTGGATTTGTGTTTAAAGAGAGAGACAAATGTGTAGCTGCAGTCTGACAGCGGGGAAGGTCAATTTAGCTTGCAGCCATATACAGCACAGCCCAAGGAACGTTGCCAGAAGCTTCCCATGAAGAGGTGTACAAAGTGTCGCAAAATCGAATCATCCCATGCTGACCCCACCAGAAAGAGGCCAGATTGGGACACACTGGCCTCAACGTGTTGTACACGCCTTTACTCCAGTGCTGTGTTCAAACTCCCAGCCACTTCATGGGAGTCATTTGGGCAGAATTGATAACTCTTGGATCTGTACACCCACGGGCCCTTTCTGCTGACTCTGGCAAGGAGAAATTGAATGCCTGTGTGATCGTAAAGACCAGGTATGGCAATCCGCTCTCCTGGGTCTGTGCACGGCTGCCAGCTCTGGCCGGGGATCTCTCTCCAGTCCTGCAGTCAACAGATGTAGGGCAGCTCTCTCTTCTTTCCCGCATCCAGGCTGAGCGACTACCTGTTTGTCTTGGCTCGTTTTGCTGCAAAGGAGGAAGGGAAGAAGGAGAAAATCTACACAAGGATGGAGCCCGAAGACTAAGTTCAGCAGTGCAAGAGGTGGAATGGGCAACTTCTGAGCTAGCGAGCAGTGGATAAGATTTAAGGGTAAAATGCAGGCAATTTGAAATGGTCAGACCCCCAACCTGAGAAACCATTGAAAGCTGCTCACAGAGATCTAGATTCCCGGCCGCTTTTTTGGAGTCTTGCTTGTGCACATGAATTCAGAGCAATGGTGGCACCTGAAGATACTTTTGTTGCCTCTTGGAACATCAAAGGGGATTGTGGCAGAAAGCTCAGCTCAGTCCCGCTGGCTCTGGTCTGCTTGCCAGTTTCCTTCGCTCAAAACTAGAGTGGATCTGAATTTCTTCCCTTAGCCAAGTCCATCAATACATCCTATGTTGTCAGCAGTCTTGACAAGTGCAACTTTTAAGACACAGGCTCTATCAGCAAATGTCCCAGAATCAAGCTTGCAGTAAGCTGTGTCACCCACACGAGGCTTGTTTTCTCCCAGTCATGCACTTAAAAAAAAGTGACCACATCCAACCAAATTTTCAAATTTATTTCCTGTATTCCTGAATTTCCAGCGTGAAGAATGCGCCGTAACTAAAAAAATACGAAGTGATAGAAGGGCAAAGTAATTTGTTAATCTCCCATGGCAACAGTTTCTCCTCCTATCTTGGAAAACACATGTGCAAGGAAGTGCTGGGGAGAGAGTAAAACCAACTGGTTCTGAGGCTGCTGCTGAAGGAGCACCAGGCCAAGCCAACCCTCACTACCCGAGCGAGGACACGACCAGTGTGGGCTCTGTGCTGCAAAGCCACGGTTTACACACTGGAAGCCACGGGAAGCATTGTGCAGCCCGCTGCCAGACATGTTGGGACCGGCAACTCCCAGGATTCCAACCAGCGGCTGGCGGAAACCAGGGTCAGGAGGCTGCACACCCTTCCAAGAGGCACAAGGGCAATTTGGAGCAGCTCTCCCGAAGGCCTGCAGCAGCTGCCACAGCACAACACCCCATAACTTCTAAGGCAGGGAGAGGGAGGACAAGGGTCTCCTGCAATGCCAGAAGTAAAATCAAGAAGGAAATGGGGGGTGGGCCAGCATCCAGAAGAGCTTCATGCCTGTGAACCTGTCTGGGCCCAGCCCTTAAATGGGATGTGGGGTGGGGGGCTATCTTTAAATTAAAAAGCATTAAAGCTGGGCTGAATAAAAGCACCTTTTTCAAAATATCTTGTCCTGTTTATAGTTCATTACAAACCAGCTCTTCATATTTCACAACATTTGTGCAAAAGGGTGACACACTGGAGTGCCAGCTTTGTAATGCATAGTCCTAAAATAAGCAGATTCACACAAACACTTCAGCTACCTGGGAACAGGACTCAGGAAACTGCGTTGCAAGTGGGCCATATTTCAGTCCTGGATGTCCTGTGCAGGAGACCCCTGCGGAAAATTACCATTGATACAGCTGAACTGGGAGCAGAAGATGTTTCCCTACAGACAAACTCATCTGATTTAACGGGTAGAAAAACAGCAGCACCAGGTAGCCACAGCAGCACCAGGTAGCCTTTCTTAATCAGTCTGTTGTGTGTGTTCAAATCACTCCATTGGTACGTGCATGCACTCTTCAGGCGAAGACCAGTGGAAATGCAACCAGATTCCAGACGGCTGAAGGCCCCACAGTCTCCAGAGTCATGCCCGGGGGCCCCGGAGATCTCAGAAGGCGGACAGACAACCTGCATCGGAGCAACTTTGACAGCTGGTGCCAAGACAACCTTCAGTCTAAACCCACCTGCAACTGTATGCAACTGGCACAGGGTTTCCTTGACCAAGAAGCCAAACTAAACTCCAATGCAACAGAGTCCCTGAGAGAACTGACCCAGGGCTGCCTGGGCCTGCACCGGAAGGTCACCCCCACGTCTGCACGCATGCATGCGGGTTCTCGGGGCTTAAGGAACAAGAGGGGCACCACTGGTCACCCTCCCCCTCAGCCAAGGTGCCCTTGAGTGCCTCCTGTTCCAGCCCTTTCAGCAGGGAATTGCCCAAAGGATCCCTTTGTTCTGTGAATCCTATTGCACCCAAAGGACAGCCCCTGAGCAGTCTCTCTTGGTTCACGTTGGAGAGACACCCCGCCCCACACACTGGCCCCAGCGCAGGGCGGGCCCCCGGTGGATTCCAGTCCTCAGACTAGAAAGGCAGTGTCTGCCTGCAACCGGAGAACCCTCTGCAAGCTGGAAATGGTAGTCCGTTCCTCGCGCAGGGAGGGCCCTGGGGCGTTTGGGGAAGAGCAGCACTGCCCCAATTCAAAGCAAAGCTAGGTTGGCCGGCGGTTTAATGCAGCGAAGCTGGGCTAAACCAGGGCTCCCTCCCACCCTGGGCTGAGAGGTACAACCAGCACTGTGTGGCTTTGTAGTGTCAGTGAGGGGCCGGCACTCTGGCTGCTGAGGCAGCCCCAACCAAAATCTCCCGTTTCCTCTAAGCAGCCCGGGCCTTGGGCCCCTCCCAAGCAGACGGAACCTAGCCCCACATGGCCTCCTACAACAGTGAGCTGGGAGAGTCTGGCCAGAGCCCGCTCTGGCTGGGTTGGGAAGTTTGCCCAGGATAGACAGACAGACAGACAGACGGGCCTCAGCACAGGACAAGCAACTCAGAGGGAGAGACCGAGATGACATGAATGGGACGGAGGCGGCTCCCTCCCGCAGCAGTTCGTGTGGCTCTCCGAATGAGGGACCCCCGCCCAGCCCCCCATGGCGCAAACTCCAGGGCCCCGCCCTGCAATGGGCGACTCCACACGCTCTGCACGCAACGCTATGTTTAATGGCCGCGGTCTCCGGAGGGTCGGGCAGTGACGTGTCAAGAGCACCCCCTTTGCTGCCCGGGTGTGCACCGGAATCCCAGCAGCTTCAGGCCCACCTGCTCTGCCTGTCCGGCCCAGGCCCTGCCACTGCAGCCCCCCGCAGCCGGGGCTATGAGAGCTCGAAGCCAGTGTTCATGCGGATGGCATAGCGCAGCTTCTCCCGCAGGACGCTCTTCCTGCCGTAGTTGGGCAGCTTCAGGAGGTTGAAGCAGGTGGAGGAGGTCGGCAGGCGCCCCCCCGGCTCCCTCCTCCGGATGGCAAAGAAGCCCCGCAGGACGCTGCCCAGCGTGTCCCCCGTGTCCTGGGGGGGAGAGGAGGTGGGCGTTGGCAGGACTCAGGGCCCTTGGGGCCTGACCCCGCAAGCAGACTGCAACGCGGCGCGCTGGCCGAGGGTCCCTGCCCCTCCTGCGCCCATGCCCTCCGCAAGGGCCCCGGAACACCGGCAGTCTGCGGCCCCCACACGCCCCCAGCTTCTCGGGTTTTATTTCCACTGTAAATGGGAGTGCTGGCCGGAAGGTGTGGCCCTCACCCCGCCACCGGCCACGCACCTGGTCGTCCGACACCTCCACGCATCGGATGGAGAAGGGGGGCTTGAGGTAGACGAAGCCCAGGAGGGGTGGCCGGGAGCAGCTGGTAACAAACTGAGGGAGAAGAGAGAAGGGAGGGTGGGCAGAGCCCGGGAAGGGAGGACCAGGGGCAGAGGGGGACATCTCAGGCACCCTGCGAGGCTGAAGGGATTTTGTGGAAGGGCCCGCGGCAGTGCCTGGCTCTGGGGGTACAGCACTGCGGCTGGAGAGGAGGGCTGCCCCCCCCAAGCCCCCACCAGGGCTAAGATTGCAGCTCTTGCCGAGGACTGTGGGAGAGGCCAGGGAACTGCTCCCCCGCGCGTCCCCCTTGGCCCTTGTTAAAGCCCAGGATCCGAACTCCTCACAGTCAGTGCAGGTGTGCGTGCATGCAGGCAAGGAGGCTGCATTTACCTTGAGAAACATGGCTCTTTCCTCGGGGCTGAAATCGTTGGCAAGGATGTCCCAGAGCCAAATGATCACCCTGTGGCTGCCGTGAAACCCCCCATAATAGACGGTGTGTTTCCTGGAAGGCAACAGAGGGGGAACCCAAAGACGTCGGGCATCGCAGAGAGCAGCGGAGGAGCCTTGGCCCTCTGCTTTCTGCTCCTCCTTGGAAGCAGCAGAGAGGCCGGTCACAATCCTCCTCCCCAGGGGCCTGGCTCAGTCCCCTGCTGGAGAGGGGTGCAACCCAGTGCCTTCCTGACATGCTCCCCTGGCCTGCCTCTGAGGATGACGCCTCCAGGCCAAGAAAAAGAAAACCGGGCAGGCGGGCCTGTTCCTGCCCCAGCGTTGCAGCTTAACTCTTTTGTGCCCCCCTTATTAGAAGAAGCCCCCTCAAACTGTTCTCTCCTGTGGCCTTATTTTCCCAGGCGTTTTCTAGCTCCGCCAGCTCCCTTTGTGCCTGTGGGTCTCCCTGATGTTCAGATCTCTTAACCTCCCTCCCAAAGTTAGTTCTGCAAAGCCACTGGCTTTCATGCTCCTAATCCTCACTTCGGATAGGCTTAGAGTATTATTACAGCGTTTGCCCACAAAGACCTCTGAAAACACACGTGGCCCACAGTGGACCGGGGATCAAAGCTTTCACTGCAGACCCACCCCAGGCCCCGCCTTACTTCAAGTCCTCAAGGTCGATCTCAGCATTGTCGCCAGATATCAACCGCTGCAGCTCGGGTGCGGAGAAGACGCGGATCCACTCGGGCTTGATTATGGATCGGAATCCGCTGATGAAGGCGGCCGTCTGGCTCTTGATCTGGGTGTGCATGCGGAAGTGGGCCATCAGGTGGATGTAGCTGATCCTGGGCAGAGAGGAGGCACAAGCAGAAGACCCCATGGGCAAAATCCAAGGGTCGCCTTAGAAAGATTCCCTGGGCAAAAGTGGCAGAAAGCTGGCTAGATAAAAGATCCCAAGCAGCAGCATGAGCCTCAGCCTCAGAGCCCACCTCCGAAGCCAAGGACCACTTCCGAAGCAATGCGTGGCATGGAAGAGCGAGATCAGCTCTTTGGTGACGAATGTTAAAACAGACTGCCCCTGAGTGGAAATCCTCAGGTGGGGCAAAACCCAGGAATTTTAATTTATTCTGTGCTGCATTTCATTCCGGGTTACAAGGAAAACTTGTGTTATGTTTTCACGGTTAGATGCGAAAGGCTCCTGTTTTCATACTCCACCCTGCTGAGGGGACGGGTTATGCAAATGCCGGTTTTCTAACCCATTCTTACTCTGAACGTCACTTCGCCCCTCAGGGTGTACCTCCTAATGTCTGTGGCACGTCTGTGATGAACTGAAATCGTGCCTCCAGAGACGTCTGGCAGCCAAGCAAGCAACCAGGATGCGCTGGGCTTTGGGGCTGGCAAGATCAGACTTACTTGTTCTCATTGGTAACGGGGATGGTCTTTCCTCCTGGGACAAGTTCGTGGCAAACAAGCTAGAAGAACAAAAATTGGAGAGGAGGAAAAAGGGACGAGGAGAGAAGTGGGCTCTTACTACAGAAGAGGGGGAGGAGGGGACGAGGAAGCCGCCGTCAACCTCTGCAAGGCAGGGTGCTGCTCGAGAGGCCCCCGACCTACCTGGCCCATCACATCTTCGTCGTAGGAGAGGGTCAGGCCCAAGTCACTGGTATCGCCTTCGTAGCGCTGGGGAAGGAGAAGAAAGCAGCTGCAATTGCAACGGCTAAGCAGCTGCAGAAAACAGTCCAGCGGAACTGCCCGACACGCCAACTCCAGAAATCCTGCGCCAGGGAAAGGCCAGCTCTGCCGCTGACACCGAATGCCTCCCGCGTGTCCCTTACAGCGCTCGTGGCGTGTGTGACGAGGGACAAGGGCGCTGCTAGCTGAGACCTGCCCTCTGCAGCTCCACCCCTCCTGGCAGACGCTGCACGGGTAGGCGAGGATCAAAGCCAAGCCAAAGGAACTGGGGCCGAGCCGAACCTTGATGGAGGTCAGGTTCTTATAGAACTCCGAGTCCAGCGAGGGAAGTTCATCCACCGAGCTGTAGAAGATGCTGTGGTGGTGCCCAAGCAACTGGCTCAGGAAGAACGACGCAAAAGGGACATCCACCACAATTCCCTGGGAGCAGCGAGAGGAAGGGCTGGGGGGGAGCCGCCCAGTCGCCAGCCCCCGCCCCCGCCCCCCGGCAGGCCTGGAAAGGGCGCCCTGCTTCCTGCACCCTCCCCACCTGGTTCGTGCTGGCAGCGCCACAGCAAGGCCCAGAGACGCCGCCGCGCCGCGCAGCTTGTCCTACCTCATAAACCGCTTTTCCGAGCATCTTCCCGACAAACTCGAAGAGCTGCAGGAAGTTCTCGTGGATGTAAGAGGTTGGCGAGGGATACAGCCTCTCGTCTCCACTGGTGGTCTGTGCCAAGGCAGAGCAGGAGAGATGAGGAGCTCAACCCAGGCCTCCCCCCCCCCCGGTTCTCACCGAATTCTGGCCCGCCGCGGGGTCGGCACCTTGAAGAGATTGAGCGCTGGGTCAAAGACCTTCTTGATGATCTCCTCCAAGAACTCTTTGAAGACACCATCCTGGTCAATGCCAGCCTCGTCCATGCCCAGATCGTTCACAAACTTCACCCGGATGACGCCCTTCATGGCGTTCTGAGAGAGCTGGCGCAGCTGCTCATAGCCATCCTGGGGGAGTCGAGATGGTCACTGGGATCAGGAGGGGGGGGCCTCCAGTCCTGAAGAGATGCACCCCCCGCTCACCTCCAGCATGCGCGACCGGCGGATCGTGATGTGGGTGACGTGAGGTGATGCCGAGCTGGTCTCGACCAGCCCCAGCTGCTCTTTCTCTTTGGTTACCATATTCCGGAAGAGAAGAACCCGCTAAATTTCGGGGGAAAGGATGTGGATTGGCGACAAAAGCCAAGTGGAAGCCACAAGCAAAGTCGTCACAAGGGCTGTGGTGGAGATGGTGGTGGGGGTCTACAGGTAGCCCTCGCTTAACGGCCACAATTGGGACTGGAGGTTCAGTTGCTGAGAGTAGCAGTCATTAATGAATCCAACCTGAATTTACAACTGTTTTTTGGGTGGTCGCTAAGCGAAATCACCACAGGCATTAAGCAATCCACTTGGTCGCTAAGTGAATCACGTGGTCCCCCATTGATTTTGCTTGCCAGAAGCTGGCTGGGAAGGTCAAAAATGGCGATCACGTGACCATGGGACACTGCGACGGCCATAAGTGCGAACCGGTTGAAGTGCCTGAATCGTGACCACTTGACCGCAAGGACACTGCGAGTCAGAAGTGTGAGGACCAATCATAAGTTGTTTTTTTCAGCACTGTAAGTCCAGACCATCACTAAATGAGTGGTTGTTAAGTGAGGACTACCTGTACGCCTTAGTTTCAGTTCTTTAAATTTGAGCCGCATCTGGAACGGAGGGTGGCTGTGTCTGTTGCAAGGCTGGTATGCTTCCCACCAGGTCAGCCCCAGCCAGTCACCCCCTGCGGCTTCTCACCGCTCAACCCCCTGCCCGGGGCTCAGCTTCCGCTCACATTTTTGTGGGGGACGACGTGGGGAATGTACTGCAGGACCAGCTGGGCTCGCTTCCGATCTTTGTCGAGCTCCTGGAAGAGCAAGCTGGGCTTGAGGTCCCTAAACAACGCCACCACAGACACACCACAGAGGAAAATCAGCAGCCGGCCTGGAGGCCTACAGAAGCCGTTCGGTGGGCAAGCAAGCACCGGCCCGTCAGCCTCAGTGCCGCCCGGCGAGCGGAGGAGGGGGCCCAGCAAGGGAGCAGCTCTCACCTGCGCAGCCAGTGGTCTTCTGGAGCGAAGCGCCGCCGGCAGTCCCTTTCGTAGAGGACCATCAGCCAGCTGTGGACCGAATGGAAGAGCTCCAGGGCCTCCCCCTTCGCGTTCTCTGCCGCCGGGGGAGAGAGAGGGACGGTCCTTGAGAGGAGGCTTCCCCCACCCCTCCCTGCAGCACTCGGGGCCTCTGCCATCCAGGCCAGGCAGGGGGGAGGGCGGCTGCCCCCCAGCCCTGCGGGGACTCACCCAGGATCCCATCCCAGATCATCTTGAAGACAAAGGAGTTCAGGAAGGAGGAGATGGTGACCAGCTCTTCCAACTTGAAGGAGACCTGCTCTTCGTAGACTTCGATGTCGTCCAGTATCCTGGGGGGCAAGGGGGAGAGGGAAAAGGCGTCGTTTCTACCCACGTTGGGGGAGGAGGAGGCCAGGCCTCAGCTCCTCAATCCCCCATGTGCCTTCCCTCGATACCTGGCGGGAGGCCAGTTGCCAGAAGGGAAGACAATCAGGGTCAAAGAAAATGGAGTGAGCAAACGGCCACCCCACCCGGTTGCTCCCTGGTCTCTCTCTCTCCCCCACTACCCTCTCTCCCTGCCAGCAGGCCACAGCTTTTAAAGCTGGCTGAAAAAAGGGGGCCCTCTAAGGCTGGCTGTGGAGCCCCAGCTTCTGAGCAGCTCCCGGAGCAGAGGGAACTCCGGCCAGGCCTCCTGGGTGTCACCACCGGCCTTCCCCAACCTGGGGCCCTGCAAATGGGCACTCTTCCATTCCCCAGACTACTGGCGGTGGCCATGTGAGCAGAGGGGCCAGGATGGGGAAGGGGATGCCTTCCCAAGAGCACCTGACGGAGCCCCCAATAACCTATCTTCCCCCTCAATCTTTTGAGGAGCAGCAGGAAGGCCAGCGACAGACCCCGCTCGTCGAGGCCACGCAGCAGCCTCCGCCTGCCTTCTCTGAAGCAGGCTGGACGGTGCCCGCAAAGAGGCCTACATGGCCCCCCCGGGTCCTTCCCCCCAACAGCCTACGTGATCAGATGACGCGAGCAATCGCAGAAGAGCATCAGCATCGCCAGCAGCCGCCTGGACTCCTCAGTGTTGTTATTCAGGCACTCGAGGAAGACCTTCAGCCCTCCCTGGGGGCCCAGCTCACAAATGAGCGCCCAGAGCTTGGGCAGAAGGTCGTCCAGGTACGTGAGGCCTGGGAGGGGGAGAGGGCAAGAAAGGGAGAGGGAAGAGCATTTCTCTGGGCTACTGGCCCTCTCATTCCGCCTAGGGCCTGCTAGCTGGGTAGAAAAGTGGTCATTCTTTTCAAACGTGCCCCCCTCCCCAATAAATCCCAAAGACAAAAGCTTTCCTTGTACCCGGCCACAGCGAGGCCAGGCAGTCTTAGCAGGGAGGGCCACTTCAATCTGTTCTGCTTCACTAGGCATCCCTGTGGGTGCCCAAAGCGCCCCCCCCCCCGGCATGCCCAAAACCAACCTGTGAGGATTTGCAGCCGAATCTGCGTCAGAGTTGTCAGCGCCATCTGGTACAGGACACAGATGCTGCACACCTTCTGCACCTCCGCCGAATCCACCCTCTTGCCGCCGATGGGCTTAAGGATATTGCGAACGGAGGCAGATTTCTGGAAGGCGCGCCTGAAGAGACCTGGCAGGAGATGGAGATGCGGCAATGGTGGAACCAACCCTGGGAAGAGCCCTCCCTGGCAGAGCTGTGCGGGGGGGAGATGCTCCTGGTCTGAGAAATCCCAGTTCAGAAACCCCATTTCCCAAAGGCCGGGGGCCACGAGGCTTCCCCTGGAGAGAACCTGCCCAGCTTTGCTCAGAGCCCTGCTGCTCACGGATCTGTAGCTTGCCCCAACCTAAGAAGAGAACTGGCCCTTTGCCTGAGGAAGGCTGGGACCCCACAAAAAGGAAGGGGGTCAGGACAGTGTTTCTCAACCTCAGCACCTTTAAGAGGTGTGGACTTCAACTCTCAGAATTCTGGGAGTTTCAAGGTCACCATGTTGGCTGAAGAATTCTGGGAGCTGAAGTCCACACCTCTTAAAAGTTGCCAAGGCTGAGAATCACTGGGCCAGGGGAACCACCACAGGGCCCCCGGGGGTGTCCTGCGTTGCCACTTACTCTTCATGGGCAAGCTGTTCTGCGGGGAGGTCGCCGGCAGGGGCAGGTGAGCAGCTTCTTGGCTCTCCAGGAGCTTTTTGCTGAGCACGTCACTGAAAAGGATCCGGATCATGTGAGCGCCCCAGAGGTGCTGAAGCTGCTTGGTGAGCAGGGGCATCGACTCGTTCAAGCTGGAAGGAGAGAGGCAGGGGGGCAAGGGAGCGATGGTGGCTGGAAATCAGGAGGGGCAAACCAAGCACCTCCTGCACGTCTCAAGTCCAAGAAGCAAGGTGGGATGTGAAGACAGAACGTACCAACGAATGTACCTCAAACGCTAGAGAATCTGCAACCTCAAGGATATATTAATGGCTCCCGAGGAAAGCCCAACAACGTGTTGGAATTTACATGCAAGCAGAAAAGCTGCTTTTGGGATCCTTGAACCACAGCTGGCCCTCACCTGCACTGAGGGTCTCAGGCCAAAGAGCAGCGTGCAGGAAAGGCCACCTCGGCCAAGCCGGCCTCCCACGCTTGCTAAGAGACAACAGGGAACTTCCTCCTCTTTCTTGGCCTCATCTAAACGGAGGAACTCCGATCTACATCCCAAGCAACACAGAGGAGCACTGAAGACCGACAAGAATCAGGAATCTAAAGGGCTCTCCAGCTAGAGCGTTGTTTAGCCCGTTCCCGAGATCCCCTTGAATTTCTGAGTGCGGAACCCTAACCCCCTGCATGTCAGGAGCGAGGTCTGGTTCCCCCTCCCAGGTCACATTCGTGGCGCTCACCCGTAATCGACCGTCTGGGAGAACCAGCCGAGGACAGGGTGCCAGTGGGTGAGGTTGGACTTCTTTTGCGAGACGTACTTCTGGCAGTAGCAGAGCATTTGGGTAAGGACACGCACAAAGCGCACCGTCTCCTCCTGCAGCACCTTGTCGTTCAGCGACCCCAAGTGGACAAGGTTGCCTGGAAAACAGCACCATTCAAACGGGACGCAGGGCAGCGGGGAAGGACAGAGCGCTGCCCCAATTCCTGCCCCTGGCGCCTACCTCCAAGTTCAGGGACTGATAACAACCGAGCTGGGAGAAGGGGTCGCCCTGCATTCATTCCAGCCCAGTCCGCCACCCAGGTTGCTCGTTCCCAGATCTCACCCAGCAGGCAGAGCGTGTGACTTCCTTCCAGACAGGTGCAGACGTCGCTACACTGTTCTTCCCGGCTCAGGAACAGCATGAATCTGCGCAGGAGGTCGTGGGCTTCCATCATTGCCAGGCGCTGAAAAGAAGGCAGGCCTTCACCCGAGGGGCCTCACAGTGAGATTCAGCGGGCAAGCTGAGCTCCCCAGGTCTTTTAGAACTGAAGCCTACACCGCTGGTTTGCTCTGGCCAGGAAAGGAGAACAACCCTGTCCTCGGCTTCCCAATTCCGTGCCAAATTTGCTTGCAATTTGCTGCCAGCTTTTCTCTACAGCAGTGTGCAGGCAGCTCACCCGTTTTCTCCCACCCACAATCCCCCATCCTTAGCAGCTCCTGAAAAACACCCAGCCCTTTAACATTAGCGTTAAAGATCATCCATACAGCAAAAATCAGACGGCTTAAACAACTGAAAAAAAAAAAATCACGGAATGCTGTTTTTCATTCCAGCCCCCGGAATAGAGCACATGTCGTGTCTATGAAGGATGCAGGACATCCAGAAGCTTTGTGGGATTCTGGAAAGAGGATGTTTCACACAGATCACCTCCCCTTTTCCTGCTTCGACAGGAACTGCCCACCTCAGGCGTAAGTGTTGCAAGATGGGTTGTGATCGCTGGCACAGACATGATGTGGATCAGGAAGGATCGTAACAGATTGTCAGAAAACTGAGCAGCAACCACTGGGCTGGGGAGAGAAAAGTATTGCAAGGGTTTTGAGAAGTTCAGAGCGCTACCACAGGTCTCCTGAAAGGCTTCCTGAACTGGAGTCATAGGCTGAACTATCAGTCTTACCGCAGCGCAAGAGAAAAGGCCGCTGTTAAGGTGCCTTTGGAGAAGGATGGTTGAGATCTTGCCAAACCATTTGTCAGCAAAATCTGAAAAAGATGTTGGAAGGGCGTTTAAGGGCCAAGAGGATGCATCAAGGAGGTGAGGGAGGGGAGAGGGCATGATGGCTTCCTTCCTAAAGGGACAGGGCTGCCCTGATGGTGTACCCCAGGATGGGGGATGCACACATCCATGCTGGGGACAGCTGCGTCCAGGAGCCCAGGGCAGAGCATGCGTTGACAACAGCAGCACTGGCCAGTCTTGCCGATGGGTCTCAAAAGGCACTAATGACATGCGCAAGACATGTCATTCTCACAGATTGACAAGCGTGAAAGGGGCAAGACAGCCTGCCTGGCCTATGGTCCCAGGAGCCAGCTGAAGCCACTCACCAGGGAAGCAAGGAGCTAAGAACAGATCTGCGCCATAAAGAGTCGCATGGAGATTCATAGGGTTCCCACCACGCAAGGGTTCCACAAGTCTTTAAAAACATGGCGGTGCTCCTAGGCCTGGGGTTTGGTGAACCCCGGCAGGCTTTTTGTAAGGAAATGCACGTTCTGTTCTTCTTTATTTGCTTTCCGTTTTTAAAAATTTTTTGAAGCCTCTCAGAGTCATTTGGGGGTTGGGTGGCCTTCTAAATGAGTGAACGACTAAAAGAATGAATAAATCACAGCTAGGCGCTACAAACAGATAGAAAAGTTCTCATAAAACTATTTCCATCTTTTTCCAGTAAGCAGATTCAAACACAGAAACTTACAGCAGTAGACATCAACAAACCTGGAGCACAGAGTAAAATCCTTTCTGGTTGAGATGTCCCATGATGTTTGCACAGATGTGATTCATGGCATGGCGAAGGGCTTCTCCTGCAAAAGGCCCACAGAAAGACTCTGTGACCGATTCACTTCATGGCAGCACAACAGGGCCCCCCATCATTCCCCACTAAGTGCATATTGAACTGCAGCCTCAAAGGCCAAGGCCTGGAAAAGCTGTGGGAGACTCAGTTTCGGCAACCAGAACCAATTGAGAGTTGTGGTCTATTTGGACTTTTTTTTTGGCCTCTAGGATTTATACTTTGATGAACGCTTTAAGAGAGATTATTAGGCTAAATACTTTTTAAAAATATCTTTTAAGAAAGTTCAACATAACAAAGATTAAAAAGTACGCAAGGTAAGCCATCAATATGAAAGCACCAAACGTAAGCAAAAAGGTCTTAGCTTAACCATCACTCTCAGAGAAAAGACTTGTGGCTCAATGATGCATAATTTGTGTAAGAAAAAGATGCCAAACAGCCACTCTCTGCAGTCAGGTCAAGAGGAAATCACCCCTGGCAGTGCCAACATGACAAAGCTAATGGAAAAGAAGAAACACCCAGCATTTTTTTGGCAGGCAAAGAAGCATCTCAAGGCAGAACTCTGCAAACGCACCTTTTCCCTGCAGGATTTTCCATGTGGAGGTGTCTGTAAAAGTCACCAGCATTGTGAGGTGCAAATTTACCAGTTTCGAATCTTGCAAGATGTCTGGCTGGAAGAGTGAATCAACGTAAAGTTGAAAAGGGTGCATACTGCAAAGCTACAGAGCAGCACAACAACAAAACCTAAAGAACTGCGCCACAGAAATTGGATCAGTCCATACCTTCAGCAGCTTCAGAAATTCGCAGCAAACCCACAGCACATCCTTAACTTGCTGGATCCATAAGAGGGTGAGCTCCTTCGAGAGTGCAAGAGACACATACCAGGCCTGCGAATGGAAGGGCCGAAGGAGTGATTTGACCCGGGGGGGAACGCCCCCCTCCTTTCACTGGATTGAGGGGACAAAGTGCAAAAAGTGCAGTCCTGTCATTCAGAGGAACCTCCTCATCTGTGAAGCCACCGCTACGATAGCGAGACAAGGAAATTCTCAACATCTCCACAAATAGTCTCAGGTCCCAGGAAAAGCTTTACCGGTGAGTTATGCCCCTGAAACAATCCCTCTTTTGGTTTTGGCAAAATAAACAGTCAAACCCTCTCCAAGTTTCACTCTTGTCTCATGAAAAGTGGACCCACTTACCTTAGGATCGTTTTCGGCATCCATGCTGCTAAGGATGCAGCGGCACAACTTCTCAAACCTCTGCAGAGAGAAAAAAAGCAAGAAATGGGCCCAAGAGGGAAGGACAACAGCCTTTACCAAACTGCCAGGACCCGCCTTTCTTCTGTGGATACTGATCTGAAGATGCCTCTGACTGGAAACCCGGACCTTTAGTGGATACTCGGGATTCGGGGCAACCCAGGTTTAAGTTGGGAATAACAACTGCAGATCAGGTATCCTCTGCCTCCTGGGCTTCCTGACGTCTGGAGAAAGAGTTCCCAATGACAGAGGGTGTCCATATGTCTGGAAACACTTCAGGCTATTTAAGCCCATGGAAAGTTCCTGACGCTGCTCTTCCCCTCCCTTGTCCAGATGCAATTGCGAGAGACTCCTCCGTTCCAGGCTTGGGACCCACCCCCTACCGACACCTCCCTCCCCACAAATGCTCAGAATAGTCAAGATCCCGAAAGTCCACAAAAGAATCACCCTCCACAGCACGGGTGTTGTACCTCTTTGTCCTGAGAGAGCCTGAAAACAAAGAGCAGCTTTCGGGAGATTCTAAACAACAAAAGGGCCGTCTTCCTGGCAGGACCGCTGGCGTCGAAGAACCCATCCACTTCGCTCCTGGGCAGAGAGAAGAAGAAACAAGGAAGTCCCAGCCACAGGTGCCGGTAGCGCAGCAGGCAAGGGGCTGAATTTGGATACAGAAACCCTGGAAGCTGCTTGGGGACTCAGTTACTCTCTCTCAGCTCAGACAACCTTCCAGGCTTCTTGTTCAGAGATGGAAGGATTTCATGGATGGCAAGACACAATTCTTCCACGCACGCCCCTCCCCGTGACCAGATACCAGCCACAGGCAAACAGTTCCAGCCCATCCATCGCACCCGCAGCTGCACACACCTGATTTCCCGCTGCAGCTGACAGCGGCACAGAAACCTCCGGACGAGGGCTTGGATCCGCACGGCAGCCTGCTCCCGTTCCTTCAGCTCCCGGCGCTCTTCCCGGGCCTGCCGGGCCTTGTCCAGGAACTCGGCCTTGGATGACTGGGCTGTGCTAAACATCTTGGCCTCTGCAGACCAAAGACAAGGAAGGCGAGGCTGAATCAGGAGCGCTGAAACCTCTGCATACGTCTTCAAGACAGAAGGATTGGAATGTCTGCGCTCGAGTCAGTTTGGCACAAGCCTATTCGTTCTTCCTTCCAACAAGGTACAAGACCTTTTTCTCTGAAAATTCCACCCCACCCCACAGTCAACGCACCCTTTCCGGTAACGACACAACAACCACATCACCAAATGTGGACAAACGGGCAAGTGGTTAGGCGCTCTGATCGGATATCGACCTCAAAGACCAAATTAGTTTAAAAACACAGGCAAAGCCGTGTTCATTTGCCCACTAATGACAGAGAAGCGACCCATCTAGAGCTGTCCGTGAAAGAAGAATCTGGTGCCAGGCTCACCCCGAGAGGGTGTGTTTTGCGGAAACGCCCAGGGGTCACCCATAGACAAACATGGTTCTCGCTTGCTCAGAACCGCAGCTGCTGCTTCTTGCTGTCGCGGAGAGTGCCAAGGTCATTCCAGGCAGCTTCAGATCACATTTCTCAACGGCTTTCCAATACTGTGGCTTCTCGATGTCGCGCATCAATCTGAGGAGCTGGAAAGAAGGAAGGAAAGAAAATAAAGAAGGAGAGAAACAAACAAACATCAGACGGGGCAGGAGGCGGAGGCAGGCAAAGGGAGAGGCCCCATCCCGGCCCTCCTGATTCTGATCGTCCTCCAGAGCAGGGGGGTCGTGGGTGGGAGTCTGGGGGGGCCTCTGGCGGGGCAGGCTTGGCGGCGCCCCCACGCCCCTCTCTCCCCCTCCTCCTCCCCCATGCGGGGGCCCAAAACGGGGGGGGGTGCGAACACCTGGCGGGACCTCAAAAGAAGTTCTGCGGCGGTCCGCCGGTGGGGGGGGGCAACGTGGCGCCCAGAGCGAGCCGAATCCCCTCCGGGGCCGCCGAGGCAGCACAGAGGCTCCCCTCAGCGAGCGGGCCCCTCATCCCCGCCCGCCTCCGACGCGACCCCCGTCCTACCTTGCAGGGCGCGTGTTGGCGGCCGTCGTCAGCGAAGGGCGAGAGGGCTCTGGCCGCGCTGCGTGGCTGCTACGGATCGTCGCCCTAGACGGCGCGCCCCCCCACCTCTCGGCTTCACCCCGCCGAGCCGAGCCGCGCCGCGCTCCCGCTGAACTCCGAGGACCATAGAGCCAGACCGACAAAGCCACTTCCGGCCGTTGGAGCGGAAGCTCCTCGAAGGCCGCAGCCCGCCCGGAAACCTGCCCCGCGAGACCAAGGTTCCGCCCCGTGGAGGCGGGCGGGGCGGGAGAGACCCCGCCCCCGCGCGTGCGTCAGCCGCTCCTTGCCCCGCCCAGCAGGACCGTCTCGCCGAGGGGAGGAGGGAGCCTCGCGCGGGGCTGTTCATGGTGAGGAGGGGGCGTCCCGGCGGGGGCGGGGGGGTCGTTGGCGCCCCTTCCCCTCCCTTTCGGAGGGTCTCCCCTCCTCGCGGAGAAGGGCGGGTGCAGCCTGGCGCCTTGGCTCTCCTCCCCGCGGGGAAAAGAGGTTGGTGGGGGGGATCGGGTCGGGGGCGGCAGGGCGATTTCACGGATGGGCGCGAGGAGGGCATCTAGTCGGCCCCTCGCGGGGGAGGGGCGGCCAGGGCGCCTCTGGGCTCCTCCGGGGGTCTCCGCCCAGGCGGGGGTCGCTCCCTTTCCCGGGCGCGGAGACGCGGCTCTGGCGCCGCAGCCCGGCGGGGCTTTCTCCGCGGAGGCCGCCTGCCTCCCTCTCTCCCTGTCTATTTCTCCTTCCTTCCTTCCTTCCTTCGTTCCTTCGTTCCTTCCTTCCTTCCTTCCTTCCGCGCCCGGCGACCTGGTCCGTCGCCCTTGGCCCAGCCCGCGCCTTGCAACGGGCGTGAACTTCCGCGCGGTCGGGCTCGCCCAGGTCCCCGGTTCCCCGATTCTCCCGGGCAGAGGGCTCTGCTCTGCTCTGCTCTGCCCCCACCCCCGCCAACCGGGACCGCGGCTGCCTGGGCCATTTCCACCGGGGCGCGGCGATTTTGCTGCGGGCCCGAGGAGGAGGGGGCCCGGGGGGTGCTGGGCGGCCCGGACAGAAAAAGGCGCTGCTCTTGAGAAGCGGTGCCAACCGCCCCTTGGCCTGGCGGGGAGCCGTCCCCGAGTGTTTCTCACCTAATGCCAGGGAGACGGGAAGGAAAGGGCAGTCCCTGCCCAGTCGAAACACGAAGCAAGGGAAAATTAGGTCCTGGTTGTGCCGATGGGCAGATAGTGGGGAAGGAGGGCAGCTGAGCCTGCTGTGGGGCATCCCAAGGGGACCGTCGCGGCACAGGGTTTTTGTTTTATCCTTTCACTGTTTTTACCGTGTTATGATTGTTTTATTCATTGCTTTTATTGTTGCTGTGAGCCACCCGGAGCTGCCAAAGAGGGGCGGCCATATAAATCTTTTAAATACATGAATGAAGAGGGGAAATTGAGGTTTCTATTGTTACCAATACTCGGTATTCAAATCAAGGCAGATTATTTCATTGTCTCTGCCGCCTTGTGGAAACCCAGCAGTGTGTCCTAGATCCAAGGCCCTTCGGTACCAGGAAGTGCCAAAACTCTAAGCCAAAGTGAAACTGAGGCCAGGCCTGGCTGCTGAGCCCTGAGCCTTGCGAAAGAGCTTCAGGAGGAGTGGGAACCTTCCTTTTTCAACACGTTTCCCTTCCAGGGAGAAGGCAAGAGGGTGGTGAGTCAGCTGCAGAGGTGGCTACAGGACTTGATCAGCCCGCTGGCCTGAGCTGGGCCTCAAGGCTCAAGGGAGGCTCAGCCATAGGACGGAGTGGCCATGAGACCCCTGGAAGGGCTTGTTTGCCTCTCAGCCCCCTCCTCTAAGGCCAGAAGGGCTCCTCCTACAATGCAGGGTCTCTCCTTCATGCAAGAGAGGACAGAATTCCTTCCTGCGCTCTTAAATACTCCAAACCAGTGTTTCTCAACCTTAGCGACTTTAAGCTATGTGGACTTCAACTCCCAGAATTCCCCAGCCAACATGGCTGGCTGGGGAATTCTGGGAGTTGAAGTCCACACACCTTAAAGGTGCCAAGGTTGAGAAACGCTGCTCCAGCTATTTGAAAAGATCTGACGTTTGCCCAGACTGGTTCCTAATGATGAAATGGGTAAAAAAGACAGTTTCCCCGGGGGCCTTATTGCGCCATCTTGGGAGGGTACAGAGGGGCTGAACATGAGGGCTCATCAACTTACCAACGACGCCTCTGCCAGATTCATCCAGGGACGGATCTGGCCTCCATTTTCTATAGAACCCAATGTGAGAAGTTTAGGAATGGGAAACCCCTGTTCCTGCAGGGCCAGCTTGATTAAAAAGAATTAAGACCTCTCCTTGCGATAGAAGTGCTTTTAAAACCTGGAGCGAGAGGCAAAGGTGACTTTTGACTTTGTAGTAGCATTAGAGGCCATCTTTACTGTTGGCCCCTAGCTTTTCCCCTCAGCTGATGGTAGAACTTTCTTTCTACGCTTCTCCGAGATATTTTGCACCAGGTATGGGGTTAAAAAGAGAGCTGGCTTGGTGTAGTGGTTAAGGCACTGAGCTAGAGACCAGGGGACTGAGAGTCCTAGTCCTGCCTTGGGCACAAAGCCGGCTGGGTGACCTTGGGCCAGTCGCTCTCTCTCAGCCCTAGGAAGGAGGCCATGGCCAACCACTTCTGAAAAACCTTGCCAAGAAAACTGCAGGGACTTGTCCAGGCAGTCTCCGAGAATCGGACACGACTGAATGGATTAAAAACAAATGCGGTTAAGAAGCCACAGAGAGGACTCGGTGGGATCAGCGGGGCTTCCATATCTGAGGGCCATCTATCTCCCCGAACGCCTGCAGAGAGAGGAGGAGAGCAACAGCCTTCAGGCCGGCGGACATCCTGAACACGATTGGCCGGCCGTTGGTGGGAAGCAGGACGGGCTCCGGGCCTGGTCCACTTAGGCTGCTCTTGTGCCCTTCAGAAGGCAGTGGGTTCTCACCGAAAGCGGCTCTTGCTCTTGCAGGAAGAGATGTCTGGAGAGACAGTGGTGAGCACCGCAGTGCCAGCAGCCACAACACGCACCACTTCCTTCAAAGGTGGCAGTCCCAGCTCCAAGTATGTGAAGCTGAACATCGGCGGGGCTTTGTACTACACCACGATGCAGACGCTGACCAAGCAGGACACCATGCTGAAGGCCATGTTCAGCGGCCGGATGGAGGTCCTCACGGACAGCGAAGGTGGGAAGAAACACGGGTCCCAGGGTCAACCCTGCAGGGTGGAGGTGCTTTGGGGTCAGGTGGGCTTCCGGCAGCCCTCCAGGACGGTCTTTCCAAGTTTCAGGATGGCTTTGAGCATCTGTCTCGTCCCTCGTGGGTCATGCTTCTGTGCACCCCGGGTTCTCCAGGAGGAGCCGCACCGGAGACAGAAGCATGCACGCTAATCCCACGACACCCTTTCTGCCTGTTTTCTTGCTGTGTTGAGTTGTGTGTGCTGAGGCAGTTCACACCGTGGGCTTTCCAGCAGGAAGGTCTGCCACGGACGCCTGGCGGATCCCAAGAACTCCTTCAGGAGAAATTCCTGCCCGGCTCTTGCAGGGATCAGACCCCTGCAGCTTGGCCTGGAGAGCAGTTGGCCAGGAGGAAGGCCTCCCAAATGGTGCCCTGAGTTTTGTGTGACTTTGAGGGCCTGCTCGGAGAACTGGGGGCTTCATGTTTGTGCCAACTGGAGCCTGTTTCTTGAGTGGCACAGCAGGAGAGGGTCTGTGGGCTTCCCACTCCCTGGCAGCAGCAGGGAACAGGATGAGACGGGTGTTCAGTCCTTGGCTCTGCTGTGAGCCAGCCAGCGGGAGCGAGGCAGCATTGCTGTGCATTGTGCGTTTATGCAGTCCAGTGGCGAGGGAGAATGCCTGGTTTGCTGCGATCATTTGAAAATTGGGGAGGGGGGACTGGGACACAGAATCACAATTCAACAGATTTTTCAGCCATTGAGGATTTTAAGCTAAGGAAAATGATCATGTTCAAATATCATACAGGTACTGCAAATTGACTCAAAAGATTTTCTTCTGCCTCCATTTGAAATTCACAACAATCAGATTTTAGCTGTGAATCCACTAATCTAAGACAGCCCTTGCATTCTCTGGCCAAGTTGCCCTTATTTGTCAAAGACCAAAGTCCTTACATAAGCTTTCCTTTCCCCCTCCCCTGCAGCACATTCTTGTGTCTCTGCCCACAAACCGGCCTTTGGCTGAGCTCATGGAAACTTGGGCTGTGCACGATTCTGGCCTCTTCAGAGCTGGCTGGTTGTGAGGCTGCCTGGCCACGTGACGCAGCCGGTTGCTGTGGGGCGTCAGAAGAGCTAAACGATGGCTCCCACTAAGCCAGGGTTATGGTTAGGGTTAGCTCTGCCTCTTTGCATATTCCTTTCCATCTTGGCTGCACTTGTGCCTGTTCCTAGGCTGGATTTTGATAGACCGGTGCGGCAAGCATTTCGGGACCATCTTAAACTACCTGCGCGACGGTGCTGTGCCCCTTCCGGAGAGCCGGCGGGAGATCGAGGAGCTGCTGGCCGAGGCCAAGTACTACCTGGTCCAGGGCCTGGTGGATGAGTGCCAGGCTGCCCTCCAGGTAAATCCGCTGTGCGTGCTCTAGAGCTGACCTTCCCTGCTCCTGCTACCTCCCGTGGACCATTCTGACAGGGGTGGGGATAAAGGCCTTCCAGGTGTGGCCTTAGGGTGGGGGAAGGTGGCAGGAACTGCAGCCTTGCGGGCTGGACCCCCGTGCTGCAATGCCATGGGTGCTTCTCAGGGAAGGCCTCTGAGAACCCCGTGGTCGGTCAAGATTCCCGAGCATAGCGAGAGAAGGGAGGACTTGTCAGCTGTGAGCGAGGGCCTCTTTCCGCCCCGATCCCTTTCCTTTCCTTTCTTCTCTGTCCGTTCACTTCTTTCCACAGAACAAAGATGTCTACGAGCCTTTCTGTAAAGTGCCCATTATTACTTCCTCTAAGGAAGAACAGAAACTTATAGCCACTTCTAACAAGGTAAGCAGGCCCTGCGTCAAGGTGGGTTCTGAAGCTGGGTATTTGCCAGCCGTTCTCGGCGGCTCCGCCTCGGTGCTGGGGCTGGGAGGGGGACTGTTCCCCTGAGGGTTCCCCACCTCCCACCAGCCCCGCCCGATCTTCACCGCAGCCCACCTCCGGCCTCTCTCCGGGGGCGACCAGCTGCTCCCCAGATGTTCTGCTCTGCAGTTCCAACCGTCCCTTGCCCTCGGGCTCTGCTTGCTGGAGCCAAACCTCCAAGACGCAGAGCCGAGTCACAGCACACCGAGCAGAAAGGTGTCCGTCCGTTTCTGTGTTTTTCTGCAGCCGGCGGTTAAACTGCTGTATAACAGAAGCAACAACAAGTATTCCTATACCAGGTAAAGTGTTTTGCCTTCTGTCCTGAGAAGGGGCAGGTTTTGAGCAGGGGGAAGGGGGCAGTTGGGCACAGTAAAAAAGCCAGAGGGGCCCCTGGCTAACCGAAAGCCTCCGCGCCCTCCCACCCAGCAATTCCGACGACAACATGCTGAAAAACATCGAGCTGTTCGACAAGCTCTCGCTGCGCTTCAACGGGAGAGTCCTTTTCATCAAAGATGTCCTGGGGGACGAGATCTGCTGCTGGTCGTTTTACGGGCAGGGCCGCAAGATCGCGGAGGTGTGCTGCACCTCGATCGTGTATGCCACCGAGAAGAAGCAGACCAAAGTGAGTGGCTTTCCCGTGGGCTGACTTTCCACCCCCCGGCTCAGAAACAATCCCCCGGGGGCTCTTTCTCATGGCCCCCCTTTGGCATCCCCAGGTGGAGTTCCCAGAAGCCCGAATCTACGAGGAGACCTTGAACATCCTCCTCTACGAAGCCCAGGATGGCCGGGGCCCCGATAATGCGCTGCTGGAGGCCACCGGAGGGGCAGCCGGCCGCTCCCACCACCTGGACGAGGACGAGGAGCGAGAGCGCATCGAGAGGGTCCGCAGGATCCACATCAAGCGCCCCGACGATCGCACCCACCTGCACCAGTGAGGGGGCTCAGCAGCAGACAGGCTCCGCCTCCTCCCATTCCCACCAGGGTCCGGCTGGCTGCCAGGCACGGAATATTCCACAGGACTGTCCTTTTATACCTAATTAGAGTATTTTTGGTATTTAACAACGTAGCGTGTTGTACTCAGATAGGCCGTCTGCCACGGCCAAGGCTGCAGTGACCGAAGTGAGGGTCTTGACTCTCCAGTGCTTTTGAATTCCTGTTTTGAGCATAGAGAAAAGGCCTCTTTGGGCAGGAACGCACCGCCTCCGCTTGGCTTTGCCCTCTCAGTTGAGCCCAGTTGTTCCGGCAGGGGAGACTTCTCCTCCTGGAAGCCTGGACGAGCCGCGTCTCTGTTCACAGGGACGAGAGCTGGGGCAAAAGCCCTTTGCTGCCGAAGGAGGGGGTGGGAAAGGTGCCTGCCAGGCGACGTGCTGTGTCTCATGCTGTAGAAGGAAAGCCGTTGTAGGACCAGGCCAGGACGCTCAGTGACCCCCCACGCTCCCTGCACCTTTTCCCCCAAGGATGGCAGTTCTCATCTTTCCTGTGTCCAGAGAAATGCAGATGCTGCGAAGTGCGCCATGTGGCCTTTCTTTCTCTTTCCCGCCTCCCCGTTCATGACCCCTCTCTTCTGCTCTGAGACCAAAGCCTCCATCTTGCAAGCCATTACCCTCTTGCCGTGTCCGCGTCTGATTCGGTCTCCTTCCTTCAGAGGCATGTATTCTGGGACCAGCGCGCTCGCTCTTGCTGCACTGGGTAATTCAGAAGCTATTTTGCAGCTGGGTGGTCTACTCAAGTTCTGAGGGCCTGGAGTGATTGTGAACAAGTGGTGGGACTCCGTACGCATCTCCTTGCCCCTTGTGGTTCAGGACAGGCACAAGGTGCCCAGGAAGGATAAGCAGGGGCCGTTTCTGCCTAGGACCTGCAGGGGCTCCATACCATATGCCATACCCAGCTTCCCACTTAGGGGGCCCCCAGTCCACCTCCCTGTGAAGCCCCTGTGTAGATGAGAAGGTGCTTGGGCTTCTGCAGAAATGTACAGAATCCATCTTGATGCATCGGTTGGGATGAGAAGACCTTTCCCCCTCCGTTCTTTAATCTTCTTCCGTCGTGCATCTTCTACCATTCCTTTCATGGCAGGAATCTTAAGTGTCATTTGGAGTGCAAGTAGCAGGAAACCCAAAGATTGAACTGTGACTGGAGGAGATCAGATGAGTTAAGATGTTCAGCAAAGTCTTCACAGGCTGCAGACCAAAGTCCAGAATTCGCTTATTCCAGTTTCCGTTTAGGAAAAAGGCTGCTTGGTTTTGTTTTGTGCGTTTCAGAGTTTAGAGGGGTGAGCCAGTCGCCAAAAAGCAACCGCTGAGAGATGCTGCAAGCCAAGATGGGATCATGTAGTTTGGCAGATCCTTTTCCACCTATTCCACCCTCCCTGAAATACTTATTTTCCAAAGTTGCATTTCAGTCTGATTCTGAGTGCCTAAAACGTGGCCAGTATTTTGGGAACCTTAATATATTACAATTCCATTTGGTTCTGAGTTTTGTTTCTCAAAAAGGTTAAGAAAATCGCTAATAGTCTGTTAATTTCATCTCTTGATTTATATGGTATAGTAACTGCCACGCAATATATACCCTTTTTTATTACAGTACCAAAACCAACTTTTGAGAGATGGGGAGGAAAGCATGAGCAAGGAAGCGAAGCCTCGTGCTTTGGGACTTAGCACAAGGGAAAACAAGAATCGTTATTTTTTTCTGCTAGTTGGCAGTTCCTGAAAAGCCCCCGTTTGCCTTGCTGCTCCTTGTCAGCAAATACCACCCTGCGACTTGGGCAGGGATAATAGTTCTCGCATTGCCCGTCTGAATCTCGTGGGCTCCTTCCGTGAACTCTGCCACCTCCCGCGTTTTAGTTCACTGTCTGCGAAAGCTGCGGAGCTGAAGCAGGCCCAGAGGAAGGGTGGGGTGCCGCTGGCTTCCTCTTTCTGGCTGCTTCGAAATGCTCCTCAGAGACAGAGGGGCCCTTGGTCCAGGCTGGCAGAGCGGGGGAGAGGTTGAAGGAAAGGGAGCCGCCTTGCTGCTGAGCCCTGAAGCGATTGGGGAGACGAGGGGACCCATGTGGAAATGCTTGGGGAAAGAGCAGTTGCCGGCTTCCATTTCTGTAAGCTGCTGGGAAGGCATTCGCACCAGGCAGTTTAAACCCCTCTCGACCAGCCCCGCAGCGTGGTGTAGGCATGGACATCAGCACCGGCATCTTCTCTGTAGGCTGTCCTCTGCATTCCCAAAAGGCCAGTCCAAAGACGGTTTTGGCCAAGGGAAAAGGTTGCCCCGACTCAGCAGTGCCTTCGCTGTCTGGCTGCGAGGCAGCAGCAGGCCTGGTGAATGGCAGGTGGGTTGAAGGACAAGCGCCAGCCCCCCCACGCCCCCCTGCTCTGGCGCTACCTGCGGCTTGAAGTCGAGCCTCGCCTGTTCGTAGCCGCCTTAAAGGGGCCCCGCTCCAGCCATGCAGGTGTCTGTCCGTGCAGAATTGCCTCCTCTCTGTCGACCTGATTTCTTCTGTTTATGCAGGTGGTATGCGTTTTGACACAGATTTTAAATATGGAAAATAAATTACACACGTTTCCTATGTCCAGCGTCTCTTGGTCTCCTCACTTAGAGTGTCTTTTGCCCATGGTTTTTTGAAAGAAGACAGGGAATCGAATCACACTTAGCAGGAAGTGAGTGCACAGTCACAAGAGAAACAAGTGGCGGGACTCAGGCAGATGCTTAATTTCTTTGGCAGAAATTGCAGCCCGCTCCAGTGTAGGGCTGGTTCACACATGCTATTGGGTCACTAACTTTAGCGACTCAACACATACCCAGCTATGCTTACCCGAGGAATCAGCATGAATACAAGTCCTAGAAAGGAACTAGAAAGGTGTGAAACAGGATCAGCAGTGGGAGAGAAGACCCAGCATTGCCACTAGCTGGTGGAAGCTGGAAGCCGCTTTCTCTGAAGGAAAGTCTTCCTGTCCTCAGCGTTACTCTGGACACAGACTGGGCTGCTGAGAAGCCTCTGTTCCAAGGTTGTGCACACAGGCCTATACTGGGAATGGCATGTCCCTCTCCAAGGATCAAGCTTGCTGCGCATGTCCCCCCAAGGAGGTTTGCATGTTGGGACTGATTCTGTGAACCCCCATTCAGCCCTCAGAGCTCCCTAGAACACTGGAAAACTAGAAGCGTGGCGTGAACCTTTCTTAAAACACTGGGCTGGCTTTTTAAAAAATGCCTCTGGGCAGAGGTGGCTAGCAAACACAGAGAGGCCAGGCCAGCAAAAGTTAGTTTTCCTTTCATCTTTTTAATTTTTCATAAATACATCACAGGTTGCTAATAGAGAGTAATGTGAGGTGGTAACTCCAGGAGCAGAAGTACCTTTTCCCCATGCTTATCAGCTTGTCCAAGAAGTAAGAACCCTGGTTTGCATTTCGGAAATGGGGCTGATGCTCGCTGGCCTCTGTTAACTTTGCAGAGAATTTGGTGGAAAAAAGACTCGCTCAGACTCAGGGTGGAATTTCACAGCTCGCCTCACTGCTTCTCTTCCAGGCCTGCTTAGAAATCATGATTGGAATCCTTCATTTTTTACGCTGAGGTTCTTCATTTTAAAACAAAGGCTTGGGGCTGTTCAGGCTGGTTAATGGTTAAATAATTGCCAGCTGGAATTTTGAAGCAAGTTATCACGAAAACACAGCCTTGACCTATGCGTCAGTTATTGGGGTGTCATTGAGGCTATTACGGGGTCTAGGATTAATAGGCGAGCAGTTTGTGTTTTGTTTGTTCACAATGCTGCTTTTAAAAAAAGATGCAAATGGCCTCAACTCCAACTGTCCTGTGGCATCAAGGTCTGAGTACGAAGACCGCAGCAATTCTCCACAGAGGTGGTGATTTCAGTGACTCTTTTCAAGCAGACAGAGTGACCAACAGCTCTCAGTCTTGGGTGTTCCCCATCAGGACTTTATTTTGGTTGATACCTTTGGGTTTAAACATAGAAGAGTCATTTCGAGACAGCTTCCCTGCACAGTTAGGACCTGCAGCCAGCCAGATAGCTCCTACAGCAAAAGAACGCGTCCATGAGGAGACGGTGGCTGAGGAAAGACGCTTTCTTTTTTAAAACCCACACTGCATTAGCTAAACCGATTAACAGAGGCAGACTGCCTCAACAGGATGTCCTCTGGGCTTCTGAGAAAAAACAGAGTGGCCAGTGTGGGAAACTGTTCAGACTGGGCCGGACGCAGCAAAGCAGCCTGGGTGTTATACCCTCCAAGGACTTACCACTGTCAGCTGTCCATTTTTGGCTTTGTAGATCTGAGGCTCCTGCCCAGTGGTGAAAACCATGGTTCCTTCTTTCCCTGGACTGATCTGGAACTGGAGGCTATTATAAAACAGATGAAAGCTACAGAAATCATACCGGTGCTCCAGAGCTAGTCGCCTTAGCTGCCTCTGCCCAGGGCCAGCGCTCAGTAGTCGAGCACATGCCGCAGGGGAAGGCACAGGGGTTCGGTCTGCAGCACCAGGCAATCGACAAAGGGGTCTTTCAGCAGGAGCCCCGCACTGCTGCGACTAAGAGCCAACACGGATCTAGGTGGGAAAACATTCAGAACGTTTAAGGACTTACGGGAGAAAGCCATTCAGAGCAGTTGCCCGGATTTTAATTGCTGCGCAATGTGGAACTGGAGCCTTACGCTATCTGCTGTTTCTTTGGTGGATATGTGTTCAGATGGTATTAGTAAAGAGAACCCCATGAGACCGTCCGCACCTGCAGAAGCGAAGACAGCCAAAGGCTGGGAAATTACCTTCCCTGGACCACGGCGACCACCTCCTGCTTGTTGGCTAACATGCAGAGCTTGGTGACGGTCTCAAAAACATGCTCGCACCGCAGGATAGCATCTCCCTGGAAGTAAGATCGGAGGAGGACAGGTTATTCCTGACCAAGTCCTGAAGCCGGAGGGTGAGATGGAGGGAGGGCGTGTCTCTGGAAAAGGAACAGGGCAGACCACTCAGCAAAGCAAGATGCCCCTTTCTGAACACAGCCTGGAGGAGTCAGCACTGGGGCCCCTTTACCTCCAGACCCTGGGCTTCTGACAGTGGCTTGGAATCTCCTGGTATGCCTTCTGATTAGTAATTGCAAAGAATTAATAACTTATTATAGCACTGAACTCAAAGTGGCCTAGAAACCACAGTAGTACTGGAGCTTTACGCATTTGTTTTCTGAATCAGTTACACTTGAAAAGTCCAGTAAGATCAAGTGGCCTTAATACCCTCTCTAGAATCTTGTTTTTATTCCTCCATACTTTTATGCAGATTTAATGGATTGACATATTTAAATTCATGCAATTACACTATTAGAAGTTCGTTGATATTCAGTGTGAATAGGGAGCACATTTCTTGATTGCTTCTCTCCAAATCTCCCACTTTAAAATGGTTGATTTTACAAAAAGAGAGAGAGAGAGCATGTGGGAGGGTGACCCTAGGTAATCCCAGAAAATTTCTGTTACCTTTTCTTGTTTGTTGTCTTCTGGAACATGAAGGACTAAGATACCATCGCTGAGGCTGCTGGTGGAAATGCCTTGCAGAAAGAAGGTAAAACCATGTAACATACGAAGCAGCGATTCTTCTGTCCCACAGTGAAAATTTTATGGACATTTGGATGCAACAGGACCAAGTTTCAACTGTTTCTTTTAAAAAAATGTTTTATTAAACCAAGCTCATAAGTTTCGGGGCTTGAGGATCCCCGCCCCTGGTTCTGTTCTCATGTGCCTTTGGTCACCTTGCAGACATGGAGCTACGCATTATTTTTCCACCACAGACTCTCTTGCAGCTTGTCTGGTTTCTACCTTCTCCCAGCATACTGAAGCATGGCCTTCCTCCTGCCAAGTCTTCCCTTTCCAGCCCTCTTTTTTCCCCCCTGTAATCTCTTTATGCATCTAGGATAGATTTTTGCAGTTGGATATTTATGAGGATCCTCTGTACCTAGACCTAATTCCTAAGCTCCTAATTAATTCAGTGAATAACGCTAGTCTCTGCACCAGCTCTTCTGGACTGGGAGCAGAATAAAGACAGAGTTCAAAATTGTCCCTCCAGTCTTATGTGGGCCAAAAAGCTTTGCTCCCAGGACAGAGTTCTGGGGACAGAGACCTGTACAAATCCATCTGCCCAGGAGGTGTGATTCCAAGCGTTACCTCTGAGTGTTGCGTACTCGATCCTTTGCTTGATCTTTGCTGTCTCCACCACGTAAGCTGCCACGCAGGTCAGCACAAGCAGCCGCTCTCGAGGCTTGAAGCCGTTCCGGTCGTATTTCACCACCGGGGTGAGGTACTGGAAACCAGCACAAGAGAAGTCTTAGTAGCGGTTGCTGACAGCGAAACTGCAGCAGGGTTGGTTCTGCAGCACCAGAGATGGTGAGAAAATTGCGGCGCTGCAGAGCCATTCAGAGCTTTGCCCCCCCTTACCTGTGGGGCGCCTCCTCGGCCTTACCTGGACCTTCTCGTGGCGGATCGTCTGCAGGACTTTGGGGCATAGGTCGCTCTCACCTAGGAACGAACAGGGCAGAAAGCAGGGGCCTCTTTGGGGCGCTTGTAAGGAGCCTCCGGCACACCAGGAACATTTTTATTTTCTCACTTCATTATTTCATTTAACAATCCTTCCAAAGCGGCTTGTATGTTTTGTAAATCATATAAATTCATAAAATCCGTAAGTTTTAGAAATTGTATGCTTTATAATAGAAAACATACAATTCAAGATCAATACAGAAGCTCTCGAAAGCTACAGATCAGCTTTAAAGTAACTTAACAGTGAGCTTGTTAACGAGTACTTACTTTTCCTGCAGGACCAGATGATCCTTGGGACCCCTTCCATCCCCACAATTCTATGCTTCCAATGAAATCCCCCCCCCCATTGTATCCAGAGAGTCAAAACGAGAGAACCTTTCATCTGATTCAGGCCACATTCTCGGCTGCACCCGCCCTCTCTGAGTTACTCACTCAGCCTGCTGTCAACAAAGGGCTCCTTCAGGCTTTCAGCATAGCCAACCTTCTTCCCAGAAAAGATGGCACTGGCAACTGCTTTTTGCTCCATCTGTTTTGAAGTAAAATAAATTGCACCCTCCTTTATACCCTTCAGGACACCAGGAAAATGCTCCGCTCAGGTTAAAATTCCAGGCTTCTGCCTCAGAAGATGCTCAGAGCCCCGCCCGGTCACCTGGGCTTTCCTCTCTGCGGTGATGCCACAGCAATATTTCTGGACGAGATTCCTTGTGCAGATCTTCTTCAGAAGGTCAGAGGTCTGTGCGGCAGAAGGGGAGGAGATGGGCATGAGATGTGGGAAGAGCCACAACCAGTTACGGACCCCTGGGTTGCCCCCAGGCTCTGTTCTGAGGGGAACAGACAGCGCTCCAACTCACAATCATCACTTTTATATAGGACGAACATGGACCTAAATTTACAGATCTTCTTAATCTGACTATTCCTCAGCTAACGTTAGAAGAGCTGGGGAGATCCAGCATCCCTACGGTGGCCGTCATCAGCATACAGAGAACCCGTAGCCAGACAGGAAGTCCAGAGGCTTGCTCCCTTTACTCTGTGGCAGACTGCCCTTGAAGGGGGAGGCTTCCCACAAGGTGGTTCTCACTTGTTCCATGATCTCCGGAGGCTTAAGCCAGCTTTTGTCCAAGACGGTCTTTGGGACATGATCCCTGAGTTTCATGAGGTAGGTGTACTGCGCAAGCCTCACGAAGTCTGTGTTCTCAGAGCTGAGGGGCTGTTTCCGGTGAATGAAGCCTTTTAAGTACCTTCAGAAGGGAAAACAAGCAACGTTCGTGACCATTGTTCTATCATCTCCAGGCTCATTCCTTAACACATACGTGCGTGCGTGTGTGTACACATCCACGCGATTCAGGGAATAACCAATTGAGCAGGACTCCTCTTATTTCCTCCCAGAGCCGAGAGGCAACGGAAAGGGAGGGGTGGTCCCAAGAGGAGGGTGGCTGGCGGCAGCGCAGCAGCGGGGAACTTACTTGTGGATTGTCTGAACTGCCCACTCTCTCTTCTTGGCCAGTCTGCGTGCCAGGACCCCCCTCCAGGCAGCCTCTAACTTGATGGCTGCAAGACAGAAAGAGTCCCTCTAATGACCCAGCTGACCCCGGATTGTCTCCTCATTTGCAGACAAAGCAAGGGGTGTGTGTGTAAACAGCAAAGAAGCCTGCCCTTTCCAGCCTTTGGCAGAACGAGTTGAACTCTCATAATGCAAAAGAGGGGATCTAAAGTACGCATGAATCGGTCATCAGCTCACAAACTGGCCTGCCCAGCCCAACAGTATAGAGAGGAATAACGCTAGGAAGGACAAAGAATGAACTTATTTTAGCAGTACACATCCCAAGCCCATTTAACTCCCCTCAGAGAAGGATGCTTTTTATCTTACAGAATTCCTTTCTGCAAGTGGAAATGATTGAAGTAGGGATTCAGAGGGCACCAATATTGGGGGAAGCACATTTACTTCATGATTAAAACTTAGGTTCCTAATCTAAAACCTAAGTTTTCAGGTGGTGCCCACAGGAACTGAATGTAGAATTCAGCACTTAAGGAAAAGGAGGAAAAGGAAAGAGCAAGTGTTGCATCTCAGCAGTTCTGTAGCTGTCTGGCGGAGGCTGCTTTCGGTCCCAACCAACGGTTCCTTACCAGCTTCTCTCATCTTCTGGAATTCCCGCTTCCCTAGGCAACCTCTGTAGGTGGCTTGTATTCTGGAAACTAAAAGGAAAAAAAAAAGCATGCTGCCCTGATGATTTTGCGAGGTGAAAGTCTCCTGCAACCATTTCCATTTTGTACGGGAGCCCTTGGCGACTTCTTTGGGTGAAAAGAAGGCCCTTCTACGCCAGACTTCTACAGGCCCCGCCCGATTCACAGATCATTTTCTTTGCCAGCTGTGCCATCTGACATCACTTTTAACGGCAAACTCCAGGAACAAAACCTGGGGCCTTCTAGCCTAGTTGCTGTTTGAAACTGAGTCAAGAATCTTGATTCAACCGCAGTATTACTGTTTTCTACCATGACCGGAAGTGGCCCTTAGATATCTTTCCCGTCAACGCTACCTGGTTTCTTTAGTGAGAGAAATGAATGATGGAGCGTAGGACCTTCCGAATGCAGAGAAGACCATCCTGCAGATGCCAAGCTTACCACCCAAAAATTAACCATAAGCAGACCTGGGTATTTGCTTGCAGTGCCAAAACTTGGAGACATCTGTTTGGCCAACGTTGGAAAGGAAGATAATACTGGATTAAATGGGCCAATGGGGGTTTCATGCAGCTTTATCATGTTTGCACTGAGAAGTCCCGTTTATGAGAAGGTAATCCAGGGCACTCAGATTACCACACAGAAGGACCTGCCAAATCCACCTGCTTCTAGCAAGTCTAAGGAAAAAGGAGCTCCGCGCCAAACAAATCCCACCGTTGCCACTGCATGCTCGGAAGCTCCTTGCAGGGGAAGGACCTGTCAGAATGTTCAGGTGGAAAAAGATGTTTCTGGGCTGGCAGGGTCCAAAGCTGCCCAAGTACGTACTTAGGAGGTGTTTCCTGTATTCGAAGGCATCTTCGGTGGCAAACAGAGTTCTTGGGAAACGAATGAATAGTTTGGTCCTAAGTGAGAGAAAAGCCGACAGCTACGTTTTAACGGTTGGTCGTTGAGAGAGATGGCGTGAATCCGCCACAAACCCAGGCAGTCTCCGGCCTTTACCTTCCCATCTTGTACTCTTCGGGCTTATAGCCAATATGGTGGACGAGCCTTTCCACTCCCTTGGCAGCAGGGCCGTGCCACTGGGGCCAGGTATCGGGGCAGAGCGACTTGTACCTAGAACCAGTTGAGAGGAACAGGCCGGATAGAGGGATTCCAGACGGTGGAAGCCATCGCGGAGGACCAAAACAGTCTCTGCCCAGCGCAAGCCAGGAGCGAACCTCTGCCTGCTCACTGCTGGCGTCCCCCCAGGGTCCACGGGGACGGGAAAAGCTGCCTCATGGGATGCGGAGTCCAACCCCTCTCCGTAAGCCTGTGCTGCCCGGTAGGCGGCCTACAGTAAGCCTTCCTAAGCTCTAAAACGCGAGCAAACGAGCGGTGCCCGTCTGGTACCCCAGCGCCTCCAGCCTCCACCGGAGTGTCTGGGCTGGGCGGAAACCAAGTGGCCCGCTTCTCCCTTGTGCCCTCAGCAGCTACTGCAGCAGCGACAACGACTGGGTGGGGGTGGAATCTCACCTTTGCAGGAAGTGCTCGTACTTCCGCCGGTACGCAAAGCCTGCTCTTCTCACCCGCAGGTGCTCTGTTAGCCCCAAGTACTCCACCTGGTGCCTTACCAAGGAGTCATCGAATTTGCCTGCGGACCGGAAGCGCGTCCCGTTCAGGGCTCCAACCCTAGCAAAGCGCCCCGCCCGGCACTTCCCCCTCTTCTTCCCCCGCCCCTTAAGCAGAACCTGCAGGCTTCCCAAAACACACCGACGAGCGCGCCGAGGTGGACACGCCTCAGCGCCCGCCGCCCCAGGGATCTCTCCTCCCTGTTGCCGGGGGCAGGGAGCCTCTGGCCCCGCCGGCACATCCTTCGTTTTAGACTCCACGGGTTCTGATTTCTCCAGGGGGATGAGAAAGCTGCTGCTTTTCGGGAAGCCCAGACTTTGCGGAGTGCAGGGGTTGGAGGCCTTTTGGGCCAAGGAGCAATAAACGGAACGTCCCGCAACCTCCATTCAGAGCCCAGAGGACGCCTTACCCGGTTCTTTGTCCCCGTTTGGTTTAATGCACCGGATGTAGGACGGTTCCTTGGACATCAGGATATCTATCAGACTGGACAGGCTGGTTTTGAACTGAGTGGCGACCTGGGCACACCAGAGGGCTACTGTTACAGCATGGAAGGAATGGGACACCTGTCCCACAGGGACAAGCTTACCCCAAAGCAAGCGAGTGTGAGAAGGGGTCCTCGATTGCCCCGGTGGGATGCTTCTTCCCAACCCTGATTATTGGCTCAGAAAGAGTTAAATCCTCGCGCCAAGCCAGTCTTCTCCCAGAAAGTCACCCCTTGTGCAGCACCAGTGGGAAAGTTTTGCAGCGCTCACGCAGGCCAACAGCGTGGATATGAAAATCAGAGTGGGATGTGTGCACTTTGTGCACAGTGTGCTGAAGACTGCAATGAGCTCTGTTTCCATGACCCAGATGGTTAAGGTGAGCAAGGAATATAATCTTCCAGCTGAAGACAGTTCTCCTCCATTAGGAGAAGTTCCCCCACTTTCTATAAAGCACCAATATTTAGCTCGGCTCCTGGACGTGGGGGCAAGAGATTTCAAGCGCTCAGCTTGTGGCAGAGGGAAGTGCTCACCGTCTCCGGCCTCCGCCGGTTGTGTAACTCCGATGGGCGGAAACATTCTCTCAAGATGCCATTTCTGGAATTGCACAGCACCTTGAAACAGGTTAAAGCACGAGGTCACCCGTTCCATTCCATTCCTAAACCCCTCCATTTCTAAAGGCTGCCCACCCGCTCTAATAATTCCTCCAGCTCTTCCTTTACATGGCCTTTTTCTATTTTCAGCCTTTAACTACAAGGCAAGGCAGCCACCCACCTCAATCAACACCACACGTTTTTACCTCTTTGAGATTCCGGTAAAGCAAATCGTTATTTTTCTCCAAAAATCCTAAAGACAGCAGGAAATAAAGTTAAAGCAATGCTAATAACATTAGAGAAGTGGGAGAGAAGAACTTGTAAATGAAGCAAGGATGACCCTAGAAAGCAACTGCTGGTCTAAACCATTAAAATCCCGGGATTGCAATGCCCGCCGGGGCAAGTCCCCCTTGCCAACGAGTCCTTGTTTTGTTTTGAGGAGAGACAGAGAGCGAGAGAAGATTCTCCAGCCTTCTCCAACCAGGTGCCAGCTATGCTGCCCAACCAACGGAGAGTGTGCTTGCTGGGAATGATGGGCTATAGTTCAGTCTGCCTGAGATGCATCAAATCGAAGGACGCAAAGGGAAACTGGGAGTTGTAATTGGTGCCCAAAAGGCTTTGAAGGGAGATCACCACAAACAAAATATCCAAAATGTTGTGTCACTGGGAATTGGAAGAGAACTGTTGCCATGATAGGTTGGTTTACAAAATAAAAAAGGTTTCAGATCTTGAAGTCGAGAAACAAGCTCACAAGCAGCCTGATGCCTCCCTGCTTTTTTCCTGAAGCAGAAATCATTCTTGGGAGCTTAAAGCAAAGAGGGAGCTGGCCTGAGCTCCACGTCCCAGCCTAGACTGAGTCACTTCCAAGCCAGTTCCCGGAGGGGCCACACTCTTTCTTACCCACTGTGCAATAAGTCACTTCACCAGCATAGTGAAGCAAGCGGAAGTCCACCCAGTCGATGGACTTTCGTGTTTTCTGGTCTGCGAGCTTTCGACTGCAGGAACAGAAGAAAGAAAATTTCTCAGGTCCAGAGATGATTCCATTTGCAACTTAGTCAGGATCAAATCCAGAAGCAAGAATTATGGGGCTGTGGGGGCCGCTCTGAACTGGAGTCTGCTCCAAGAGGGCTGAAGTTGAACAGGACTTGGGAAACAATTCCCTCCCCTCTAGTGTAAAGGATATGGCACGTACGTCACAAAATGGGCGTGGTCCCCTACTTTTTCCTCCAGCTTTTCCAAGAAACTCAAGTCAGTTGCTTCACCAGGCCGCAAGCACTCTTCATCCTTGACCAAAGAAAGACAAAGGACCGTCACCGGGTCCAGCGCTCGAGCAATAAATAACGTGATTTGGCTTTGACTTAGGGTAATGTGTGAACCAGGCTATTCCAGCTTGTTCAGTGAATCATGCTTAAAAATCCTGGTTTATGGTTCTGTGTGGAACACAGCCAATGTGATTGGTTCTTGAATCTAAACCAGATGCGTTGGGTTCACACTCACAACAGCCAGCCAGCACATCTGGAGGAGACCAGTTGACACGGGGAGCACCTTCAAAGGTCAGCTTTCGAAGAAAATTTTTTTCAAGGGGTTTCAAAGGCACCCAGGTCCTGTAAGGTCACCCTGGTCTCCATGTTCCCTTCTGCACTACTGAGAACTGGAATTTTGTGAGGATGTGGAAAACTCTTTGGTAGAACTCCCTAGCTCTTTCAAAACATTTCGGTCCCCAAAATCCCTTCGGGTGGCAGCCTTCACCATGGTACTTGTTTGGAACCAGCTTGTATTTGCAGTGGGCAGACACACTCGACAATCAGTGTTTTCTTACCAGTATGGAAATGATGCCTTTGTGTTTCTCCTCCACAAGGTCGCATATGATCTTGTTGTTAAAATACGGGACTGGTTCCCACTACAGCGAGAAGCAAAGCACAGGGGGATGCTCCAGTCAAGGCACAGCGAGGCCATACTGGGGCAAGTAAAGCTCTGGTTAAATCAGAGAGTCCATCTTCACTAGCCTCTGGAGACAGAATTTAGACAAAGTCTAGGAAGAAGACTTAAAAGTATTTGGGAAAAAACACAATTTTCCATGGGTTGAGTTCAGAATATACTTCATTCACAAGAATGGTTCAGAGAAGGATCTCTGGTCTGGTAAAATTCAGCGGGATTTTGTATTGCCTTAAACATACCGTAAGGCCTGTTTGACTAGAATCAATGGTTGAATGAAGTGTGTAAATGTATGCACCATGTGAAAGCAAGCTTCTCTCCAGCCATTTTTGCTCTGCAAAAGACCATTGTCAGCCTCCAGTCCCTGGAGCACCTCTTGGCTCTTATAAGAGCATTTACTTCCCTACTTGTTTGACAAAGAGAAACAGGAGCCCACCACCTCGGCAGTCTCCACGATGGCTCTGCCAAGGACAGCTTCCATTTCGTCTCTCCCTGTGTGCTTCTCTTCTGCCCAGCAAAGGTTTCGCTGGGGGGGGCGGGTCAAAGAGAAGAAGGGAGGCAGAGTAAGAGTTACCTCAATGCCTTCCAGCTCATATTCCTCTTGCTCTGCCTTCAGGGTCATCTCGATCAACAGCTGGTGGAGCTTCTCGTTGCAGTAATTGATACAAAACTGTTCAAAACTTGGAAGAAAACAGACCAAGAGCAGAAAGTCATTTTAAAACAGTAATGTCCTAGGAGTGTTTCTGGACTGAACCACCTTAGCTGATCCAAGTGGAAGAAGGGAAGTTGTATGATCACTGCCTCCTCCCCCTCCCCCCTCCTCCTAATTCCATGTTCTTGGAAAACCAGTATGTTGGGGGCAAAGTTTTTAGCAGATTCATGCAGAGAACAAAGTGCTACTATAACCCTCTTTACACTTCATTCTCAGAACATCCAATTTAAACATTATAGTCACGAGGTTCTGGAACACTGCCTTCTCATTCATTTTTATTCAAGGGGGAAAACAAAGCCACAATCAGCCAGATAGAAAACAGATCATGTTTATCTCATTTTTCAAGATGTAACACGTTTTAAAATGTGATTTGCTCAAGCATGAATGGAGATGTACCTGTTTGTCTCAAAGACTTCAAAGCCATAAATATCAAGTAGCCCAATCACGGTTTTCCTGCTGAGGTCCTACCAAGCAAAGCACAAGCGATGTGGGTCAGGTTAGGAAGGTCCTCTGAATGCCTGTGCGCAAATCAGACATGATGCACGCAACAACCAAGTGAGCACAATGAAGGAGGCTGGTCAACCTTCTCCACTGCATGGATGCACCATGAATACAAGCAATCATTATAAAAGGCAACAAGGGGCCAACCTTGTTTGCTAAGGAGCTGTTGATTTTGTTGACCAGCCATGTAAACGTCCGTCCGTATATTGCTTTCGCTACCGCATCTCGAGCGTAAAACGCCAGGTCTACATCTAACGGGCTTAAAACCTGCAGGGAGGAAAGAATTGTGGTGTGAATCCATGGTGGTAGATTTGCCATATTATTATGCTCTTGCAAAGGAACAGGGAGAAGGAGCGGTACCTCTTCAAACCGGGCCTCAATTTTCCTGTGGGTTAGCGATTCTTGAAGAATGGATCGATGGACGCCCAAAAGCTAGAAAGAGGATGGAAAAAGAAATCATCAGTTCACACTAGAGATGCATGCTCAACCTCTTACCAGTGCTGTTTTTCAAAACTTCTGGCAGAGAGGGGAAGCTTTCATATACGATTAATCTAGTATGGCATGCTCAAAACTACTCCTGTGATGGTGCATTCACACCAAAGTATGTGGAACCAGTCCAGGCTGCAAGGAATTGTAGTAGAATCTAATCAGGGCAAAACGTTTGCCAGTAAACGCTACATGCGAGTGGCCAGGATGGTAGAGGGCAGTGTCTTAATAATACCATTCGCTTTGCACCCTGGGCTGGCTTCATCAAAATTAATTCAGAGTCACTGACACCCCCAGCTGGCACCTTGGAGATCCACTTGATCTGGGTGCCATTGGTGATGATGGCGTGGCCGTTGCTGTCTTCTTCAAACTGAATGTTGCCCAGATGCAAGACACTTGCAATTATCCCTAAGAGATTCTGAATAAAGACAAAGAACGCTGTAAAGTCAAGTATAATTTACTGTAATCACTACGTAAAAGGGTTTTTTTTTAATCAGTTGCCTCTTTAGGGGCTACTGAAGGAATGATCTCAGCATGTACCAATTACGCTCCCCATAAATATCCTGTATCAGCAACTCTAGTCTGTCTGTATGAGGAAACACGGTGCCTTTCCAAAACTTACTTTATGCAAGCCACACAACAGAACAAGAGTTCATTCACTGCACTAAAGCCCTCTGCGGCCATTAAGGACTAGGAACTGGCTTGTTTTTTTGAGATATTTCATGCGTGAAATGAAGAGACAACGGTTCTAACAACTCTTCCTCATTTAGACTTTGCAGTTTATTCAGAACAAGCAAGCTCTGCTGAATTCAGTTCTCCAAATAAGCGCATATAGGATCTCGGCTTCCGTCACTTATTCCCAGCCATAAAGGTCAGAGAAGACTGAGGTTCCTTCCTCAAGGGCATGCGCTCTGCTGGAAGAATGTTCAAGGTTCCGTGGGCTTCCAGACTGAGGGCCGTTGCAGAGTATACCTCCAGCAGTACGCAAATCAGGGTTAGGGTTAGGGTTGGAATACAGTTTCTCTCTCACAAGCAAGAGTTTTCCAATTTCAAGCGGGGACCAACTTCCATTCAGCCCAACCCTCCTTTCCTCTCTGCCTCCCTCGTAAGGTCTGTACCTCAATATCTCTTGCTGCAAAGTCAATGACGACGAAGGCTTTCTGGACTGTTCTCCAGTCACTCCTGTCATTAATGGAAGATACTTTGGCACAGCCCCCCTGTTGTGGGAGACAGAAACAGCATGGAACCTTCTTGCAAAGTCAGGGAGGTGCAGGAGATGGACTCCAGGCCTTTGACTGGGTCTGCATTCCCATTCGGCCACGAAGTGCAATGAACGGTGATCAAAGAAGTGAGAGGGTGGACTTCACCAGCCCACCATCCACACCCTGTTCCCCTACCCTCCCGTATATTGGAGTACAACTTCCATCACCCCTAAGCTGGTAAAGGATGATGGGGTTGCATTATGGAGGACATCAGAATGGGGAACGATGACAAGAGTTTCTGAAGCTCTTTGGAAGAAAGATTCAATTCATATGTCATTAATACCGAACACTTGGTAATAAACTACCAGTATGAGGCCGGATCAAACAAACACCCACTGAGACCGGCATCCTGCTTTCCACCATTACCACCAGATGCTTTTTGGAAGTGCCACGGAAGACGAGAGGTCACAGGCACATTCCTCGGCAACGGAGGTTCAGCAGCAAGACACTGTCTCACCCAAGCTCTCTGTTCAAATCATGTCCCAAGATCTTGCGGAACCCGCAAGGGTTGGAGCAGTCCTTCGAAGGCCAAGAATCCAACCCACTGAGAGATGTAAGAGGTTTGTTGCCTTTTGGCCACAAAGAGTAAAAGACAGGGTCCATCTGAAGGACAAGGTTTGGGGCCAACTCAAAATCAGAAAACAGCATGACTCCAAGTTTTAATTTAAAATTAAATTAAATTTAAATTGCATGTTTCAGCGGGCACCAGACACCTGGACACGACGGTCTATCGAACAGAACTGTGCCAAGGGAGGAAAGTGGGAGCTGCGCCACCCGACCTGCACTAGATAGGTGTACTTCTGAGGGCTGCGTTCCAGGCCCAGCCCATGAAGCAGGTCCTCTTCTCCCCCCTCCAGCAGCTGGTAGAAGATATGGAAGTTGCGCTCCCCGGGGTTTTGGTGGACCACACGGGATTTCTCAATCAGATAGCTCAGGATGTGCCCACCAACAGGAGCTCCCTGGAAACAGCAAAAACAAATAAGCAGAATATAGCCTATAATAATAAGTGAAAGATTCTGCAAAGTGAGTGGCTACATTCCATTACTCCCGATTAAAGAGTTACACTTTAAAAAATGCAAGATATTTGTTTTACCTTAAAATCAAACTGGATGTCCATGTACTTCCCGAACCTGCTTGAATTGTCGTTCCGTAAAGTTTTTGCGTTTCCGAAAGCCTGTCGGATAAGCACGTTTTGGGAATTCAAAGCTTGGTGGGTTGGGCCTCCTTTCCTCCCCTGCCCCCCCTTTTTCTCAAAGGTCCCTGTTGCCTGTTCCGGTGACCCATCTAATGCCACGTGCTTTACGCATCTTCGGTAGTGTCCCACCACCATCAAGACTAATAGCCATTGATCCCCAGGACTTCCATGAATTGGTCCAACCCTTTTTGGAAGCCAGCCAGCCCCACATCTCATGGTGAAAACAAAGCTTGCCATTTTAGAAATCAAAGCCTCTCTCCACCACTTGCCACGAGAACAAATACTTTGGGAGCAAGATAGAGCAGATATTCAAATAAGCGATCAGAGGTTACTGAACACCTGCTCAGATCAACAGGCTGAACCGACACAGACAGACAACCTATTTGCTCAGCTGAATGGACCAAGCATTACAAAAGGCCCACGCTAGATGCCACCCTCATTTCAATCCACCTCTCCCATGGGATTTCGGAAGAGCCCCACACTGCCGGTTCTGAGGGGCCCCAGTGTGAGAGCCACCCCTCTTTCTTCCAGGACCTCCAGAACAGGATTGGAGAGAAGCAAGCGGTCCCGGACAATCTGCAACTGCTCCGTGGTGGGGCAGGTCACTGCAAAGAACTGAAGGATCTTCTTGGAGGCTTCGGTCTTCCCGGCTCCGCTTTCTCCAGAGATCAAGATGAAGTGGTTGTTATACTCGGTGCACATGACACGGTAGGCGTTGTCAGCAATGGCGTAACTGGAGAAGATGCAAGAAGGGACACGGAGACTATTTCCCCAGACTCTGTGGAATCCGCCTTACCCAGATTATTTTCCAGATGGGGCTTCAATTCCCATAGTCCCCAACCAGTACTGGGACCATCTCCTGTGTATAATTATTTTGGGGTTTTTTGGCACTTTAAATCCCCTTAAGTTTGGATGGATGGATGGATGGATGGATATGAGCTGAGGATCCCCTGTGGATACAAGGAAGGGCAGAGGGCGGGGAAGGGCTCTGTGTATTTGCTCACATGTGTGGTGGCAGCTCAAAAAAGTTTACTCCTTTGTACTGCTCCATCTGCTTAACTGTATAGATGTCCAACTCTTTGTAAGGATTCACAGACACCAGAAGAGTGCCAATGTAAGTCTGGAAGGAAAAAGCAAGAAGGATGCGGTGAGCCGCCAACGTAAGGGGCCTGCTACCAGATCATTCTTCCTGACTCAGGACCTGTGAGATCTTCAGAACAAAACAAGCGGCATTCTCACAATCAAACACAGCCCCACATTGGTCCTCCTCGCTCCCAAGGACACAACTGGAGGGTGTGCGTGCTACAGAGCGCTCTCCTTTCAGGACCAGCCCTGCTGTCAGGAAGAGTGAGGCCACCCCTCAGGTGGGCGATACTGAGAGATGGGTATGGGCAGCAAGGAATGGGGGGCAGAGGTCTGTGCATGCCGGACAAGCTTGCTACCTGGGATAAGGGTGCCCCCTCCCTACGCTCCTCACGTCCTACCCAGGGGTCAGATGGAAAGAAAGCAGCTGTTGCTTGTGGGATGCACAGGCCGTCCGTCCTGGAGGGGGCAGCAGCCTCCTATTTTCTCGCTCTCCTGTGCAAATTTGTGTTCTGACTCTAAATTCTCCCTTAAGAGACACCCGTTCCTTGGATTCAGTTTATCTAATGTTCTGTTAGCGCCCCGTCCGGATGCCCCGACCCCGTCCCAAGCGGCAGCGCTGTCCCGAAGGGACTGGCGGCTTCATGCTTAATTACATAAATGAGGTTCTCCCGGTATCGTTTACGCAGGTTGTCCAAGAAAGCAGATTCGCTCGTGTGGGAGTCGAGGAGGACGAAGTCTTGGACGCCAACTCGGTCCCGGGCGATCAGGGCCCCCTCCATGTCCAGCTGCTGGGGCTTCTCCCACACCGCTTCCTTCTGTAAGCCCAGAAGAAAATGGCCTGATTAGGGGGACACGTCAGCGCCTCTCTCTCCAACGAGGGCAGAGCAGGACGGATTCCCCTCCGGGATGAGCCGTCCACAAACCGGGCACCCCTTTGCGGTCTCAGCAAGCTTTCTTTCCAGTCTTGTGAATATTCACATAAGTGGATGTTGCGGCTATCTCAAGACGCTGGCGTTTCCCTGACCAGCAAAACTGCCAACGTTTTTCTTTTTTTCAGCAGCTTCCAGAAGCCTTCGCAGACCAGGCACAGACATGTATTACAAAGTTTCCCCGGCTGCAAAATTGGAGAGTGATTATCCTCATAGTTGTAGCAAAGTTATCACATCTAGTAACTTCACAAAAACAAGGGGGCAAAACATATGACGTTCTCTCTGTGGATACAAAGAGCAGGGCCTTTTTCTTTTCTTTAAGTCGAGCATCCCTTGCGATGTTTTCCTGCATGCGGGATACCAAATGCTAGCTGCCATCGCAGAATTTCATTCTCACGGAAGTCCAAGAACGAATATCTGGGCACTCTGAGGAGACCCACCACCGCCGGTACACGTGGTGGACATTGGCTGAAGCCTGGCCTGGCTGCGGTGGCCTGCCTGAGGCAGAAGTAGATCTCAGCTCTCCTTTCCGGGGGCTCAGAGTAGATAAGGACCAGGTTCTTAAACCAGGCTCTCTGTCTGCAACACAGACACCCATCGGGATTTGCACTGCCAAGGTTTTCCCCGCGGAAAAGGCTCTGCTACCATTTGCCCCAGTTCACATCCCAAACCCAGCCGTTATTCAGTCTGGATTGTTGGGGGTAGTCAGGAGGAGGAGGAGGTTTAGGGTGATGTACCAACAGAGGACACGGCCTTTGTTTAACGAACCGTTTTTAGGGCAGCATGTTCTGAGCTTAGCCTCAAAGAGTTTTGGGTTTCCAGCCCCTTCTCGTACTTACTACAGACGTTTACAGCCCTCTGCCCTCAGACCTCTCAGTTTCCTTGTGGTTGTCCCAAAACACCGTCCTTGGAGTCACACAACCCATCTGGCCCTTCCCAAAAGGCAGCCGAAGGGTGGAAGCACCCTCTTCATGGTTATGCCCCTGGAACCTTTTCTCCCCTGCGTCTCTTCTCACCGCCTCCCAAATCACCTGGCAGTTTTCAGGTCTCACGCTTTGCCTCCGCTTATGCCACAAGGGTACCCTTTGTGAGTTTGGCTGGCTGGGACTTGCAACCCTCTGTTCACTGGTTGGCCCTGCCTAGTGGACTCCGCATTCCTCCAGTGGGAATTCACAAGCGTGGCTGGGAAGGCAGGGGTTTGAACAGGGTCTCCTTCGGTGCACATCAATAACAGGGAGATGGAATAAAGTCACCGAACAAACAGTAATTTGTCCCCCCCCCCGGAAGGAGGGGTGTGTTATTTAAATCAAAACACTTAATTTGTAGTGTTACAAAGTCAAGCCTGGCTGCAAAACAACAACACTAGGAAGTTGTTATTCAGAAATGCCGCTTTTGTGGGTTTGCTGCCCCTCCATGGGTATCCGGCAAAAGCGCCCATCCTATTTGGCCTGCCCCAGGGAAGGGGCCAGGTTGGGGACAGTGCCACAAGATGTGCTGCTGGGCCAGGAAAGGAACTGCAGCCTTGAATGTACGCTGCGAGGAGAGCCCTCCGGAGAGAGGTCCAGGTTCCAGATTATGAGAATACCACCTACCATCATCCCAGCCCATAACCTGCCAAAGTTATGAGGACGCTTGTTCTGAAATAACTACGTGTTGTGCACAAGAACAAGCTAAGCGCGTAGACGGGAGCCACGAAACACCCAGGTGGAGACAACCAGGCACCGCGTTTCCCCCTGAAACTCTGCAGGGGCCTCCCTTGTCCCACTTTTGTCTGGGAAGGGCCTTGAGTCAATTGATGCATTTCAGTCTAGGGAGAACTCGGCCACCATCCTACTTTCCACGTCTCCTTTTTGGTGGGGGGGGGGACAATTAAAAAGGAGACTGTTCTGGTTGGAGCAACACTGCAGCATGTAGGGCTTTTCTGCAGGGGTTCTTCTCAGCTTTCATAAAAGGAAACGGGGGGGGGGAATCCACCGAAAGACCTATAGACACACAAAGGGGGCACGGAGCGAACATCCATCCCTGGTGTGGTGAGCATCTCTGCCCAGCCTATGAGCAGTACGTTCCCCAGACCCAATGTCTAGTTCTAGCCTTTCAGATTTCAGCCTTTTAAAGACTTTTCTTCTTAGGGATTAACTGCTGCTTCATTCTTTTGCACAACAGAGAAGACACTTACGATGGAAAAGGTGCAAATTAAAACGAGCCCTTGCATCCCATTCGAGGGAACCTTAGGAGGAGGTCTAGCTTAACATCACACTGGACATAATAATAATAATAATAATAATAATAATAATAATAATAATAATAATAATGCCTTACCTTTCCTGACACCAGAGAGAGAATGAATAAGCAGCCTTGAAAAACCAGGAGCTGCCGGGATTAGATTTCCTCAACCTCTGTCTTCTCCCTGAACTCTCTCTCCTGAGCTTCCTCTCTTTCCACCTGAAGAAGCCCTCCTTTCCCCATAAGCCCCTCGGAACACCCAGTTCCCACTTCAGTATTTCCAACTGCAGCTCACAGCTCGCTTCCACCTCTTTGGCAGGGAGGAACAAACCAAAGTGAAAAACCTCTTTGCCACGCAAGGCAGCATTGTTCAGATGACCCCTGTCCTCCCCCAGCCAGTGAGCGAGAGATACTGGCTGAATCGTCCTCTGATGTGTCATCTTAGCCAAGAGATCTTGGACAGAGAGAGAGAGGGAGACAGAAAGACAGAAGTGTTTCTCCATGCAGGGGCAACAATTTTGGCACCTACAGACAAACAGGTTAACCAATATATCGCCTCCCCAAATCAGGAGGAGTCTGGTAGCAACCGTAGGTTCACTCACCCCTTTCCCCCTACTTATCTTATACCGTAACAGGTCTATGTCCACAAGTCCCCTTATCCTCATATGGGAAGTTGCTGGACCTGGATGTTTTGCATGCCCTACTAAGGACGTCAACTGATGTTTGGCAGCACTGCTTAAATTATGCACGGCTACCTTCTGGGTTACATTTGAGCAGGTGAAAATCCGAAGAGTGGCCTGAGCAAAGCAGGGGCCCTAACGGTATTCTCTCTCTGGCCCTACAGTCTGTCTCCATAAACTCAGCGAAAGACTTCCAACCGGCGCACCCGGCTGATGGGTCAGGAGAGGGGCGTTATCAGAAAGAGCTTATCCACAGCTGCATTCATTCGCCCGTTCCATATGAAAGAAACAGCAGATCACAGACTAAATGCCTGGACAGAAGGATATTTTCCCAACACTGAAGGATGGAAAAACAGGAGAGGTGGGTCAATCCTATGTTCTACAATCATTTGGTGCCACCACAGAGAAAACCTGCAGAAAGCAGAGCGTTTGAGGCTGATCATGGGGGGAAAGGAAGCCCACAATCATCTGCCAGGGGAGTACAAGCCCGCTTAATATGCGCCTTGGAACTCACTTTTCTCCCCCGGTCTGGAGCAGCGCAGGCAGCGATAGGCCCGTTGCAAGTGAACGCCAAACGCTCCTTCCTGGCTACAATACTTGCACCTCTCCACAAACTGGGAGTCCTTTTCTCCACAGGAGGTCACCCTAAGCTCCTTCTGAGCAGAAACATCAACATTTCGGCTCTTTCCAAGTGCAGGAGGTAAAAGGGCCCCACAAAGAATATAAAAAGCTGCTGTCTTCAGAATCAGGTTGTTTGTTCATCCAGGCAGGCTTCAGAGTTTCAAACAACGGGAGGGCATCAGGCTGGGAAAGGTTGTACAAAATCAGGGCTTGATTAGGGCTCCCTTGGCTACAAAATTTTGGGCAACCGAGACAGAAAACCCCGACCTTTTGCTGCCATCTCATCACGGCTGTTCAGGTCCGGCCAGTTCCTATGTGTAGCGCTACAATATCCAAAATCAGAGAACATCCGTCCTGGAGATGTGGTATTAGGGGAAGTTCTGCTAAAACGGTCGCGCGCAGAGAGAACCTCAAGGGGAGAAGAGAAAAGCAGTTGTGAAAGAGTTAAGTGGGCCATGAGGAAGGTCCATAACTAAGCTGTGGTTTGAATAAGCCACAATGGCAGAATTTGAACTAGGCCCACACCAAACAGACCACATTATGGCTTATGCGTGTGTTAACCTACAAAGGAGCTTCTACTGAAGCAATTTGGGGAGGGGGCGTTACTCTCCTCCTCCTCCCACCTTTGACTCTACTCGCCATTACAACTTCTGGTACTGCAGTTAATGTCCCATGCTGTAAACATTACATTGGATGGGTCAAGGCCCATCTGTCCAGGATTTGCGCCATCACCCAAGGCCCCTGGCTAAACTCACAAGCAGCTTGGAAGGGACCTACATTGCATGCATGTCTCCAAGTTTTCTCAGAATTTTCTTCCCTCTGTTTAATTCTGCTCTCAAGGCTACTGGCAACTACAAAACCTCCCCTTCCCCATTGAATTTGTCTTTCCTCAAAAGCCATCTAAAACTGGTAGCTTTTGCTGCATCTTGCAAAAGAGTGAATTCCAGAATCAACTTAATTTCACCACATCAAAATTGCAAGGAAAAAAAAAGACGCATTAAGTCTATGAACTAGCATGCCCTATTCCTATACGAATCAGGAATCTGGCTGAACAATGCTGCATTCACCTATGGGGTTTTTAAATTAATATTTTCCGTTTCTGTATTAACTGTGTCTAAACGTTTTCACTCCGAAGGGTAATATCAAAATACGCATTTGACAATTCAATTTGCTGCTTGGGAGAAGAATATCACCCTTGAATTCTAGGGTGATATTACGAAACAAGGAAATCTTAAATTTGGTTGTATTCCACAGCAACTTTTTCAGACTTTAGCCTTGTTTCTTTCTGAAGCGACAGAAAAAGCAAAGATTTTTAGGTTAAGCGCTGGGCAAGGGGGAAGAAACCACAGGCAGCTCTGAAGGTCCCTCGTCTCTAACTCTGGCACAACCTTCATCAAAAGAGCCATCGACAATCCCTGTAAAACGGAGGGGTCAAAGGGGAGCTGCACCTCACCCTCCAAAATCAAAAGCAGACGTGACAGAAAAGCCCTCTAATGTTCAAACATTTCTTCAAAACCCTAAAACTTCTAACACTTCAACGGGCTTCATGGGTGCCATCCTGAAAAACGTTTGCTCACCCTTTTCATTGCGATCGGGAGACGGGGGAGAAAGCTTACGGATAATCCTCTGAGAATCAAAAACCCTTCACAAGGAAAAAAAATGCATAAAGCCTTTTTTCCAAAAGTGCTTGTGAAGGACAACATTTTTGTATCCATCAAACAAAACGTTTTAATACGCTACAATCCTTTACACCAATATCCCCCCATTTCCTTTCAGTAATTATTCATTAGAAAACATTTAACGTCACTGCAAATTTCACACCGGGCAGTCTTGGCACAAAAGCCGGGCGAGGGCCCTTTTACAGCAGGGCCGAGGCCGCCTTCGCTAATCTGAGAAATGGCAGGGAGGGGGAGGGCCGGGCAGCACACAACAGCCCGGACAAACTGTGCGGCTAACCGTCAGCGCTCCCCTGCCTGCTCCGAGGACGCTCATTTGAGGGCGACAGCAACAATGGAGATCTGTTCCTGGCAGCTCCTCCTCCTGGGCAGGTCCACAGCAGCTCTGCCGGGCCAGCTCCCTCCTGGAGACCAGGGCCTCCTCACTGCCCTGGTGCCCAGGAGCAGCCCCAGCCCCCCAATTCCCGGGCCCCACCCTTTGCGGGGTCTCCCCACTCTGCAAGGCAGTGGAGAACAGGTTGAAGAAGGAAGGGGAGGCCAAAGGGCAAAAGCAACCGTTCTTCCTAGGTCCAGAGGAGCTGCCAAAACCGGTGGGCTGGGAACCCCAGTGCTTTGCCCCAGGTCGGAGGAAAAGCAAGACTGTCATCTTTGCTCCGGAAGGGGAGAGGATGACAGCAAGAGCCGAATTCACAAGCTTCAAAAGCAGCTGTGGGTTTGAAAAAGTCCTCTGCTGGGTGGAGGGGATACCAACCTGGCACATAAACAGTCCTGAGCCCAATCGTTTCCATGGCCGGAAAGACCCCGCTCTGAAAATGGGGGCACCGTGGGTCAGTTGGGGCAGAGGAGTCATTCCTCAGTTGCTGTTTTCCAGGTACCTTTGCGGTCTGGGGCAGGAAAGTGTGGTGCCCTCCCATTCCACTACTTTTACAAAAGGGGACTGGGCTTGCCATTCCACTGTCACTGAACCCTGAGAGGAGGGCACCACCATGCTTAAGGGGCAGAAGCTGCCAGCATAAGGTACACTCAGGCCTCCACTCCTTTCTGCCCCTGCTGCTCCTAAACCTCCATTGGGGATGACCGACAGCAGTCAGCCTGCACCGGAGCTGGGTTCTCTATCAACGCCTACGTCATCGTACCCTCTGATGTTTGGAAGCCATCAGGAAGACAGGCCAATGGCGCAACCCTTGAACTGCCAGATATTCCAGTAGGATCTCCAATGAATTTGATGGCTCTTTCTTGAAGGACAAGGGTGAGGAGAAGATGAGGGTGCAGCCAAACCACTCGGTTTTGGCAGCTTTAAGAGGGTGCAGTCTGGAACTTCCTGGACAGTCGTGTCCTCGTGAAAAGAAACAACTTCAATCCAGCCTTCTCTAGCTGCTGGGTGGGGACTGAGAGACAAGAGCAACACACGGAAGCTGCAGATTGGAGAGGGCTGATCTAAATCTTCTCTGACCGCTGGCTGGAGCAGATTCTGCCTTCCCTGGCAGATTTTAGTGATCCTTTCTTGTTTATTGCATGTGATCTAAATGGCTATTTATTTGTTTGTTTATTAAATTTATAGGCTGCCCTACTCTGTTACCACTCTGGGTGGCTTACAAAATACAACATTTTATCCCTACAATCACCAGAAATCATAGTTGAGGTAACATTTCAGCTCTCTCCACAACCCATAACCAGCCCTCTTCCCCCAATAAACTATTTTTTCAGCATTTCTCTGCATGTCCCTGTTTTTTATCATGGGAACAGCAGGGTAGATGAGATAGACTGATTCATTTTAGTGGCTGCGATTTTTGGCAGACGGGGGGATGGATAGAGAGGTTGGTTTTTTTCTCTTTTCTTTTCTGATCCCAGGTGTCTTAAAACTGTCCTCTGCCAGAAGCAACAGCGGCCTTTTTATTGCTCCTCTTGCCAAAACATTTCATGAAGTTAATGATCTAAGCAAGGGTACAGTACCTGCAATTCCTTTTTATAGGCCAATAAACCACTACACTCTACTGCCAAACAGGCCATGACTCTATTTGCATCCTCCTATGTTCAGACATTCCATAAAGCAAAGACTGTAGTGATTAAATTTATAACAACTAATTTTAACACGTTCCCCAACTTCGCTATTTAGGGAGAGGACCGGAGGGGTTGGGGTGCTCCAAGGCAGTGAATCCACATCTTGGCTTTATTTTAACTTGGGAAGGTCACTGAAGTGTTAAATTGAAACATTATATTTCCATTGACTGAGCTGCTTTATTTTATTTATTTATTAAACAAATTTACAAGGCCGCCCAACCCACACACGGTGACTCCGGGCGGCTTTCGTCAAAGTCATCAGGGTGATGAGCAACAAGGAGGGGACCTTCTCTGGAGTGGCACCCTGCCTCTAGAACGTCTTCTCCTTCAACTGGGCATACGAACACCTCCCTTTGGCTGGCTTTTTAATAAACCGTAATTATAGTTCTATTTACTTCTGACTGTACCACGACATTGTTTTACTACTTGGTTTATGGGCCGCTTGTTCCCAGACTGACGAAGGTTCAGGAGCCTGTTAGGTAAACCAAGGTAAAGAAAACAAGCAACGCAAAACTCCCCAACCACATCTTCTTCCTAGTGTCAATGGCGGCGTATGACTTCTGAGTGGGGAGAGTTCTCACAACCTCCTCCCATTCTTCCCAATAAATCTTGCTAAGAGACCTGCATAGCAGTTGTGTTATAAGCTGCCCAGAGTCACTGTGAAGTTGGGCGGCCTCAAAATTGAAATAATAACAATAACAACAGATGAATAAAACATACACTCCCTGTCACTTTGCGTGTGGGTAAAATACCTACGAATGCACCAAAACCTGTGGAACCGTGAAACCCTTCACCATGGTTGATGAAGTCTGGCCCGTATGTACCAGGTGCAGATATGCAAAACTGCAGGAAATGGAACGGTGGCTAATAAGACCCACCTATGCTTCTATTCCACCACTGATCCCTGACTTGCTTAAGGGCAACACAACATGCCTCTGTTCGGGAATTATATTTCCACACACATGTACCTTTAAGCACCAGGCAAACTGGTACCCATGAAGGAAAAAAAAGTGAAGGGGCAGAAATTTGCTGTGTTTGGTGCCACAGGTGAGCAGTGCCTGTTGCTAAGCTGCCTGCTTCACCTACTGCCATGGAGCACGACCACCTCCGTCTGCCGCATCAGCGAAGACAGCCGCGCAAATCCCAAAGCCTCACAGCCAGCAAGCCAGTCTCGTCTGTTCCTGTTCCCTTGTGCGCCTTCTTCAGCGTTTGGTGCAGCCTGAGCTCACTTAGCAGAGCACAACTCACATTAAAACTCCGCAACTTTACCAAGGCAGCAATGCACACACAACTTTCCCCTTAATTTCCCTCCACCGAGGATCTATGGAGATCCCCAGCTGGCCTTTATTTTTTAACCCTACAAAAGCTGGAGGGTTTGAAGTGTTAGACACAAACGTTTTCCCTTCTTCAGCTGCCCCAAGGACTCCTGCAAAGCACTTACCACCAGTGGCCCTTCCATCATGGCGTGCACGCTATCAGCACTCCTCCCTCATCTAGGCAGCCAGCTGTTGCGCGCCGGTCCCTTATATGGGTTGCACAGATGGTGAGTGGTGCAGCTGTTTCACTTTTGGCTGTGGAATAGGAGTAATTGCTAGAAGGGAGCTTGTGATACTAAGGCAAGCCCATTAAGCACAAGGCCGATGCCGAGCATTCCTGCTGCCCCAAATAGGAGAGAAAGCAGAAAAGCCACACCAGGTACTGCCGACCCTCTTCGGCAAAAATGCGGTTCTGAGCCCAGTGGGATCTGATGCCGGCCACCAGGCTCAGCATTTGGGCACTAGATAGCTCTTTAATGGAAGGCAATGAGAAGTAGAGAATTCTAAGGAGTTGGTTGTGCTAGTCCGTGGCCACAAAAGACAATCAAGGGCGTAGGGCCTCTGACAGATTGACTAATTTATTTCAACATGAATTAGTTTATTAATCTCCAAGTCTGCTTCCCCATCCCGGCAGCCTCCTGTTGTGCTGACTGGTGTTCCGACACTTTGGGGAGAGTAAAGTGTAACAGACGCCCACCAAGATGTCATCTGTAACATTCCCCCCATTATTTTATTTATTTCCCCCTAGCTTAGTCCTGTGCTTCTAGTAGCAGCCAAACCCTTGGAAATTAAACAGGTAAAGCCTTTTTCTCCCCCTACCTCTGAGTTCTATCCCCCTGGCAGGAACTTTTTTGCTAACATTGTTCCGGGATAAAAGGTTGCGAAAAGAGCTGCTGCTTTAATTTCAAACCTTGCCTCCCCTAACAAGCTCCCACCAGCATAGCCATGCCTTGCTTAACAAATAAATAAACGAATGAACAGATTTTGTTCTGGGCTGCTTCACAGCTGACTGAGTTGGGAAATTAGATTTTTATAACAGCCTCACTGGAAAGAAAAATGAAACAGCAAATAAATGACCTGACCCTTCTTAAATTTACTGCAGTGTCATCTCTGACTTCCAGTTCAGCATAATTACAAATCCTGTTTGGTAATCAGAAACCCAGTGGGTTCACAAATTTAAATATAGGACAATGTTTAGGCCACCATCCAACACCCACTTAACTCACAAGGACCCGAACAAACACCCACACAGTAAACCCCTTTGCCTGGTTGAAAGCAAAGCCACCTTTTCCATATCAGCATTTGCTTATAATTAAGGGTTAGTCTGCAACTATTTTTGCCCTCAGCCAGATTCTGTTGGCACAAAAAAGCCACAGGACAACAAACTCCTTTTCCTGTGAGTACAATCATCAATTGGGGGTGGGGGAGAAATAGGGCCATTCGCAGCAAATTCATTCCTGGGCCATTTCCTATTCCAGAATATGGCTTTAGGCTTTGCCCATACTACCCCAATCTTTTAAGGAAGCACTGTGTTAAACACACCCTTGACAATGACTTGCCCATCTGTTTAACTGAAATCTAGAATGCTTTGATCTTCCAGTTTTCCCTCCTTCTCCCCACCTGTTAGAGCCGTGTTTTTCAATCTTGCAACTTTAAGATGTGTGGACTTCAGTTCCGGGAGTTGAAGTCCACGTATCTTAAAGCTGCCGAGTTTGAAAAACTCGGTGTCAGAGTAACACAATGCAGTCTCTAATGGACTAGAGACAGACCCACCTCAGCAACCTTGGTCATCCAGGCAAAGGTTGCCTGGCCTGGATAGAGCTGGTCCCTCTAGCCATAAGGGGCAGCTTCTACAGCCCCCTCAGGAACCGTTTCCCTGGAACAGGTCCAGCCACCCTCTCTTCTGGTGCTTCCCAGGAACCTGTGACTCCCCTGCTCCATTCTAATTTTCCACAGTGCCCCAGAGTGCTGCTCTGTCATGCTCAGGGACAGCCTCTGAACTGGACGATCAAGACTCTGTGTGTCTGGTTTTTTGGAGGAAATTAAGGTAGCCGCTGGCCCCAACCAGTTTTCCAGACAAGGTTTTTCTTATTCAATCTTGTGAAACTAGGTGCAATTTCCCCTTTTTATGGATGTGTCACCCAACAGCAGCTTACAGCCAAAAGGGGATGCATCGGTCCATCCTGTGGGTCGACCATCATTGCCTACCACCACCAAGACACACTGCTCCAGGTGACAGAGTGGTCTGACATTATATGAATGGCTGTCAACTCCACAGGGCCTTTGTCTTCTGTTTATCTAAATGAGAAAGGTTTGGTTCTTGGGTTTATCCGATAGTAGGCACACATTTTTGCCCTATGATACATTAGCCCTTCAAAATCTCTCTCCGCAGCTGCAATGTGGAACAGAGATCTGTATTTTAATTCAAGCGCGTGAACTGAGAGACACGGACTTAGATGCAGAGGTCAGCCCCTTTCTCCCCCCCATTAATGCAACTGCGAGGGGTGGAGATCTTCAGGCCCGGGGGCTGAATCCCGGGCTCTGCCCCATCCAGCAGCTCAAGATTCTTGAACTGTGGCAAGGCCAGGGACATTCAACAGAGGGGAGCGCGGGAGCATCAAGTTTTCTTCAAAAAATCAGAAGGAGTCTGGGAGCAGCCTTTCCGGCTGACAAATTTTATTCGAAGGCAGAAGCTTTTCCCAGACTTTTTGTTCCCAGTGACCTCTCCTCCTACCTCGCCACGCTGACCATTACCTGGGACGCCATCCTGAACGCTGATCCAAACAATGGTTCCGGCTAAGCCATTCAGGACTCGCAAGGTGAGTTGTTTAGGATCCAGCGTAGCACAACACGATGCCAGGAGCTCTGCAAAAGGACTTTTCCGTCCCGGTGAAGCACGCTTAATAATTCATGTTGCGTGTCGGTGGCTGTGCCCTCTGGGTCCCGGGACGCCGGTATTGGCTTATTCTCCTGATAAGAATTAGAAACCGGACCTTCTTGGAGATCAGGTTGCAGCAGCCACTGCCTGATCTTTGATTGCCACAATTACTTTACAGACTAATGAAGGACAAACATAAAGCAGGGAGAACAGAAGGCGGTTAAAAAACCCTGCCGTCCTGCGGCTTCTTCTCCTAGCGTTGCTAGGCCCCAGGGGGTCCCTTCAACAGACAGGTCCCAGTTCAGAAGTCTAAAGAAGCCGATGTAAGTGTAACCTCTACATTTAATAATGTATAGCCACAGGTAAGCAAAGAGTTACAGGATCTCTCTTCACAGGTTTGGTCCAAGGCTGGCAATGCTTAAAAATTAAAACTAACAAGAACCAGGCTGATGTTAAGACTATATATTAATGTTTAATGTCCTTAATAATTCAGGGATGTCATAAACCCCACCCTAGATATAGACAGAAAAAGGAAATGCCTGGTAAACGTGGCTCAGCCACCTCCTGGTTGTAAAAATGTCTACTTAGGTTATGTAGAGCTGTGTTTATGAATCCAATCTAAGCTCAACCCCAAAGCCCGGCATACTCTAGCTGGACAGGTGGAGGTAAGCTGGTGATTTCCAGGAGTGAGGGAAATGCATTTTGCGTGTACTTAGTCAGAAATCTTTACTATTACTTATTAATTCGTAACACACTCGACTACCTGTCACCTCCTCCTGGCTTAGCACTGGCTTAGCACTGTTTTAAAAAACGCTAAGCTAAAATCACATTATGGCTAAACATAACCCACAAACCCAGTCTGGCACTCTCCGTAGTGGGTGAGAAAAAGCCAGGGTCCTTTCTGCATTCTCCTGGCACATGGGCTGATCCCCCTGCAATAAGCTAGCTGGCATCCAAGCGGGCAAATCTCTCATATCCTTTCCCAGTGTGTGGATTCCTCCCTTTCTCTGATGGGATGAATGACTTTTAAGCAACATAATACCTGTTTTGCTCCTGCTTTACACACCTATTTCACTGCCAGCAGTCCCAAGGGACCAGAAGTGAATGGTATTATTTGCAGTTGGAAAAAAAATGCAAAGAGGAATTTTTTTGCCACATGCCTTGGTGTCTCTTGTTCAAATTTAATTGAATTCTTGCTTGTGCTAAGACCATCATAAATTATTCAGCCCTGCATTCATTAATTCTAAATATTACAAGCAATAAGTCTGGTCTTACTGCAGGTTAGGGATTCAGGCAGGTAAATATGTCTGCCTGTTTTTTTAATCATACTCTTTTGATTAGTCATGTCAAGTTTACTGAGCAATTTAAGCATCTACAACTCATAGATATTGCATGAGATGTAAGAAAGAGCTAGGTATTTTAGAGACAGTCTCATTTTTTAAAAAAATTGTCTCAAGAAGTGGATTTACAGAAGGATTGGAAAAAAAATAGCAGGGACCACTCAGATATTTTAAATGACAAGAGAACAGGAGGATCTGAAGTCCAAGAGTAACAATCTCATCCAATGCATGTTTCCCAATCCTGCATTTACAAGACTCAGAAGGCACCCAACACTGATCTCCCATGATGATACCTGCCCTCCCTCCCCCGTATTTTCCTGGTTTGGAACCCAGCAGGGGAACAAATGGTTGGTGTGGGGTTTACAAGACCTCCTGCAGAATGCTCTTGCATCTGTGCTATAAAGGGCAATGAATTGCCAGGGATTCCAGATTTCCTTATAACAACCGGTTCTGTGCACATTCCCTCCTCTGCCCATTCACCAGATGCAACCTCCTCTTTCCTGATCGCTGACCTGCTTTTAATCCCGGTTTTCTTCTCTTGCTTTTCTGGAGATAGCTAACAAAATCTAACATGCATGAGTTGGTAGTGTGTATTCTTAACTCCTTCCTCAGAGAAGCTAAACCTCCAAGTGGAATGACGGGTGCATCTTGTCCCTCCCAAGTCTCCACGGAAAAGAACATTGCATTACAGCTATAATTTCATGCTCTCTGGTTTCCAATAAAATATTGTAGCACATTTTATGGTGCTATGAATTACTTAGGGTTTTAACATTGCAATCCTAAACACCCTTAGAATTTGGGGCAGACTTCTGAAAAGATGTGCTGAGCTTGTACCATGGGTTGCAGTTTGGTGCCCACGCTTTCAGACATAATGTCAACACAGCCTCCATGCAAACAAATTAACCTGAATTTATTACCTCTACACGGAGGCTTTAAAAAAAACCCTACTTATTGAAGCTGATCAAACCTAGGGATCTAGGTGAGGCTTCTGTTCTGCAACAGCCCTGCCAAGCCCAAGGAATTTCACAGCAGATAAGGGCAGCAGCCGCCCTTTTGTGTTTTCCAACTTCTTCCTCCCTCAGTTTTCCTACCAGAAAATCCACTAAAGAGGGAAAGTCGCTGCACGTGTCTCCCTGATGGGTAGCATGATGAGTCCTGGCAGCAGAAGCTTCCCAGTTCGAACCAGCATGTGCAACCCCTAGAAAGGACTGAGGAGAGAAGAAAAGAGACGTAAAGTAACAAAGCCCACTTTTGTAGGGTTGCATTTGTGGATAGGCACCCATTCCAGATCAGAGCTCTATCAGCTTTTCCTCTTCAGCGTGCTCTGCTTAAACCAAGCAGCAGCCCCAGACTCAGCTCTGTCTGAATGACGCAGGTCAGCATCATCTCCAGCTGCCTTTGTCTTGGGGGGAATAGAAGTGACAATGGGGATCAAGGCCTCTGTGGGGCTGCTAGGTCTTCAACCCTCCTTTGGGGAAGAACCTTTATTTTTTGTGTGGGGGGGTGCTCTCTAGACTGCCAAACATTCAGTCCTATGACCGTTCACAGGAAGTGAGTGTTTTTGACTCACTGCCACTGAGAATTGAAATGGCAATACATTTCTGGACTTCTTCAAAGGTCAGCATCTAGTTTATGGTACTCCGGGCAAACCAGGGTTAATCCACATTTGGAGCAGGTAATAGAAGAAAATAGAGGAATAAAAAGAAATGGGATTTAACTGGTATGATTTGCCAATTAATTTGATAGCATATTATTTTGCTGGCAGATAACATAATGTGGTTCTGTTAACTGTTACAGCTCATGTCTAACAACCCCCTCCCCGAACAGAGCTGATCTTACATTTCAACACCAAGATCAATAAACAACTAACGTTGGGTTGGACAGGAGATCTGCCAGGCACTCGCCCATTGAAATGAATGGGAATGCTTACATGCTCCTGCCCAGCTTCCATTAATTCAATGGCCTTCCACAATATAACTTCCCAGATGATTGTGTCCATTGTGTATTATTTAACTGTAGAGCCCAATTAAAAATAATGAAGCCTGTCTCTTCCTGCTAGGATCTGTTTGCAATAATGGAGGCTGATTGGCCCTAGCACAGCTCCATCTTTGTCTGATGGGGAACTGGGGCTGGGGTCTTGGCTGGGGTCAGTAGCATTCAGTGGCACAGCTCTGGCAACAAAACCTGGGTCATCCAAGCTTAAGGAACTCAGTTATTAAAGACGGAAGGAGGAAGTAAATCAAATAAAAAAATGGGAGTAACACCGCCCCCCCCCATTCCACCCCAGCTTGCTTTTAACTGCATTTTGCTCTGTGGCTATTCCTCAATTTGTTCCCTCTGTTAAAAGGGAAAAACATCATATTTTGGATAAACTAGATCTATTTGAAAAAGTTGCAGAAAAAACATTTGTGTGTGTGTCCACCTCTGTCCAGTTATGACATTTAAGGAATTGTGGCCGCTATTATTCTTCCCTATCCGGTTGTAATTTTAACAGAAACCCACACTGATTCCTTTAGAAATTGATTTGTGGAATAATCAGAAGCATTGACAATAAAGCTGCAACCCCTCTCGTCAATATAATACCGTTTCTAGTATTCATCCCTCTCTTGAAATCTTAAATAATACCTGACAATATTAACTGATGGGTACACACACAGAGAGAGAAAAACTCTAAGCAAAACCCTCTTGGGGTAGAAAAATCTGCACAGCTTCTGCTCACCACTGGCTCAGATTTTTCAGAGCACACTCTTTGGATAAACAGAGAGCTGAAGACCTTGAACTTGCCAGCCTTGTCACTGGACAGCATCACCAGTCCTTCATTACTGTGGGGCACCATTGATGTGGGGCAAATCTTCCCCACTTTGAGACCCCAGACCAGAGCCGTCACTTTAATGAGTAAACAGCCTTGGGATGAGGGCAGAAGCCGTTTAGTAAGCAGGCATGGCAGTCGCTATCTCTTAGCGGCACTTAAAAAGAAACACGACCCCCCTCCCCCAGGTGGCATTCTTCAGCCTTTTTGTGGCAAACAAATCCCGGGGTACGGCTTTTGAATTTTGTCTGGGCTCATTATTACTTCACAACAACAGTATGGATTCTGCAAAGGCAGAGGGAGGAAAGAAGACAGGTGGAAGACACAGCATGTTTCTTTGGGTGTTGTGATTCTGTTGTGCACACCTAATGTGGGAAGGATCTAGAAATGATTAGCTGGGAACGTGTGTATTATAGAAGAAGGAGAGACTGAGAAACTGTTGTTCCTTCCCCTGCGACAGGCCAACCCAGGGACAAATTTAAGATGACACTGTTACTTGCACTTGTGAACTTCCTGCCCTTGGAGGTCACTTGGACAAATCACTCTAAACGCAACTGTTGCCCGTTCTTCACAGGGTTACCTCTTCACAGGGTTACCCAGAGGAAACAGAAGTTAATTGACCTTTCCCCAAACCCATGAAGGGCTTTGGGAAAAGTTGGTATTAAATTGTGGGGCATGGCCTCCGGCTAGGAAAAAAGGATGGTCTGCTTTCTACTCATGATTTGAAATTACTGATTTCTGGCCAAGGACGGTCAGAAAAAAATGGTTTAAGAGGATTTTCGAGTCATGTCAAAACTGAGCAGAAACTAAAAGCAATGGTAAACGCATGTTGAGGCCGTTGGTGGATCTGTCCTATTAAAGTAAGAAAGAATTGTGAGGCCTAGCATTAAAGATCAATCATTAACATCTTTTAATTATGCCAATCTGAGTAATTCCAGCCAAAAAGAAGAGTCTACCCAGACCATATAGAAACTGGAAACAGAAAACATGGATGAGAGACTTGAATACGCAAAAGGATTTAACTTCTAAATTCTAACATGTCCAGAGAGAAAGTGGATACCTCCGCCACCAACAACCAGCCTACGTTTGCTATTTAAACAAAATGTTCTTTCTGTAATAAAAAAATGGGGGGGGGGGCAACCCCTACAACACAAAGTAACTGCAAACTTACCTGTAACACAAATCTCCAGGCTGTAAGAACCAAAGCCACCACTTCACTGCTTGGCTTCAGATCAAATCTTGACAGCTGTTTCTGGAGGCTGGGGGAGAGGCGGCCCTGCCATGCTCTGCGAAGGATCACTTAGGCGGAGAACCGAAAGGTCTGAAATATTTAATGCAAAGTTTGATAAGGAATAACAGAGCACAATAGCAAAAGAGTAGAAAGCCAGCTTTCACAAGGAGTTTCTTATCAGTCCTCTACTTGCTGCTCGAACACAGTAAGTATGCTACTTCGTTTTATTTATTTATCATATTTTTATCACCGCCCATCTCCCCCACACGGGGGACCCTGGGCAGCTCACAATAAAACAATTTAAAATTAAATAAAAGCATAAATAATATCAGTAATCAATAAATATGTAATATGCTATGTTGTAAGTAAGGAGGAAAGAGCAGCTCAACGTTAATTTTGTCTGGACATTTTCACAGCAGCTTTCAGTTGATGGTGATCATGAAAATGCAGAATTTCTGCAACGGTCCTTTCAAAAGCGCCAGCGGGACATCCTTCAGTGCTGGTTTCCCTGCGGATCCAAAGCTGGCTGATACTCTGCTGAAGGCCATGCAGCGTACCACGTCCACAATGGCTGTAGAAACTGACTTTTGGATTCTCCCTGGTTCAGATCCATGAGGTTTTGAAAGCAAACCACACATGGGGCAAGTTCCACAACCCCTTTCAGCAAGGCCCAGGAAAGGGGATGTGCTGAAGAACGAAAGAGTCACAAATCCTGCCAACCCGGGGCATCTTTGAAGATTCAAAGCAAAGGATGACAAGTAGCAGATAGACATCGACCAACAGCTATCATGGATGCTACTTTAAGTGATGCATTTCTTCTACAAATAAAAGAAAAAGGTGTTTAAGAAGCCCCCTCTTCTTTGAAGAAAACCTCAATGGTGGATTTACACCTGTGGAATTCCCTGCCCTCAGAGATCAACAGCCTCTGCTGGTTTTCTGCCATCTGGCAAACTGCGACTATGCATTCAAGCAACTTTTGGTCTTTGCCCGCTTTATTCCCAAACTGCTTATGGTGTTTCCATGATTTTATTATATTCTGCTTTTTAGATAGCTTTGATGCCTATTTCTTTCAGGGTATACAATACTGGTACAAAAATGACTTTGAAAATTTCATGTAACAACCCCAAGAATAAACATGGCTCATTGATCTGCTGCAGTAAAAGAACAAGGTTTTTGAAATGGTATTTTGAAGACTGCGTTATGCTGAACTTGACGGGCACTAGGACCTTTACTTCCTTTCCTAGCCAACTTTTGAGGAAGGCCTTTTCTGTCGGTTACATCGCTGCATATAATCAGTGGTTGGGTCTATTGTAAAACTCCGATTCACCATCTGTACGGTCCCAAGTGACTAGACTTCTACTAAAGGCCTTACCCCTGTGGGATTAATTGGTAATTTCACACATAATGATTTTAACTACAATTTGTTACACTGATAAAAGTGTTACACATTTTTCATGCACGGGGGTGGCGGGGAGCCTGGTTTTATAAAACCAAATAACTGTATCTATTTCAGCTTAGAGACCCGCCTACAAGAGATACGAACAGGGCTTAAGAATATCAATATGATTTTTTTTAATGTAGATGACCATTGAGAATCCTAAGGAGAGCATTACTTCAAGGCAGTGTTTCTCAACCTGGGCAACTTCAAGAGGTGTGGACTTCAACTCCCAGGATTCCCCAGCCATGCTGACTGGGGAATCCTGGGAGTTGAAGTTGCCCAGGTTGAGAAACACTGCTTTAAGGATATTTTTGTGTTGTGTTGCCTCACAGAATGCCATTGTTTCTGCAGCCCATTTTGCTGTACAAAGTGATAGTGCAGCCTGATCTTTTCTGTATTTTCTCTTTTTTGTCAGCCTTTCTCGGCTGCATCCCATATATCCCCTTCACTCGGTAGCAAGAAAACATTACGAATGGCTCCCCAGGAGAGACAGAAGAAATCTCTCTCGTCTGAACGTGGTGATGTATTTCATCCTCTCCTACCCCGGAGGCTCAAGATCAGGATCCAGCCCGCAGAGAGACAGAACCGTGGGCTTTCCTCCCGCACGGCGACCCCCACCCCCAAGTCAGCCTTGAGTCTATCTCGCACCGCGGCTTCGGCTAAAGATCGGCCGCTGCGGCGCTGGCGGACTCTCGGCTAACCCCCGGCCGCTTTTGGCCGCGGGGGCGCTCCCGAACGCCGCGGGCCGGGCAAACGCCGGCCTGGCCCAGCCGCCCGCGCCCGCGCCCGCTCTCCGGCGAGAGAGGAAGCCCCGAGCGCAGCGCTGCTGCCCCGGTTTCTGCCTCGGCGCTCCTCGCGTTTGGAAGGCGCCAGCCAGGAGGGGAAGCGGAGCGAGCACAGCCCGTCCAACCCTGCGGCCATCAAATTGGGGGGGGGGGGCGAGGGAGGGACTCAGCAGATCAGCTCGGGGGGAACGGGGCAAGTCCGCCGTCCCGCGCGGCTCCGAGTGAGAACCTCGCAAAATCACTCTGGGAGAAGAGTCAGTAAGCGGGGTGGGATGTGATTCTCAGCCACGCTAGCCCCCACCCGGAAGGAAAAGCTGGGCACGGAGCGGCTTCTTCGGGAGAGGGGTCCTTCCTGGGGAGGGGGGGGGAGTGGATGAGCCACAGCTCCGCCAGCCTTCCCCAAACACGACTTTCCAGCTGCGTGGGGACTACAGCCCCCGGCATCCCCAGCCAGCCCTCGGGGCACTGTAGTCCAGCCGGGGAGCAGTCCAGATTGGGGCAGCCCGTTTGGAAGGCGACGGGGTGGTCGTCCAACACCGCTGGGGGGTCAGGGCTTGCGGGAGGGGCGTTGAGGGCGGGGGTCGTCCTCCCTCGGGCAAACCCCCAGGGCGGCCGACAGCGCCCTCCGGAGGGAGGCCCGGCCGGGGCTGGGGAGGGGCGCGGAGGCGCGCTGGCGGGCTGCTTCCCGCCGCCTCGGGCGGGCGGGCGGGAGGCGGCCGGCCCGGCCCGGGCGAGGCGAGGCGGGAAGGAAGGCGGGCGGCCGCCTTCGCCCAGCCCCGCCGCCGCGCTGCTCGTCTCTTGGCCCCGGCCGGCGCCGACCTCGAAAGCGGCTAGTCCTCAGTGAGTCGGCGGCTGCGCTGCGCTGCGCCGGCCGGGTCCCGCTGCACGCCTTCGCAAGCCAGCCCCGCGCGCCCCACCTTCACGCGGCTTCGGGCAGGGGAGGGGTCGCTCCTAGCCGGCGGCCCCCTCCCCCCGCCCCGCGCGCTCCCTCCCTCCCTCCCCCGCCCCTCGGCGCGCATGCTCCAGCTGGACAGCTCCGGAGAGGGAAATTTAAAAACTCCGCTCGGCCGGCCGGCCGCCCCGCCAGGTGCCTCCCGCCCGCGCTGCTGCTGGGTGCCGGGCCAGCCGTCGGACGCCCCTCGCCCGGGCGCAGCGCGCAGCCTCGCCCCCGCCGGAGCCGGTCCGGTCCGGTCCCTGGGAGAGAGAGGACGGACGGACGGACGGGCGGACGAGGAGCCGCGGGAGGGTCGCCGAGCCTCGCCCGCCACCGCTCTGCCTCGGAGGTACCGCCCGCTTCCCCCCCTCCCGCGCGCCGCGCGCCCGGGAGCAGCAGCCGGGCCGGGCGGCGGCGGCCGAGCCAGGAGCCCTGCCTCGGCTCGGGGCGCCCTGCAGGCGGCGGCGCGGCGCGGCGCCTTCCGCCCTCTCCCTGCTGAAATGCTGGATAGCTACGGCGCCGCTCTCTTCCCGGCAGGCGATGATAGAAAGCGACCCCCACTTCGCCATGGCCGGCCTCGTCGGGAACCTGGGACAAGCCCGCCGCCCCGCCCCGCAGGAGTACAGGTGAGCGCTCGCCCCCCGCGCAGCCCGGCCGGGAAGGCGCCGGTCCCGCCGCCGGAGCCCCCGTCCCTTTCGAGAGCGAGGCTCTCCCGCCCCCGACCCGGCGCCCCCCACCCACTTGCTCCCCCCCCGCACCCCGGCCGAAAGCAGAAAGTCCCAGCGGCTGCGCTCCCGCGGAGCGTTTTCATCTTAGGCAGCCGCGTAACTCCCGCAGCCCCCCGCCACAGCTGGAAGGTAGAATGGACACCCCACCGTGGTCTCAGTCGCGGTTTGAATTGGCCTCCGTCGGATTCACACAGCACAGCAATCTTAACCTGGGGTTAAGCTCAAATTCCGATTGGCGGCAAAAGAGAAGCCAGGCCGCAGTTTATGGTAAACTCTACTTTTGTTCCAAACTATGATTTCCTTGGAAAGCCTATTTTTTATCCAGAGTGCCTTGCAGCAGGAAATAAGTCAATACCAGTCATTTATAACACCTCCTTGAATCTTTGCCAAGGTGTTACTGAACACCCTTCCCAAATCAGACGGCCTTGTCCGGTTAACCCCTTTCCAGAGGTCACGTGCAGGTGCCACGAAAACGTCCTTCCCTTGCCGTATTCCCACCGCTCAGAGGAAAAGGACGGTGAAGTCGGAGCCTGTTGGGCCTCTGGCAGTTCTTGAATGAAACTCCCCTGACTTTCCTGGATCCGTTTCCCTCCGTGCTCAGCCCTGGCCTGGGACTAACAGCCATGGCGGACAGCCTCTCTTGGCAACCACGTGGCGGGGGGTGGGGGGTAGCGCCGGTTCTCCTGGACAGCCGCAGCCCCCAGCCCCCCCTCCCCCCGGGAATCCAGGGCTTGGCAGTTGAGCAGGACTGTTGGGTCTGCCCCCCCGCCCGCCCAGGAGATGGGGCTGGAACCTGGGCCGGGTCCTGTGCCCCTGGGGCTCTTCCACATTCAGGGCTCTTAAAGCTGCTGGGTGAGGCCGGCCAGCGTTTTGATCCCTTTGCTGATGAAACCCAGGTCTGTCTGACGCTAAGTAGAGAGCTGAAACCCTAAGCGATGCTCGTGAGAGCGTGACTTAGCAGGGAGACAGTGAGATAGAGCGGTGGCAATGGGCTCTCCCGGGCCTGGAAGCTCGGTCTGATTGGAACGCCGTGCCACTCCCCGGGAAGGCCAGGGCCACAGTTTGGGGGTGCCTCTGGAGAGAGAGGTGCCTTCTTTGGCTAGGATCGCCTGTGCTCGGCTTAGACCTGGTGTGCCGAGTCACAACGATCCGTCTTGTTTAGACTGCTGCAACGTGATCTATCCAGGGTTGTCCTCGAAGGCTGTCTAGAAACGACCGGCAGTGGGAATGGCCACGTTTCTCCTCGGCAAGCTCACTGTTGACCACGGCAGAGTGTTCTTGTGCTAACTCCACTAGCTGCCAGTTTGACCCGAGACCCAGTTGGGCCCTTCTTCGTAAAACCTTATGACTTCAGATGCCTGAAGAACTGCATCCCTCCCTATGACCACCGTTCGGAGGGTTGGGAGCCCCTCCAAGGCAAACCCAGGACAGAAGCAGCAATGGTGGAGCCTCCCGTTTGCTCAGTCTGACCCGTGGTCCACTAAAACACGCTCCTCCCACTTGGCTCTTGAGTCGCTTCAAGTATATTCCCGGATTTCAAAACATTCTCCTTCTGTTTGCAGCTTTTCTGTCTTGCCGCTATGGCTAAGGAGGGAACACCGGTTTGGGGGAAGCATTCTCATTTTACAGCCCCCCCCCGAACAATTGCTTCCCACTGGCATCAGGGGAGGGGGAAGAGAATTAACTGCTAGCGCCAGGGCTGACAGAGTTCTGAAGCTCCTGGGGTAGGGTGTCAGGGAACAGGAGGGATGCAGACCCTGCAGACTCAGGACCCCCGCCCATCTGGTCTGAGACGTCCCTGCTCCCCGCTCCCCGTCATGAGAGCCAGCAGCAAAAAGCGGACACGGCACCAGCATCTGCCACTGCAGTGAGGCATCTTCCGTAGCGAATGTATGGAGGCTGCCCTTAGCAAACCTAGCTTTTGTAAAGAAATCCCACTGCTAAATGAAGGTTATAGAGCTGGATCGGTACTCGCCAAATTTGATAAGGGTAGATCTGGGGAGAATAAATGGCATCTGGAAATTTCGTGGGCAAGAATTTTTAAATCATGGCGTAAGGAGCGTGAGTAACTGCTTAGATCAAATAGGCAATCCTTCGACGGATTAAGTCAAAGTTACTTCTAAGTAAAAATGTTGACATTTGTAGCTTAGTTTACGTAAATTTTCAGGCAGCTTTGAAAAACCACCTTTGTTATTACATAAATGTTTCTGCCTACAAATAGACCCCATTTCCTAAATTCTTGTTCCTTCCCCCCTGCTTAAAAAATAATGCTGTACTGCAGTCATTTTTTGACACACAAATTGCATGACCCCATTTAAAAGTGGTAAAAATGTATACAAATCTAGACCGTTATCTCCAAAGCGCACTGTAGCATTTGTTCCATTTCATGAGAAACCACTTTGGATTATGTAAAAGAAAATCTTCCAGACTGACCGATTTTTAAGAAGAGAATAGACCTGTCAAATTCTATCAGGTCAATTTACTTTCTTGCTGTCACCACAGTGCAGGACTGGAACCCGAGGTCCTGAGTTCTCCACAGGCGGGCAGGGGGGGCATGAAGGAATGGCCCCCAATTAGCGAAAGGGAGGGGTAATTGTGCTGAGAATAAGCTTCTGTTTCACTTGGAACATTTCTATGGGGCTGTTAGACATGAAGGAAACCTGATTTCAAAGGTAGCATTAAAAAACAGAAGAAGAAAAGTAACGCAGGGCACGGAGAAAGAGAAGCAGGTCGATTTCTGACTGCTTGGTCTGCCAGTCAGGAAGCTGCAAAAATGGCAGCTGTGCATTGGTCCTGAAACTTTCTACAGATAGATGTCAGAATCCTACTGAATTGAGATGCTTTCGGGGTAGAAGCAAACACTTCGTCTCTTGCATATGACCAGAGGTAGAGTAGGGCCAGGGCCTTCATTAAGTCCCACTGATTTTAGCAATGCACACATTCTTCCTCTTAAGGCAGGTCTGTGCGCTTTTTTCTCCTGCACCTTATCAAATGGGGCACAGGCAAGCTGAGGATGTATGCTTGTGCATTTGTATGTGGGTAAGTCTGATTTTGCTAGTATCTGCCCTTCCATTTGGCTTCCAAAGTGCCCTATGGAGCCCATAGCAGGGGGATTCCTGAAGGATTTGAGACTCCATTTGAGTTTGAGATCTTTCTTGACCAAAACCTGACAAATCAGAAATGTGGGAAGACTAGGGATTAAAGAGCCCAAGGGTATGTTCCATGGAGTCCTAGCAAGCAGAATCAACTTGAGTTAATCTCCTTAAGGGGGGGGGGGCTGTAAAGTGAGAAAATGGAGGGATCCTCAAAAGGAAATGTCAGCAGAACCGAGTCTGTAATTCAATAAAGTATTGTAATCTCCCAATGGCCTAGGAGGCCATGCTGGCTAATCTACCATTTATCAGGAAAACAGGGTAAAGGCAGTCCATGCTTAATCTGCAGTGTGGGGGAGTGTAAATGGAGAATATATTCTCTTAGTTTTTGTTTTTTTTTAAAAGAATTTTAGATTTAAAAATGCATTCCTTAAAACGGGATGCTCTCATCTTTCAAAGGTGGTCAGTTTGTGTGTGAACAGCTAAGCAGATTCAGAAACAGATTTCCTGCCATGTTGGGTCCTTGGTCTCTGGACTGTCTTGGCCAGTTTCAACTGGCCACCCTGGCAAGCTCACTTCTGTGCCTACTCAAAGCCCAGAATGAAAGGACAGAACGAAAAGGGAGGGATCTGCTGTAAAAACAGGCGGGCAAACGGTCACCAATCTCTCAGGATAAATAATCAGAGCAAGAAATCTTTGGGGGAAAGAAATCACCTACCCATTACATTTCCATAATTCTACTGGGAAATCTTGAGAGACGGCTAATCAGATGCAGCACTGATTTAAGTGGGTGTCTGGAGAGATGGAGATGGCTATTCCAGGAAATAATCTGTGGAAGTACTGACTAGTCAACAGTACTACTCCAAACAGGATTAATTTCTCAAGGTGAAAGGAAAAAACTAAGAGCCCAACCTCCAAAACCCAATCCTCTCCTATACGCAGATCCAAAGAATAAAAACACCAAAAAAAAAAAAAACCCCAACCCACCATGATTAAGAGTCACTTTAAAGGAGGAAGTTAGACACGTTTTTAAAGACAGGGAGTATCTGTTTTTCAGAGTTGTACTTTCACACATCCAATTAACTCTGCCCAGGTCTGCAAGGGTGCCTCTTTGTGGAAGACGGGGCAGTATGCAGGACACTGACCTGCGCCCGTTCGTCAGATACCAGGGCCTTTGATATGGAAAAGGATGTGACTCTGCCTGTCTCTCTCTTTTTCACATGCCAGATGCCCAGTGGCCTTGTGAAAACTGACCACCTCTTGAGGCTGCCCAGGCAAAATAACCAGGGACTGACGCTGCCAGGTGCAAATCAGCCTCCATGGAGAATTTCCGCCCAGGAAGGTGCCGAAGGACACAGAATGGTTGGGGCCTGTGGCACGCTCGGTCCCTGACAGGAGGCAACTGCTGCGGGCTTCGACCCTTCCCGCCCACCTGACCCCGCTCATTTGTCGTGCAGGCCTGAGCTGCCTGCAAAGGCTGCACAGTCCAAGAGCGGCAGATGGCACGGGTGGTGCGTCTCCGTCATTCAGCCAGATTAATGGGGAATTGGTAAAAAGGGGAAGGGAGGAGGGGTGGGGAGAAGAAAACAATTAAGCAAGAATCCCCAAAAACAAAGGGCGGCCACGTGCCGGCAGCCAACAGTCCCTCCCCAACACAATGGCTTATCGGCTTACAATGAGCGCAGGGCCACCAACTGTTGCAAATGACATGGATTGTTCCCCGTTTTTTGAACCATCTGATGCTTGTGTTTACTTACAGTTTGACCAATAGTCGGGCAGGAGAGTGGTCACCTGATGCTCTTTCTCAGGCATGGAAGGAACTTGACTGGCCCTGCAAAATAACTGAAGGAGTGTAACCATGGCAATGTTGATTATTGCAACATAACTACACGACATTAAAAAGGAAAACAGGCCTTGGAGAAGGGTGGCAGGAGGACAGGCGTTTCTAGCCAGGATACCGGCCACACACTGCTAACAGCGATTGATCCTGGGGTCCCTAAGCCTTGAAGAAGGGGAGGGAAACTGTACAGAAGTTTTGAACTAGAAAGTTTTGCTTTTCAGCTAGAAAGTTGAAGAGAAAACACAAGTTAGCAACATTCTAGTTAAGTTATTTCGACGTCTTGGAAAATGCAAAGAGGGCATTGTAATACTCTAGATTTATTCTAAAACCTCCCCTGTGTTTTAAATTATTTATTTCTCACATTTCTTTGTTGCGCAACTCCAGAGGGCTCAAGGGAACCTTGAGTTGAGATTGCCTCTACGGAACAGAATCACCAATCATCTTTCTTTTAGGGAGCGGAAGTTTTAGAAACGGTCTGCAAAAGGATTATTCTCAAACCAAGATCGGTGCACCGTGGTCTAATTTTAGGCCTTTAAGTATCTTTCTCTGCATGATATGGAAACTTCTCTCCTTCTAGTATCTTTGCTTTCTTTAATACACACAGAAGCCCAACACAACGGAGTGTGCTCACGATTAGGATAAAAGCTCGGCAAGAAAGGATGCAGTTGACGCACAGCTTCTGCCTTACCTTTAGGCTAGCAGGCCAGGAAAACCCAGCCACTAAAACCCGCTACTTCCTCCGTAGACTGTTGGGCTCCGACCCCTCGCATCTGAGTGAAGACGACCTCCCTGGCGACTTGCAGTCCCTGTCGTGGCTAACGTCCGTCGATGTCCCTCGGCTGCAACAGATGACCAGCGAAAGAATGGATTTTGGCATCAGTTCCCAGAATGTTGTCCTGCAACAGACAGGTAGAAAACTCAGTGGGCTAAGCAATTTTGGCACTGCTCCCCTTTCCTTCTTGGCCTCAGTTTGATTGACAGTTTGTTCCACCACAGTACTGTGATACCCAGTGGTTACTTAAAAAACACAAAAGAGCCAAATGAACAGAGGTGTAAGACCAGCGTTTACTATGGGTTTAGTTAAGTCCAGTTGCCAGGATGAATGGCCATACAAGCCTGTAGATTCTACAGGAAGCTGCAAGGGAATAACAGCAGCCTAGAATTGTATCATTTGCTACTTTCTGATGACAGGTTCCATGCACACCCCAGGGGCTCCAGGACCACCGACTCACATACAAGCCAGGGTGTCTCCAAGCATTCTAGGACTTAACACCATCTCACCCCATGGAACCGACGTAAGAGCAGGCTTCCTTCCTCATTAATTTTCCAAGGGTGGTTTGGGGCCCCGTGCAACTGATGCTTCTGTTTCTCTCCCTTCCACACCAGGTAAGTCAGTATGTTGTTGGGGGACAGCCGTCCCCAAGCCTTCAAATGCAGCCAGCCCCTCTCTTCCCTCCTCCATCCTGCCACACGCAGCAGATCTTCACCATCACGCACAGCACGCAACAGGTACGGTTTTCTGCTTCAGGGACTGTTCGTCGAGGTAACAGCACGGCTTTAAGGAATCTCGGTTGCCGTCCTTTGTTAACGTTTAGAACGTTGATCAGCTTTAAGCTTAGGTATGCATTTGAGCTTGTACCAGAACATTCGAGAGAACCTACTCAGTGCAATAAAAATATTTAATTTCTGTGTGAGAGACTCAGATTCAAAGGTGAACGTAGCCCCAAGCTGAAAGATTGGGGGGGAAGAGAATGGGCGCACCTTAAGGGCATTCTTGCAGCAGGTGATCCTCTGCGTTCACCAGCAAGGCCAAGGTGTTGGCTGCCTGCTTCCCATGCCAAGGAGGCCACCAGCCTTTCATCTGGGCTGGGGAAGCTGTTGCTGCACTACAACCCTTGGCTCCACTGGCTAAGCTGATGGGTCTGCCAGCCATAACTAGAGGGACAATTTCCTCGTCTGTTTCTCCCTTTCCTGGTGCAGCTGGAAAGGAGATAGGCTTTCATTTGGCACTGGCCATTCATGCAAACACCTCCCTGCTCCCTTATCAAGAAAACCGGAGTCCATTGCAAAATGATCAGGTATCATGCAGCTGGGGTAGATTCCCCCCCCCGCCATTCATGTGGACCCTCCCAGTTCCAAACTGCTCAGCTACCAGATGCAAGAGCTACCCATTTAGCCAAGAGGGGACTAAAACAATTCACGGGGACTATCAAGCCCTTGTTGAGGGCTGTCTTTGTTGGTCGATGTAGAGTTTTAAGCAATGTTTGTTTGGTGGGATCATTATCCCCAAAGCCCACTTCCCACTTAACTGGGAGGGTCAACCCCACTCTCCGTGCTTCACCTTTTCCTTTGAGAAGCTCACTCTGTCTCCCCGTCTCTCGCTTTGGCACGCAGTGCTCCCCAGTGGCAATCTACAGCACCACTTATGGAACACACACCCACTTTTCTCAGCCCCGCCTGGCTCCCCACACAGCGCAAGAGCTACACACCAAGCACTACCCCAAGCCAATCTATTCCTATAGGTGAGTAATCCACACCATTCCTTTCTTCCTTTCATTAAGATTTTGCCTAGTTATCAGATCCAGCCTCTGGCGCTATGTTCATTTTTTAAAGAACTCTTGAAAACGTTTTCCCCAAACCGAAAAGTTGGCCAAAGTTGGTTGACACGAACCTCAACTTGAGCCAAGTAGGAAGGAGGGAGGTGGCGTGGTTAGCGAGCTAACCCTACCAGAGCTATTCCATCTGGCTCCTGCTGAAAACAGATTCCCCCCATGTTCCACTAAGGAAGACAACTGCACCTCTTCTTTGGACTCCGCATGCAAAAATAACTGTTTTGGGCAAAGATTTTAGATTATTTTTGAGCACTAATCCAACTCAGAAACATGCCACTGCGTCTGAAGCAGCATGCTGCTTTTGTCAGCTGCATTCCTCCATCTTCAAACAAGGAGGATTGCAAGTATTTTGAAGAATGAACGTGAGCCAGTTGGCGCAAATAGGAAAGAGTCTACGATGTGGGGAGGGAACCCACTTTGTTGGGAGATTCCTTAAACAGGTGGAGATTAGGTCCAGGAACGCTGCAGAGAACTGGGAAACTGACCCTCCACTGCCACCCTCGCAGCTGCCTGATTGCCATGGCCTTGAAGAGCAGCAAGACGGGCAGCCTCCCTGTCAGCGAGATCTACGGCTTCATGAAGGAGCACTTCCCCTATTTCAAGGTGAGGAAGGCTGAGCACGCGAGAGTGCGCCTTCAGCAGTCGTTTCGTAGCGCCAATGATCCTCTCTGTTGCAGCACCTTTTCTTTGCCCTCCCCGGTGCTAGGAAATGGTACTCCGGTCAGGGACACAGACCCAACAGTGGGAATCACATTAAGAAGATGGGCAGCTGCTCTGCAGAAGGATGATGTGCAGGGTGGGATGGAGGGATGCGCATGCAGTAGAGCTCTGGCTGTCAAAAGACACTGTGGAAGAGCGGAGAATGTCTCCGCTTCCCAGCATCGCGGAGGATCAGGTCATGGGAATGGTCTCTTTCCCACAATCTGCTCTTGCGTGCCTTTTCCCAGGCAGAACAGCCAGCCTTGGGCTACCTACAGGAATACAGTAAGCGGGCTCCCAATGTTTCTGTCTTGGGCAAGGCAGACATCGGCTTAACGATCAGATCCGAGGGTAAAGGACGATGAGGGTCTCTGGCGCCACAGCACACAGCGCAGGGTCTGTCCTTGGGGCCCAGAGCCACATCCCTGAGGCGTTGACGTTTTGCCACAGCAGTCGGAAGTGCACACACAGACGCAAAGACCCCGAATGGCTGGTTCAAACCAAAGTGTGCCTGTATGTGCGTGTGCGAGTGCTCACCTGCTTTCCACAGACCGCCCCTGATGGCTGGAAGAATTCCGTGCGGCACAACCTGTCCCTGAACAAGTGCTTTGAGAAAGCGGAGAACAAGTCGAGCAGCACCTCCCGCAAAGGCTGCCTGTGGGCCCTCAACCCTGCCAAGATAGAGAAGATGGAGGAAGAAATGCAGAAGTGGAAGAGGAAAGACCTCGCCGCCATTCGCAGGAGCATGGCGAACCCAGGTAAGCTGCACGGACCCCAGGGCTCCTTTTCTGGCCTTGCTTTGAAATCCTGCAAGAGCGATTTGACCAGAAGAAAACAGGGCTGGTGCTTCTCAAAAAGAACAGCCTTCCTTTTCTCAAACTGTCCTCGACCCTCCAAAAAATGTACGGTCTTTTAAAAAATATGCTGATGGTGCTATGGTTCAGTAGGATTAGTATGCTGCCTTTCCTTTTACCTGCCCAGCTAGGCAGTTAAGACAGCCATTTCTCCTTGCAGAGGAACTGGACAAGCTGATCACCGACCGCCCCGCTGGCTGCAGACGGTCCAGCAAGCCAGGAGAGGCCGAAGCGTCCGTGCGCAGCCATGGGGCAGCGGCCACTCCAGGCCACCTCTTGCAGGTGCAGCCCCAGCCGATGGGGACTCTTTCCTTGCAGTCCATCCGGCTTCATCGGCAAATCCAGACCCAGGCGTGCTTGGCCCCAGACTCACCAGCCCCTGCGCAGACGCCCCCCCTTCACGCCCTGCCCAGCATCCACCACAGCCCCCTCCCTCAGCAACTGATGAGCCGGGGCCCCGATTTTCTCAGCGCGATGACTGACCTGAATACAGAGGTTGATGCCCTTGACCCCAGCATCATGGACTTTGCACTACAAGGTAAGAGGCTGAAACTAGTTTTTTAAAAACGTGCCAGCTGTGTGGAGTTCATGGCAATGGGGTGGCCTCCATCTGCAGGAATTCCTGCCTCGACCCATCTTCAAACTGCTTTTGTGGGAGGAAACGGCAGCCATGTAGATGGGCTCTCAGCACAGTTTCCACGTCCGGTGTTTTTTAACGGCTGGTCCAGAAAATGTGACTGTGGAGGGAAATATTCTGGTGGTAATACCACCATACGATTTCCTTTTGTTCCTTTCATGTGCACCATTGTTAAGAGTGCCTGGGGGGAAAGGCTAGGCTGAAATCTTCACCTACTGATATGATCTGAGCCTAACTGCTCAAGCCGAGATGAAGACTGAAGCATCTTGTCCGGAGCATGAGATCCCGCAAAGAACAGTACCATAAAGCTACTGTATTTACTGTGAAAAGATGCCGTATTTTTCTCCTTAAATGGGCTTCCTCCCAAAAGCAAAACAGCAGGCGAGGAAAAGAGGGGAGGGAGGCTGGAAACAGAAGATGCCATGATCCAGACCACCCCAAGTTCTTTGGGTAGATTTGTGCAATTAAGTCTCCTTCGGGAGCGTCCTTCGCGTAGAGATCTGCCCAACGTCCGCTGTCTCCTTTATCTGAAAGGGAACCTGTGGGAGGAGATGAAGGAGGAGAGCTTCAGCCTCGAGACGCTGGGTGCCTTCAGCAACTCCCCCCTGGCGCTCTCCGACTGCGACCTCGCCCCCGCCAGCCTCCCTCCTGCACCCAGCGCCAGCGACCACTCCTTTGCGGATGTACAGGTGACGGGCCTCTACGCGACCTACGCAACCCTGGACGCCGTTTCGCCCACACAGTACCTGGGCCCTCCGGGGAACAAGCCCATCGCACTCCTCTGAAAGCCACGCTGGGCCTCGGACCGAGCAACCTTCTCCTGCTCTCAGCCTCCCACGAGCGAGTGCCAGGTCTTGTGGGGGCCACGCTGACGTACGTGGTCGGCCTGCTCCATGCCCAACCTATCAAGCTATGCTGCAAGGCCACGTTAGGGTCTTGGAAACATTTGACGAAAGCAGCCCACCCACGTTTTAAAAACCTGGTGGGAGTGGGCAGGTTTGACATGGACCTGATTTTGCTATCAAGAGTGGCAGGTAGTATGCAGCTTGCTTCTCCAGCAGGACCTAGATAACATTTCCTTTAATTTAATTTATTATGGGGGGTTTTGGGGAGGGGGGGCAGTACGGAAAAAAATAGCAGTTCTCAAAACAACAGCTAAATCGAAAGGGGCTAGAAAATTGAAAACAACTTGATCCAAAGGAGGTGTGAAATCCACACCCTCCTCCCCATCTGCTGATCGTTGTCCTTTAGGTTTCTGATGCCCTCTGAGACTGTCAAAGCACTCCTTGCCTAATTCTTTATCAGAAATGACCAGATCTCAGCATCTTGTCTCCCTTGCCTTGGGATCCCTCGGCCTCTTCTTCTCCCCCTTTCGCAAGCCTGCTTGTTTTCTGATGTGGGGGCTTTGTCTTGGTTGCGCTGCTGGCTCTGTGTCTGGATTAACCTCTCTTGCTTGCTTTCTTCCTGCTCGTAAGTACCGTGAAATAATTCAGAGTCCTCTCAAGCTTCAGTTGATCACCTCCGCTCTTCCCCTCAAGCCCTGATGTTCTTCGTGAGCTTTTCTTCAGATTCACACCTCGCTCTCGCTGAATTTCCTACCTCCCAAAGTCATCTTTCCAGGTCTCAGACATTCCGTATGAGAGGTGAATTTCAGTCCCAGACATACCAACTACAGGTACTCCTCAACTTACAACCACAATTGGGACCCCAACTTTCGTTCCTAAGTGAGGTGGTTGTTAAGTGAGTCACGACCAATTTTACTTTTTGCCCCCGTCATTAAGCAAATTACTGCAGTCATTAAGTGAATCCAGTTTCCCCCATTGACTTTGCTTATTGGAGGCTGGCTGGGAAGGTCACAAATGGCGATCATGTGACCCCAGGACACTGTAACTATTGTAAGCGCAAGCTGGTTGCCAAGTGCCAGAATTTTGATAATGTGACTGCGGGGAACGCTGCAATGGTCATTAAGTACGAGGACTGGCTGTAAGTCACTTTTTTCAGCACCACTGTAACTTCGAACGGTTGCTAAACAAATGGTCATAAGTCGAGGACTACCTGTAGGTCCATCTTCCCTTCCAGGAGCTGAACATTGCAGACCATTAATCTGAGTTAGTGCTTTGATAGTAAAGGTTTCAGACTGTGAAAAGGATGTTTTTAATAGCAAGAGCAGAAAAAAAGCCTGGGCTCCAGGACAAATAATGTACTAAATGAGAATTTTTACCTTGAATAGATTATTAGGATTAACAATCTTACTGCAGATTTTTTTTTAACTACTAGAGTTTAGGATTAGGAAGTTTGTTAATTCTTGGGCTAGGCAGTATTACTGTTTGTAAATTTTATTTATAATTTATTTTTATGAAGACAAAAAAGGGATTTGTATGTTCAGCACTGACTTCTGAAAAACTGTAATTTTTTTTTTACTTTATTATTCAAACCACAGCAAACTATTTTAAAAATCACCAGGATACTTTGAACGTTTTTAAACTACGCTTTCAAAACAAGCACTTTGGATGTATACTTAGAAATAACTTTTTCTGTGAAAGACCAAATATAGTTTTATGCAATTAATTGATACAACTTTTCTACAACTGACATAAAATATGTATTTTTTTGCAGCTCAGCCCTGAGTATGTTTACTTAGAAATATATCATGCAGCAATCTTTGTTTACTGTCTTTACTTTTAAAAAGGACCACTAACAGGAGAAACTGCAAACTGCAGTTAAGATCTTCTAATTTAGCATTTGTGCTATCAATACCAGCTTAATTTTGATCTAATATTTATTTTAAAAAATCTTTTTACTGTGATTGGATAGGGTATTAATATTTTCTTCTGTTTTCTCAGAACTGTATCTACTTCAATTTGGGAGAAAAAAATTGGCTCTATGTTTAAGGCCAGACGATATTTTTCAAGAAATTTGCACATACAATTCAGGGCACAAAAAATAGTCCCTCTGCCCTCCAGGTTGCACTGGAGATCTTAGTGAAGTGGAGTTGAGTTCCTTGGAGTGCCCTTTTCTCTAGCAGAAACCCTCCTTCTAGCCCACAGCCTTTCAAGTGAGCTGGAACCCTCCACCCCCTGGCTGCAGTTCATGTGACAGACAGCCTTACCTATGTGTCTGAAGGCTCCGCCTGCCACACCATGGAGAACCAGACGATTACCCAGAACAAGCCTGAGCTACAGGATGGTTCTGCTATAGCCCTCTCCTCTATTTTGCACGAAATAAGAAACAGGCTATACCATACCAGCCTTTTTCTGCCTGGAGGAGAAAAAGGAAGAGCCCTACTAACTTAACAAAAGGTTAGAATTAACTCACATTTATAAAGACCTACTTAGTGCTGGCTCAATGCTATACGGTCCCCCTAGGCCACGTTGGCTGATGGCGCCACCTCCTGCCAATGCAAAGATTTGCATTTTTAGAATGGCCTTTGGGTTTTTTTTCGGAAGAAGGGGTGGTGTTGGTGCCCCCCTAAGCTTTGGTGCCCTAGGCCAGTGCCTACTTGGCCTTAGCCTAAAGCTGGCCCTGGTACCCACTTGTAGCTTGTGGGAAAGGAAAGCTGTTCTGGTTTTTGGTGAAACTCCTATCAGATGACATACATGGGCTGTTCTTCAGGAACCTATTTCATACAAATATTCCAGAGGTATCTTTCCTTGATTCCCCAAAAAAAAAAAGCGCCAATGTAAGACTACTTGCAAGACACAATTGTAATGCCTTCTGAGACTAGAAAAGCAAAATGCGGATGGATGTGGAAACTGTTTAAAAAAACTTTTCCTTTGAAAATGTACTTTCAGTTCTGATGATCTGATGTGCTTATCACCCCCTAATTTACTGCTGTCAACTTTGTATGGAAACGAGCTACAATAAAGATGTATTACTGATAGAGACTCTGCTAAACGCTGGCATCATCCACGCCGGTGAATCAGGCCGAGAGAGCAATCTGCTTCTTCTTTGGGGGGGGGGGCGTGGAGAGTGGACAGATACAACTAGGACTGATAAGAGAATCAAGACTTGTTTAATGAATCTCCAACTCACAAAAGATAAAACAAACATGAGGCCTGTATGAAAAGAGTTGCTATTATTACAAAACAGCTGTCCTATTTGGAGCTACTCGGCAATTCCAACAGAGGCCTTGGGGGGCCTCCCTTCCGGGATGGGACATATTCATTAACAGCTCTCCAATGAGAAAAAGTGGTATTTTGTTACTTGGCTCTTCCTTCCCTGAAGGAGGGGTTTGTAACCCTATTTTCTTTTAGAGAGAAAAAAAAGAATTTCTGTCCCACACGAGATGCACCCAAGCATTAAACTCCAGAGGCACAGACAATCCACACTCCCATGAAGGATCAGTGGAACTGCCAAGAAATGCAGCCCTGCAAAGGATATGCTGAACCATGTAAATTACCTTCAGCTGTCACCTCCTTTGTCCTAGGTCTCCTTCATGCTCTTAGAAAAGACTTTGGGGATAAAGTGTTTTGCGCGTCTGACGTTACCAAGTCCATCATACACTCGACCTGCAGATGATTTATCCCTTTAAAGGTGTATTGTGATTTTCTAGCTTCTAGCAAAATCCACTAATTTCATGAATACATTACATAGCACCATATCCATTTATAGAACGCCTAACTAAAATCTCAGTCAGTTAGGAACAAGGATGGGCCTTCCTTTCTCCTGAAGAAAGGACAAGAGGCAGCTTGTGACAAGACCCAAATACTTAGCTTGGGCGGGGGGGGGGGAATCTTTCACCTTCACCTTTCCAGGGGAGAAATGGAGAATCTCCTTCATTAGGCAAACAGCCAGATATTCAGCTATTCTCAAAGTAAAACCAAATGCTTTTAGGGAGAGGGCAGAGTATTCCATACAGTTGTGCCTGAGTGCAATGTAGTCCTGTATGACCTGTTTGGAAGTTTCCCCAAACCACTTGATCTTGATACTGGCTTGGTAGTAGATGCTGACATCTGTTTTCTCCAACAGATGCTTAAAGAAGAGCGTCCTGAGTTTTTTGAAAGAGAATTTCTTATCTTATGAGATAACCCTCTGCAATAATTGAAAATGCACTTACTTTAAACGTACATTATAGGCTGTGTTGTGTAAAACACTTTCCTTGGACATTATACTGTAGGTACAGATGGTTTGGGAATATACTGACAGCTGAGTGTGGGGCGGGAGCAATCCTGGGGACCGTGGGATACTCTGTCTGTCGTAACTCAGGACAAACAAATGCCATGTTGCAAAGCTGTAGCAGAACAGAGTTTGCAAGTTTGTATGGTTTACTGCTGGGTCCTTCCCTCATCAGCGGACTGGCAATCCCTCCTACTGTCAGTGCCTCAGCTCAGGAGGGGGAAGGATTGTCCATAGTTGTCAGGAGACGAACAACCTCAGCCCTCTGGGCACGAGTGATGTGTTGGGTCATGTGAATGATACAGTCCATGGCAACCTCCGGGTTTGCTTGGATTAAGCTGCAGGGAGTACAAGAGAGAAGGGGGGAAAAAGAGGGGAACATAAGGAGAAATTTAGCTACCAGGGTTTAATATAAAGGGTTTTTTCCTCTTCTGAATTTTTGCTCAGTAACTATTTCAAGTTACAACCAACCTTTTGCTCAGTAACTATTTCTAGTTAAACAAAAATTAAATCAGAAGAGTGGAAAGAATGCCAAGCTGGAGAAGCACCTCAGAAACACAACATCTCCCCAGCATCCAGAGGCAGTCATCTGCACAGACAGCGTCCAGAGACCAACAGTTCACTCCTTCATCAGCAGCCTTTAAATGCATTTCTGCCTATTGCCTCCTTTTTAGATACTGCACAGATAAACAATGCGCGTAGCCTGGCCCTCTCCATATGTAAACGTTGTTCATTCATATGCAGAAAGTGACTCGTTCATTTTGCATTCTCATTTAAGCAGAAAACACAAAGTATTAGATTTCTCCCAGCTCCCAAGAAATGCCCTTGGGATTCCTACGCCTCTTCCCAGGCCATCCCAACAGCCGAGTTCTGACCCCTGGAGTGACCGATCTGCGGATGCTCTCTGAGAACCCCGCCCCGCCTACGAAGAAGACTCTCCTCTATACTCACTTCCGGATGTGTTTCAGGGCATAATCGCGCTTCAGGTACCTGATGTTCTCCTGGATGGCCGACTTTGCCCCGTCCTCTCCTTGCAGGTGTTTCTCAAGCCAGGCCACCACCACCTGGTTATTATCCCAGAGGTAACTCTACAGGGCACCAAAGGAGAGCTGAACTCAGGAAGCAGTTTATAGTTTGAAAGAGTGGTGGAGGTGGTGGGGAAGGAGCTTCGTGGCCCCAGAGTCACCTCAGACCAGGACCAGCACGTGGTGCAGGCTTTCTGAATGACACCCATCCCTGTTTTTTTGAAACCTTATGCTTAGCAAAATTCCATCCCAAAACAGGGCCAAGAGAAGCAAGCTGCTCGCAGACAGGTCTCCTGCAAAACAAGCCAGAGACCTTGACTGCGCCTTCCGTCTCCAGGAACCAGCGTCGCAACATGGACTGGATGTGGCTGTCGCTCAGCTCGCTGTGGGCACTCAGGATCTCTGCCTTTACGACCTCCTCCAGCAGGAGGCGCCGCAACCGCCAGTAGAAAAATGTGCGGGAGGTCTTCCACTGAAGGATGTCCTGAAACGGCAGGAAAGAGGCTGGTTTTTGGAAATGTCGCACAACAACTCGTAACACCTGTACCGGGTGTAGAAGAAAGTCTCCTGAACTGGAATGCGTGTAACAGCAGATCAGTTTCAGTCTGGCTTTCTTCTTATTGTTCGCTTTTTTCCTAGCAGAAGGTTCAAGCACAGATGTGCTCAGGACATCTGTCCCAAAGTGAAGGGCTGCCCCACTGGAGCATTAATGGTCACCGCTTGGGTGGGAGCATCCTGGGTATCAGGGAAGGGCCCTGCCAGCCTAGCCTGTTTGCATAGGCTAAGAAAGGTGTAAGAAAGGAAACCAGGAGGCAGAGGATCCCATTTCATCTCTTCAGGACACACGCCACGACTACCGTCTTATAGGCTCCTGGACACAGAACTCAGGTCTGTATAACCCACCTGCCCTCTGCAAGAAACGGGCAACATTTTATTAAAGACCCTTCCTCCGCGGAGCATATAAGTGCCCCGTTTGTGTTTTATCCACATAAAAGTTTAGGATGGAGAGAGAGAGCAGATGAGGGACACCAAACAAGTTAAGGGCACAAGTTCAACCACAGAGTTCTACCACTCAGCCGCAGATAGGCTCAGTAGCTTGGCTGCTTACGGTAATCACTCCTTTCTCCTGCATCCTCCCGGGAGTGTCATGGAGGTCGGCAAAGTGCACAGCCACCTGGTGGAAGATGGGGAGGAGGTAATCTTCTCGCCCCTTCAGCTGCTTCTCCAGTTCTTTTCGCTCCGCTTGGGAGAGTTCCGGAGAACCTGCTCATCCAAGAACACAGAAAGGACTGGTGGGACCAGGGCCAATCTGCAAGGGCCCAGTAAGCCCAAGGTTTGTGGGGAGGTGGGCTGGAGAGGAGGAAGGATCCCCCAGGCCAGGGAGCATGTTCTCACCTGATGCGCTGCTCCCCCACCTTTCAAAAGGGGTGTAAATGCTTAGGGCACAATGGTTGCAGATCAGCCAGTACCACGAAAGGGAAGGGGGAATATAGCCGATGCACCTTGGCCTTCCACGTACCCAGCTGCTGAGCGATCCGTGCACAGGTGGCATCGATCCTCCTCATGGCTCTGAGCAGCTCTTTCTTCCTGAACTTGATCTCCACGGCTCCTTCAGCTTCCAGGATGCCTCCCCTGCAACGTACAGCTGTTTGGCCAACAAGGGCACAGGCCAGTGACGCTCCCGAGAAGGCTTCAGCACCACTCCCCTTGTGCTGAGAAGCACTGGCCATTTTAGAGCAGCCTCCCCAAAACCTGGGGCCCTCTTGATGCCCTGGGACTACAGAATCCAGCCGGCCTTTCACAAGAGCCCTACCCGAGTAGCCTCCAGCTGGGCCCTGGTAGCAGGCCAACTTAAGGGATAAGCTGCTTTTGCAGGAAAAATTGGAGATGCTTTTCTGTTTAAACCCCTGATCAACACACAGAATGTCTCACGGTCTTCAGCAGAAATACGGACGCCTATAGCTGTTACCCTAGCCAGGGAGAAGCTGACAGATTAGGAGAGGTTTCGGACTGCTAGCCATTTCAGCAGCCCAGGATTCCCGGCCAGAAATTGCCACCCCAAGAAACGACTGCAGGGAAGGTAAGTGAGGATGCAGCCGGGCACTAACCTGCTCTCTTTGTCTGCATAGAGCTCAACATGGAGAGGGTTGATGGTCGGGTCAATCACCACCCATGAACCTCCCCGCAGCTCAGCATGTGGAGGGATGTAGACAAGAGCTGGTTGCTTGAACTGCCGGAGGCTGTCGACAATGTACGCCCCGAACTTCAGCACTTGATCGTACATGTCTGCAATCGGAGGCCGAGAAGTCACCCCCCTCTCTCTCCTGGGTGGCCCATGACATTACAAGAGAAGGTTACAGGAAGGGTACCTTTCATGCCACCAGAGAATCCCCTCCAGTTGGCAAAAATCAAGAGGGGAAGGTGCTCACGGTCAAAGTCCCTGATGGCCTGCGCAGTCTTAAAAGCGGAGTCTGGGAACCAGACCTGCCCAGCTTGCTGGATTATCTAGGGAAGAACAAAAGGAAAAGCTTACTGGTCATCCTGGAACTAACAGACAAATCAGACATAATGCAAAAATACGTCTTCGACACCTTGAAGGGGACATGCCAATTTCACAGGGGGGCTCTGTTACTGAAGAGGACAATGAGATGTGGAATGGCAACAAAAATATTCTAGGTCGTTTGAGAAAAGCAAGACAGAGAGATGGACCAGGTAAACGGACAGATGCCCTGCAGGACAAACTATTCTGAATTTTACAGGACGAACTTTAGCTTCTGATTCTGGGTTTGCGGGGTCAGCCGGTACTGCCAGTTCCACTGTCCGGGGCTCCACAGCTATCACGCCCACTGGGATTCCTCCTAGCCTGCCAAGATAAGAAAAGTCCAGACTTCAGTTTAGTACCACGTGAACATAGTACAACCAGTCAATAAATAATCTGTCAGTAAACTTTACTTTGTTGGCACTAGCAATTCTATTTAACGTTCTGTGTTCACTTGAGAACACAGGTTTGGGGGGTACTGAATTCTGTAGGACATGTACCATGTCTTACAAGCAGACATACAACAGTCATGGCAGGAAAGTCAGTTCCAACCTATTTTAAGGTCCAAGATTTATAATGCAAGGCCCCCCAGCCCCTCCCCCCCATTTATCCTCAACCAGTTCCAGCAACTGTAAGCTCTTTGCCGATACCTGGCTCGCCCAACCACCACAGTCTGGGCCCATGGCTGCATGATCTCTGCAAATGATTCATGGTCAAAGAAGCCACTCTGCCAGGAGCCCTTCACAGCTATACAACAATATGGAGAAAAAAAATGCACAGAAAGTTCAAAGTGAAGTCTTCCAAAGTCATGAAATTCTGTAACATCCGCTGATCTGTTATGTCAACAAAAGTGGAGAATATTCAGGAAGGAGAAAACCCAAAGATACAGTGAGGATCCATTAGAAAGGCCTAATTCATTGTTCACTGCTATCTCCAAATGCAGGTGAGCTGCTGTTCCTATCCCTTACCTATTCCTCCCAGGTACACTGGGTATCGACCTCCACTGTTTCCCACAAGCACAGGCATCTACAGACCCCTCGTATCTGGAAGGCTTTTGACGGGGTAAAATTTACCTATAATTAGCTGAACTGATCCAGTTTTAACCCCAACAGTGGGTTTTGCCATTAGCGCCCCCAAATGGTCTTCATCCAGAAGACCTCATACTTACTTGGATGGGGTCTCCCCGCCAGCATCCACCGGGGGTCGTAGGGGACTTTGGAAGGGACAAAGTCAATTTCTCTATCAATGGGGTCGCTTGGAGTGGTGACAGGTAATGGGCTATGATTATCCTACAAGAAGAAACATCTCTCAAAGCCAGTTAAGAAAAAAGAGCCCTCGTGCGGTGGTGGTCAGGAAAGGAAGAAACAGGCTGCTTAACTTAGTTCTACAGACCTGAAGGAATCTATGCACAATCGTTACAATAACAAGCAGGGATAATTCCTCTCCTAAAAGTTTCTTACCCAATTACAGATTTTGCTTGTTTTTCTGTTATAATAAATAGATTACCCAAGTTTTTATAAAGGTGTTGCCCAATTAAGCTGGGAAGGCCACTGTAATGAAAGGAAAGGACTTTAGTGGAAGGCATTAGGCGAGAAATCAGTAATGGGAAATCCCTTCATCGTTTAAACACTGGTGCTGCTGTTGTCAGCATCTTCCACTGACGAGGAGGGGGGGAAGGATTTGCAAACTGTGGGCGTTTCCGGCGTGGCATTCCGCTGCTGCTCTCAAGGTACCTTTGGCATGTAGGAGAGCCACTGCAGGATGGTGTAGACGCCTTCAAAGTCATCTGGGACAGCCACGTGGGAAACTCCATTGTTGTGCATGATCTGCACTCCTCCCAACTGGTTGTTAGAAGTGTATACTTCACGGCCCAAGACCTGCTCCGAACGAGAACCCCGGGCCAATAAAAACAGTGCTTTCCTCAGAGACTCCATGCAGTTTCCTAGCAGACACACACACCCTGGAACTCTGGAAATTACTCAGTGGAACGCATTTCGCAGCTCTGGGTCTGCAGACAGAGCTGGCTCTTTCCCCACCCACATTCTGAACTGCATCAAGGCTGGGGGCCAGATTAGCTTTTGGATTCCTGCCGTTGGATTAACGTTATACTGAAGGATTTGGGACACAGCTGAATAAGCAGCAAATAAACCAGTCCTACGTTTTTAGGGCTGTAATTCAGTACCAACTTCTCCTACAGCATTGCACTATCTATGCAGCAGGTTGTTTTTTTAATGCTAATACACAATTTCACCTACAAGAACAAACGTGCCGTTGTCTCCCACTGGCCAATTCCGCAATCACACGGCAAGGGCAGGCACTGAGTCAGAGCTTGGGGGCTTTTCTTTTTTAAGCCCCCCTCTTAGGAGAATCTAAACAAATGAAAACAAGAGAAGCCAAAACAAGCTCCCTCCGTACCTTATTCAGCGCTCCGGCTCCAGTCAAAATGATGTGGGAATTCTCCACCTGGATCACTCGCTGGCCAAGCCTGACCAGGTAAGCCCCGATCCCGATGGCACGACAAGTTACCTGTGCCACAGAAGCAAAGGTGCTACTTTATGGCTGAGAAGGTAAAGGCGCTATTTAGCTGAGAACATGAGAACGGCCTCTCGCTCGACAGCCGCCCCGGAGTGCAGTCTCTGCTCCAGCGCCAGAACCAAAAGGGAACAGCAGCCGTACCATGCTGATGGTGACAACTTCATCGTAGGCCAGGGAAGACTCCCCCGCAATGGTGCCCGATGCTCTTAAGTTCTCCACCCCAAAGCCTTCCTCTTTGCCAATTATATCTGTGATGATATACCTACAGAAGACGAAAGCAGGCAGAAGGTGAACATCGCATGCGCAGAGAGCTCCCTTAGGGAGAGGAAGTCTGAAACCAGGGGAGCCACTCGCTCACCTGGACTCACCAGCCTCTTCAACGTGTCTGCAGTGAATAGAATTCGTGGAGCTGATCCTGGTATAATCCTGAGGCGTTAAGTACAGGTAGCTGAATCCCTTTGGAAAAGATGGGGGTAGGCAGGATTAGCCGGATGAATTGGATATGCGATACTGCCAAGTTCCCCTACCGAGGGAACTAAGTGCAAGGTGGGCTCTTGACAGGTAAGATGAGGTAGGGAGTGGGAGAAGGGAATCAGTAGACGGCGTAGCCAACCCAGACGTGTTGTTGTTACACAGGGAAAGAATCTAATTCAGAGTGATGACAAGGCAATCGTATCCGATCAGGATGAGGGGCCCAAACAAAGCTTTTAAACAGCATATAATTCCATCATTTTGGAGGGGTGGCACTTCCCAAAAGGAGCAAGGGGCTGGAGAAAAGCTTTTTCTTTTTTTCAACTCAAATGGGCAAAATCGCCTCTCAGATTTGAGGCAGTGAGTCCTTCTCTGCTCTCCTGTAAAAACACATGGGAATCCTGTATCAGTTAGGAGTTTGGGGAACCACAGCCCCTCTCACATCCTGCCATTTAAGAAGGCGCCAGGGCTCCATGCCTGGCTGCTGTGATACCTTCAAGCACGAAGGACGAGGCCCTAGAAATGTCAAGGATTTCTCCCAGCCAGGTGACGAGGCTAAGCTTGAGTGAACAAAGGCATCTTCCCCACATCTAAAAGGGTGTTTGTAGGCCCCTCCAGCCAACTGTCAAGACAAGCAGGTAAACTGGGCAGAAAGGGTACTTTCCTGGCACTTGCTACCTCAGCAAGCTTGGCATGTGGAATGTATCTGCAGGCTCCACCATCAAGCCGCCATCCAGATGGCCTTTTGTGCGTTCTCATCTTCCCAGGTTGAGGCTCAACCATGATGAAATCTTGTCAGGTCCAACAATAATCCACATACCTTGTAGGGATCTGCTGGATCTACCCAGGCTATTTGGAACTTGCTCTTGATCTCATCAGCAAACCCAATGCGGGCACCGCTGTTGGCCGCAATATAGATGCGTGGGGTGCCTTCCGCGCGGGCCAGCTCTGAGGCATGCAGGAAGAGGAGATCTTCGGCCGGCCCAAATGACCCGATCTTGTACGTAATGTCATTGCTGATGAGCACGACGTCGCGGCCTTTGGGGTACTCGGGGGTTTTCAGTCTCATCTTGAAGGCCACCATTCCAATCTGGCAGGAGGAGGAGGAGCTGGTCAAAAGCAAGATTAACAAGCTACGTTTTCCCGATCTGGAGGATTAGATACCATTTTGCCACTGAATCCCCTTAAAAGAGGGCTGCGGCAAACCAGCTGGAAAAGGGAAAAAGGCCCGGCAGGACCGTGGTCTGCCAAGGCATCCAGGTCTTCCAAATCTCCCCAGTGGGCCCCGCTTTTCTTTCAAGTTTTGGCTTGTCGGATTTTATTTTTTAAATTTAACTTATTTTCTATCCCTCCTTTATTATTTTTACAAATAACTCAAGGCAGCGAACATACCTAATACTCCTTCCTCCTCCTATTTTCCCCACAACAACAACCCTGTGAGGTGGGGTGGGCAGAGAGAGGCACTGGCCCGAGGTCACCCAGCCGGCTGTCATGCCTCAGGTGCGACTGGAACTCCCCGCCTCCTGGCTTCTAGCCCGGAGCCTTCACCGCTAGACCAGACCGGCTTTTCCCCCTTCTCTCGGCCAGGCCTTACCTCGTTTCCTCCCGGCAGCCTGTTCATCTGCACCATCTGCCCCTGGGAATCCAGCACCAACTCAGTGTAAGTCAGAACATCGGTGGGGCCGGCCTCTGTGGATCCCCATAGCTTAAAGAGAGCCTGAAGAGGAAGAGGACTGTGAGCATCGGAGGGACTCTCAGGAGCAAGCAGCTCCAGGGGAGTGAACAGAACAGAACAGACATTTCCTGCGGCCTGGGATGTGGCAGTCCTTGCTCTGCACGGGTGAGAGACGTGCCCCCATCAGGGAGATCAGGTTCTGTCTCTTAGATCCGCACACAGCCTCATTAGGGGAGGGCTGTTTCCCTCAACCCTCAAAGGGGTGCGCTGGGACAGAAGAACACAAAGGCTGTGGACGCATGAATAGAGCCAGAAGAAGAGACATCACTGCGTATTAAGTACCCCCTTTACTTTTACTATTACTTCCGGAGATGCAGGTCGACATACGGGCTTTCTCTTCAACCGAGTCCTTCCAGATCAGTGTTTCCAACCATGGCGACTTCAAGATGTGCAAGGCTGGCTGGGGAATCCTGGGAGTCGAAGTCCACACATCTTGAAGTCGCCAAGGTTGAGAAACACTGCTCCAGATGTACTGAGTTGTTGTAGCCCAATTACCTGGAAGGCACTTGGTTCAGGAAAACACTTCCCAATATTCAGGGTGGGGTTTCTTAAAGTAAAAACCTGCAACAATGATCGAATCAGAGGCTCCAGTGAAGAGACAAACTAGGACACACCATCCCTGCTCTGGGGCCTCTCGAACATTAAATCTGGAGCCTGTCCACAGTCACGCTGGAAACCTAGAGACCAGCAGAGGTTCTGAGCATGTTTCCACTCAGATGGCAGAACAAGCAAGGGCAGGGGAGTGCCTGTGAGTGGCTGCCCAGCCCACCTGCCGGAACATCTCCAGGAAGTCGTAGACGTAGGTGGTGCCCAGCGACTGGGCCTGGAAGCGCTTGGCCTGTAGCAGGTCCTTTGTGACGTAGGGTGTGTTGATCAGCATCCCGTGCATGGGGCCTTGCTTCTCTCCATAGGAATGGAACATAATCTAGCCCGGGACAGAAAGCAAAAAAGGACCAGGGAGCCTCTCTCAGTTTAGGCCGTTCAAGTCAGACAAGAAGAAACATTCAGTCTGCAGTCCAGGATTTTCACAAATGCACACCTAATTTTTTTTACAAGTTACACTTTTCAGACTGATCATGCAAGAACTGGGTAACTGTCAGAAACCTAGATAGTCTTATAGGGCAGGACTGTTTGAAAACTTAAATTAAAATACTCTCATAAACATCAGCTTGTCCTCCCTCTTCGAAGTATTTCTTAGCAGACTAGCATTTCATTTATTCAGACAGGGAAAAGGCTGCAGGTGTTACTAACACCACGGAGGAGAACATCAGAGCCAACAGTGCTGCCACCCAAGGGGTCCCACGAGAACTCTGCCTCTAATCTCTCACATTTCATTTCAACGTCTCCCAATGACGACGGAACTTTCAGGGGACATAAGGACGAACGCTAGGCGTTGCCTGAAGTTTGCAGGTCTGGCTTCACTGGAGTACAGATCAGCCTTTCCTAACTAGTTGCTCCCCAGGTGCACTCAACCGTCATTCCCAGACTGCTCAGCATGTGAAGGGGTCTGCGCAGACCTGAAGCATCGGGGGGGCCCTCGGTTGGGAAAGACAGCTCTGGGGGGGCATCGGCCCCTGCGGCAAGAGCACAAGCCAAGCTGGAGCTGCGTAAGGACACCTACGCTTCCAGTGCTGGGGTCGCTGACTTCCTTGTAGAGGCCGATATCCAGGTAGTATCCGGACTCGTCGGTGAGGAAGAGGCGGATGGGGACGGTCTGGGCGGTGGGCATCAGGCGGATGTTGATCTTCACCTCCGCTTGAAGGACCCGGAGCCTCCAGAGCCGGCTCCCGTACCGCATCACCATGGACCGCACGGACTCCTCAATCTGGGGGCCCACCAAGAGGTCATCAGGGGAGCCCTCTTACTCTGCAAGCAAGACAGGCTTCCTGGAGACAGGCAGAGAAAGCCACACAGACCTTGGACGGGTCCATGACCACGGTGGGGACAAAGTTGAGGAAAATGTGGTTGCAGTCGGTGCGAACGCCGGTGTTGCTGAAGGCCACCTCCAGCTCGTCCATGGCTTCCAGGAGCAGGCGCTCCCCCTCATTCTGCAGGTACTCGAAAGAGGCCTCCTGCGTGGAGAGATGGAGAGGAACGAAAGGGGCAGAAAAAGGCACGGCTTGTACGCCAGCCACGGACCTGCCCCCGAGGAGAGCAGGGCGGCGCCTGTCGCCTATTCTCAGGGTCCCGGAACGGGCTGCTGTTCTGGGCAGAGCATGTCGCCCGGCTGCCCGGAGTGCCGCCTGCAACCCGGCCCTGAGGGTACCTTGGTGATCAAATCGGAGTGCCTGACAATGGCCCGGATGAAGAATCGGTAGTCAGTGACCTCGGCACCTTCCTCCACCTTGGCAGCCCCGAGGTACAGGTGCATCTTGTGGTTGGCACACGGCACTGCCGTCAGGTCGAAGTTGCGCATCCGATTCAGCTCCAGCTGGAAAGCCAGGGCCGGTTCCAAGTGGCGATAGATGTGGTCTTCGGCAAACTGCAGAAGATCGAAGGAAATGCAGCCAAACCTGGTGGGACCTAGTGCTGAGGCTAAGACTATGCCCACCACCCTTTAAGGCTAAGATCACGCGCAGCCAGAGGGAACGAAACAGGCAGAGGGCACCTCACCTCGTCCCGTGCTCGGAAGGTGAAGAACTTTGGGAACTCCCTCTGCAAAAAGAAAGCAGAAGTTACGAATGAGGAGAGAGAGAACTGGCTGCCAACATTTGCTTTTTAAACAACAATTTATTCAATGGCTCTTGTCAACAGTCATATATACAGACATACCAGGAGCAGAAGCCTTCTCCTTTCACACCCGTTCTCCTGCTTGTCAGTACAGGGTGAGACAGCAGTTCTCTAATACAGGCGGTCCTCGTTTAGTGACCACAATCAGGACCGGCAACTCAGTTGTTAAGCAAAGTGGTCACTAAGTGAACCCACAACCGTGCTTACAATCTGACTTCAGCTTTCCTTTGCTTTACAGACCTGTGAAGGTTGTAAATGTGAGGAATGGTTGCAAAGTTGATTTTTCATCACTGTCGTAACTGTGAATGGTGGCTAAACAAGGCAGTTGCTAATTGAGGACTACCTGTACCAGGAAATCCCCATGGTATTGCAGTGAACTTCTGCAATGAACCTCTGAGATGGCCCAGGTCACCTGGCTCAGCACTGTTTTTGATCTGGGAAACTTTAGGCATCACATTTGTATCTTGTAAACATACAACGGTTCTTCAATCACTTTCTATCACAAAGTGGCCTTACCTCCCTCCTAATGCTAAGCTGCAACACACCGTGCCTGCTTTTACCTTGGGAGGATATATGAAGGTTTGGCTTTATGTGCAAATCAGTTCATTGTGGCTTGTTCAGTAAACTTGGGCTAAAAAGAAACCAGCTCAAATATATGCTTTCTCAGTTCGTTGCAGCACATGCTCCTTCCTCAGCCACACAGGCTGAACACTGCAGAAAAATCATGCTGCTCCTTTCCCTGTGGATTGTTTGAAAGGCACGCTCATTCCTTCTCCACACTCATTCAGTTTTGTAATTCACTAACTTGACACAGAATGTTCACATGGAGACATCTATGACGCCTAGAGGCCTAACACAAGGAAGATGTGGAGGAAAATAAAAACGACGACACTGATATACGTAAACGTGATTATTTTCCCCAGAGCCCAACAGTTTTCACTGACCTGCTGGGTTATCAAAAATGTGATTCTTCGGAGCCCGTAGTCAACAAGGATATTATTCTGTATGGGGAAAGAAAATAAGAAAAGACCAGTTCCCATGGTGCCAGAATCCCTAACCCTCGTACCCAAATCCACAATCACCACGCAGGATTCGTGAAAGTTTGTTTGGGGCAAGAAGAAAAATGACCATCCCTCTCCCTCCACCCTCATGGGAGAGAGACCACGTATTTCCTTGGCCATTTGCAAACTGCGTGTCTGAAACACACCAGACAAAAAATGCTGTGGCTCTTCCTGAGTGAAAAACTGCCATGTGAGCCAGAGAGAATAATTACCTTGATGGAAAACTGGGGCACCCCCACTTCTTTTAACAAAGCCAAGGGCCAAGCAGCCCAAGGGAAGGAAGCACGGGCTGCGTTTATGCTCCTAACACCCCGAGAACAGACCTTGGATTGAGCAAAGGCTCTGAAGATCGGCACCAACTCCTCGTCTTCCTGGTGATCTGCCCACCGTATGGCCACGTTCAAGATGTGGATGGGTTCCTCCCGGACATTCTGGAAGCCACACCACCACACCAATTAGCCCCAGCCGTAACGCAGCAGAGAGAGGTCAGTAGCCCAGAAACACTCACTCTGTTGTCGTCTTCATCGTAGAACGTGGATCTCGCTTCGCTGAAGAGAGGGCTCTCTGTAGGGGGTTCAGCAAAGCAGGAAATGACTTCATCAAAATTCCTAGCACAAAAAAGATCAAAATAATTTAAAAAAGAGGTTGGAGGAGGGCAGATAAACTAACGTATCATATGGGGACCAAATATCTTACTACCGAGGAGCTAAATCTAATCCTGCAAGGGCGTCTCTGTTTTAAGAATGGAAAGGGCTGCAGCCTGCCCCCCAGGAATTCTGTATCTGCAGGGAGAGATTAAAAGAGGCGTGCATTTTCCAAAAAAATTGCTTTTCTGCTCCCCCCGCCAAGTAATTCACTCTTCCATGATGAACTGCAACTCAGCTAGATGGAGAACAGATCAGTCAAAAGAATCTCAGCGGTCACCAAAAACAAAACCTCCATGACCAGTGACTGCATCCTGTACCTTCAGAGTATCTATCACAAGGGAAAAGTGGGAAAAAGTATCTACCCGTGCTGATCTGCTTGCTTTAGAGTGAGCCCGCCGGCTGGCAAATGGAGAAGATGGAACGTCAGAACGACATGTCACTCAGATGCAAGCAAATGTCTTCCCTGAGGGGAATTTTACAGAGCAGCAAACTGACAGTTGCCAATATTCCAGGATAAGATGGAAGAGAGTCAGGAAGACAAGATTAAAGTGCCCTAGCCCAGGAACGGAGGACTTCTCGGACTCCAGCTCCCTGCAGGCACAGCTTGTACGGCCAACAGTTAAGTACAGCCGGAACTGCTGTCCACCAACCCCTGCAGTCCGTGGTCCCAGGAGCCCAAACCCCCCTGTACAAAAGCCACAAGGCCTTCAGCAACGCTCAGGAGCCCAAACACCTCCTCCTCGCTGCTTCCTCCAGGTTGGCCACCTACCGGGTGAAATCTTCGAATCGGTCGAAGGCGACCATGGCGCCCATTCTCTGGCAGAGTGGGGAAAAGCCACTGTCCATGAAGAGCTCGGTGCTGTGCCTGGCCAAGTCTGGGTTTGAGATGCTGACCGGCACGGACATTCTGGGGGGAAAGCACAGGGAAGGGGGAAAACATCAGAGGCAGCAGGCCACAGATGTGTGGACACAGGACAGTCTTGAGATCAGGAGGGTGGCGTTTTGTTTTTTTTAAAGGAATGATGATAACATTTACCGATAAAAATGGATTGGATACACACATTGTTCCAAGTTCTCAGCCTTAGTTCCTCTTCAAAAGAGCTTGATCGACCTGTCCGAAATCTCATGAGGTCACCAACTACTGCATGATTTTGGCATTCTTACTCAAAACCATACTAGAGTTTGACATTCTTTATTTGGGCCATTTCAAAAAACTTTTTAAAAAAAATAGTAAGGGGAGGATCGAGCGTGCCTCCGTGCCTGCAAACACCACACAGCTGACTGCTGGCCTACGGGTGGGTTCTCGAAAGCTTTCTGTGATGATAGAGTGGTCTGCATAAGGGAAAAGGCTGGGGCAGGGGGGGGGGACATAAAACCCTTTTCCTTGAAAAGCAGGCCTGGGTCAGTCTTTTCTAAGCAAGGCCTCTGGACCTGTCAGACCAGCCTTCCGTGGTCACCTCTGGCCAGCAGAGGGAAGGCTGGTTTCAGCAGGTAAGCGTCCAAGCACCGCTCCCTCTGCTGTTAAGAGCTGCATGCGCTGCAGTCGCCCTGCAGGCCAGCAGAACCCCCTGCTTCCACGGGTCCCACAGTCTACAGCAGAAGAACAGCTTACGCAACTGGCACACCACAGCCACACAGCTGGCGCAGATGCACGCCCAAAGGCCACAAGGAATCAATCTTTTTCTTTTCAGAACGCTTAAAAAAAGAAAAGAGGAAGCCTCCTTCTGAGGTATGCAACAGGGAGCGCCTTGGCCATTCCCCATCACCAACTTGTCACATGGGCCCAAAAAAGGGCCCCCGTTTTGTCCATCACACACCCCACATACAGAATGTTAGTGGCAAATTCAAAGGACCTGGAACGGGGCGGTTAACAGAATAGTCAAGGAGGCTGTTAGGGCAGAGTTAGGCTTCCTTTTAACCGTTACTCATGCAGCAGAGCCAAAAGAACTTGACACACCACGCTACCTGCTGAGGGTGGGGCTGCTTCCTCTGAAAAGACACAGGAACACGTTTGGCCGCCTTGCTCTGAGGCAGGCCCACCAGGGCCTCCCCCCAAGGCTTGCGCACCAGAGACCGGCGGCTGATCCTGAAGCCTCCCCCAGGCAGTGCCCTCCCCCGCTTCTCCTCCCCCTCCCCATCTCTTGTCTCCTTCAACACCCCCTCCCCGCAGACACTACAAATGCTGAGGGGCGTCTACCCTACCGGTTTGGATGCGATGAAGGCAGCATGAACTGGAACTCGACCACACAGGTGCTGTCCAGCAGCTGGCGGTGCTGCAGGCTGTTCAGTTCGTAGGCAATGTAGGCTCGCCTCACGTACACCTGGAAGGGCAAAAGAAAGCCGGACCAACCGCTAGTTGGTGGCCAAGGGACAGTTTCATCTGCAGAAATGATTACAGCGGGACAAAAGGCCCACGTGGATTGGGTGGGATGGTGGAAAATTCATCAGCAGAGCAGCAGGAAAGTGGCATCCCAGCTTCAGGGCTCTGGAAAGCCTGCCTGGCTTTCCTGCAAGGCTGCAGAGGCAGAAACTCAAGTTGCCAAGGGAAAGCACAGCCCAGAAGTTGGGCACCAACACTTCCCTCTGGGGCAGCAACTTAATCAGGCACAAGGGCCAATGAGGACCTTAGGGATGGTCAAGTGAACCTAACTTTGTTGCTTCTATTGCTGGAAGAAACTGGCTGCTGTTCCTGGGCGCAGTGCCCAGCCGCCATTGTGGCGAGTAGCCCAATCACAGCTCACCAAAGAAATTCAAGTCCAGCCCCATCAGATAACCTTGCTCTCCATGGAAATGATTCCAGTTCTGTATTCAGAAGCTTGATGGCAAACTAAAACCCACCTTTCCTGCAAAGTATCTCCCCTCTACCCACCCACCGTTGGAGAGCAGTCCACCGAAGCCTTCCAATCCTCCCCTTACCTCCAGGGCTGCCATGCGCACCACCTGGTTGGAGTGATAGAAGAAGGTGGGCAAGACGTCAAAGATGGTGGTTTCCGAAAGAATCAGTTTCTGCAAAAGATGGAACCCGCATCTTTTTTCTTTAGAATTGATCGGAAGCGTGAGGATGTTAACGGAGGACTCCCTCCCTTCACCCTACAGAGGCAGGAAGGCTTGAGATGTCATCCATACCCCACGGCATACACTTTGCATAATATTTAGTAATGTTTAATGTATTCAGACAAACTTTGCAGCAAAGAAGCATTTGAGTTGGCACCTCCTGGACCGCATAGGAGTTTGACTGCCCTCATTTGCAGTGTGTCTCCTGAAGCATCCATCTGCCAACATGAGGATATTCTGCACGTGCCCAGCGAAGTGGGAGAAACATCACGACGGCTTTTACCACCCTGAGCTTGTTTTGGTCTTTAAGAACGTTACAGTAAGGTTTGAAGCTATAGTCTCAACAGCTTATGATCCTGAGGTTTATTGTACTCATTGCATTTCTCCCTACCCCCATTTCATCCTCATCATACCCCTGCAAGAAACGCTGGATGAGAGAGAGGCTGTTTGGACCAACGACTCCCAGGGATCTAGATATACAAGGAATTCTGGTCACCTTTAGGTTTTCAGGGCAGAACTGGTGCCCATACATGTCGATGGCAGAGAGGAAAATGGATTCCACCTGGTTGTGCCGCAGTTCGTAGGATGGCAGGTGGGAGGCGATCAGCACCTGGAGGCGAAGCAGGGCTGGCATCAACACAACCCCACTGCTGCACGTCAGGGAGAACTAGACAGGAGGATTCGCAGCCCGCTGGCCTGACCTGCCGGGCCCGTAAGGCCACTTTTGCATGCTCCGTTCTGCTGAGCTGCGTGAGCTCATTCAGAATGGCCATCAGCTCGTCGGTCAGGGTCGGGTCTCGGCTGCAGAGCTGGTCCTGGGCATCAGAAGAAAACAAATACCCAGCTCAGTTGCTGCGCCAGCAGGTGGGCAAGCTGCTCTCTGAAGTGGCAAGAAAGCGCTACACTCCCAGGCCTGATGCTCCCAGCTGGGTGGGCCTGCAGCTCTCAGGCAGGACGGCTAGCTGGAAAAGGGTGGCCTGGAGGAAGCCCTCCACGTTGCCTGGAGAGAAGACAGAGGTCCCCCCTCCTGCTCAGCTCACCTCTGGGGGAAGCGGCTCCTTTTCAACTTACAATCAACATGGTCACCAGGAGATTCTTCTTGGCCACCTGGGCGTGGGAGAAAATGCATTCCAGGACTGGGGTCATGTCGGGCATGTGCTGCTCCCGCAGGATGATCACACACTTGTCGTAATGAGCTGGGGCACAATTGGAAATCCAAACAGGAACAGGTTGCAGAGAGGGCGCAGCCTTCTCTGAGGGTCTGCCAGAGGCATTGCCAACACACTATCGATCCGTCTTACCTTGCTGGAACTTTGTCTCCACCCGCAAGTATCGCCTCAACAGATCCAGCACCACAGATTTCATGTGACCTCGGATGCCACTGCGATATCTGAAATCAGGAGGCAAGAGAGGAGATGCTCCCCGCAAGCCACCTGTAGCTCTTGTGAGTAGCGGATGGGGAGAGCTGGGGAGGAGGGCCCAAGGTGCCTCCTTGTCACAAGAAGCTTTTGGCACAACGGTTTTTGCAGATGTCTGACAGACGCAGAAAATCTGCTCAGCTTGTTTATTAAAGGAGCACTGGGGAAGAGAATATCAATGCAGGAGACTCAATCCCACTTTTAAAACCTGCTGAAAATGCTGTCAGCATTTTAACTGTTAGCTCAGGACTTTCCCAGACCAGACCAGCTTCTGGACAAGAAGGTTAGTTCGGCTGCTGCAACAGAACAGGTCCCCTCCCCTGCTGATGCTCAGGCAGGGAGTGCTGTGGTGTGACTGCCACAAAGGTGAAGGACAAGCACAGAAACCTACCTCTGAACCAGCTGCACAATACTCTGGGTGTTCATGAAGAAGACTTCCCGGTCGGCTTTTCGTTGCAGGGTGGCTGCGTGGCTGTCCAAAATATTGGCAATCTCGAGGGGAGAGAGAGGACAACAAGAAAAGAGCAGCCCTTTGCACCGAGTCACTCAAAGGTTTTGGACAGCAAGCCAGCAGACCTCCGAAAAGCAGCCAAGCAGCCAGCAGAGACTGCCCAGGGTATATATTTATTACCCAAGCACTGCTTCTTTGTGTTTTATTTGCCCGTGTCGTAAATCTCACCCTCCCTCTACCCAGTCGGTCTCTTTGCTGCAGCCCTCCCTCACCTGCTGGCTGGGGAACTGGCAGAGCACCGAAGTGACATTGCTGGCATACTGTGCCATCACTTTCCGGATTGACTTCTCCACGGAGGATGGAATCCGACCCAGAGTGCTCGTCATGATCTCCTGCAGCTCCAGGAGGGGAAGGGAAGGATCCCGGAGGGTCTTCATCAGTTTACCAACCCACTCTTTGATCTGAGTCAGAAAAACAAAAGTCCAAGGGTTCAGAGATAATGTGAATGAATCACAGAACGCACAAGCGAGGAAGCGCCGGTCCTCTGCGTGGCACCAGAGTATAGGGCAGGGGGCCTCCCTTCAGCTCCCCTCAGCTTTTTCCAAGCATTATTATTTTTTACAGGCAAAGGTTAAAAAAAAACAAAACCAAACGCCCTACCTTGGCAGAGAAATAAGGCTCTGGCAAGCAATACCCGTCCATGAAATTCTGGAGGTTCTCCAGCATATTGTGGAAGACCTGATGCAGCTTCTCGCCAAGGATGGGCAAGGGCTGTTGAGGGGAGAGCCCCCCCATGTACAACTGGGCCTGGGGGAAGCAGTTGTGGGCAAAGAGGCAAAAAGTAAAAATAAACGTAATGTTGTAATCAGAAAATCAGCCATCCAAGAGCTTCCTGGGATCTGGAAATGAGCTCGAAGGAGTTCTGGCATGAGGCCGTTCATCCCCGGAAGCATTTGACCACGCAGAAGAAAGGATTGCCCACCCTCCAAGCAGCACAGGCACTCTGGGGAGAAGGGAAGCTGAGGGCAAGTGGCCTTGAAAAGATGCCAGAGGCGGCCTCCTTGACCCATGCTGGGTATCCAGCAGACACCTCTTGCTACCAGAGGCCGTGGAAGCAAGAAAGATTCCACGCTCTCCCCAACGGCTTCCACCCACTCATTTACTCACCAGGTGAACTTTAGTGGGGTCATCTAGCTCAAGCCTAGCTACCACACAACCCGCCTCCAGCAACGTGCCCGGCCGTTTCACGTAACGGATGATGCCCGACTCCTCCACTTCCAAGGATACCACCATCTTCATCACCTGTTTAGAGAGCAACAGACCCTTTAAGCAAGAAGCATTTTGCTTCTGCATCTGCTTGCTCATCCCAAGAATCTAGCAACTTCAGGAAAAAAAAACGTTTGCAAAATAAATAGAAGGTTGGCATTGTGTTATTAAATCCAGAAATAAAGCTGGAACAGACATTGGCATCTGCTGAAGACACGACAGAAGCTAGACAAAGCGGGGGTGGGGGGCAGTATTTATGGGTTAGTTTTTGCCCTGCAATTCCCACATCTCCCCATCTCAATGGTTTCCAAATGTGGCAAACAATGATCCCAATATGACTAATTATGCTCTGAGCATCTAGCAAGTGGACAAAAGCTATGCTGCCCAGGAACAGTGGCCTGAAGGCGTCAAGTTGGAAGACCCTGAACTAGCCTGTCACTCCAGCCAGCTAGCAGAATGCTCCCAGGATACACATATTTGCCCAATCATTAGGGAGAAATTGCCACTCTACTTTCTTTGTGGTCAAAAATCGAAACCCCACTGGCCAGGGCAAGATTCACCTCCATTTCTGCATAGCTGTGACCTGCACAGACGTGGGCCACGTCCTCCACGGTGTACTGCAGCAGCTTCCCTGCAGAGGGTGCACGGAGCAGGGTTGGGTCTTTCTCTTTTTCAAAGTCACAGGTTTTGTTGCCAATGGTGATGCGGTATCTGGAGGTCAAAAGCAAGAGAAAGAACTGGCAACAACAACAAAGAAGCCTTTGGATGCTGGCCCTCCTTTCTGAGGAAGAGAGCTCCCTCCAATCAGTTGGCTGCTTTCAAGGCTGCCTGGTCCCACGAAGGAAGTATCGGGGGACCACAGAGATTAAGAAATGGTCGGAAAATGGAAGGAAGGGTGTTTCGGAGGTCTGGGATATAAGCGTGAGCTTTTGCGCACGGGTCTAGAAGGAGAAGGGCACCCCTCTTTTGCTGTTTGCTTCTGCAGTTACTAGAACTTCTCCTGTTCCCAATCCCCTGCTACTTTGAAATCTCCTGCCCGGCTGATTAGGGCACCGCTGCTTTATTCACCAGGTACAAACCAAATCAAACTTCGCAACTCTTGGTGTTTTCCTTCGCTTTCTGTGATCTCAGATTTACTTTACAGCAATTCTCCACCCAGTCGTTCGGTGCTTCTCTCCCTCTGCTGAACAGACCTGGCGGGGAACTGGATTCTGGATTTCTCTACCCCTCAAAAGTGGGAATCCCTGCCAGAGCTATTTGCGGTTTACCACAGCAGAATCAGAAACAAACCACTGCAGATACGCTGCAGGTTGGCGTCTGTGCTTGGTTAAGCCCCGAGTTCCGGAAGGCCGACACGCCGAACCTTGGCCTTTCAGCACCTACCGGTCGGTCTCCTCTTTCATGTATGTGGTGTGACTGTTGCCGTTGTAGGAGAAAAGGAGCCCCCCGTCGTTCAGCCTGTGCACATCAATCTCAATGTGGGTGCCATTCATTATGATAACGTAGGTAGTCAGGGACTGACGGGCAACCTGTCAAAGAAATGAACAGGAACAGACTTTTTGCTTTCCTTCCAAAGGGAGGTTCAAATTTAAATGCTGACTGTTAAAAAAACAAAACGGGGAGGCAAAGGGGAGCAAATCCAAACAACTTCCTTCCTGTTCTATCCACAAGAGAATTTTCCCATTTCAGTCCATGAACATTTGGGCAGAGATTTTGCAAAGCATTACCTTAAGCACATATTTGGTGTCTTCGTAAATAAGTTCCACATCAGCAATGTTCAGAAGGGAGGCTGCTGGCAGGACTTGGCCCCTGGAAAACCAGCCAAGCTTTTACGTTTTTGAACAAAAGCGTCCTACAGTCATCACCTTATCCTTTCAGTTAATTGCCACAACTATCTGTCAAGGGTCAGAAGAGTGTTCTCAAATACGTTTAGAATAACTAACTAATTTGGTCATCCTTACACCAATTCTGCAATGCAAGCCACCACTTTCATCTGTCTAAGGAAGACATAAGGTTAAAGGCCCAAGAAGACAGAAAAGGACTTGCTGAGCAGGAGGCTAATTGAAGATTACGTATCATGTCTGGTAGCACCCAGGACAGGGAAGAGAGTCTTCCGCAAGTCATCCCAGGACATCTTAATCGCTGAAGCTCTATTAGGAATATGTTTTAAAGCATTTACGTGTGTGTGCGTGTCTCACAGAGGTCTGCTGACTGTGCAACAGACTGCACGAAGTGGCCAGTTTGGGATACGTAGGATGAAGCATCCAAATCCAACGACGGTCGTTTACCTTTCCAGCAAATGCAGGAAATCATCCATGCAGGTCCTAAAGGAGGCGTCTGCCACGTTAAGGGCACCACAGACCACAGCCAACATGGCGTCTGGTTTCTCTGCCTGCCCAGTGGAGGATGGGGGGAGAGAACAAAGAATTTGCTCACTGGAAGCCATCTCTCGTTACGGAAAATACGAACGTACTTTGATGAACCCTTCAACGCAAAAGATTTCCAAAGCATAAAGGAAGAGTAAATCCAAATCAAAAGAGGGGTATCGAAAACCAGAAAATGTACCATGTCCAGAAAGACTCAGCTGCCTTCTGAAAAAGGGGGTTCAGGATATACAAGCATCAGTTCCTGCCAATCTGCCCAGGAGCCTAATTCTGAGATTCACTACCTGCACTTTCTCTGCTATCAGGTGGTCGAGCCAGCTGGTGTCAGTCTCATTTGTCTGGAAACTCTCTGTCTCCAACAGCTTAATCAGGTACTCGACCGTCGTCCTGAAGTCACCACGGATGGACAGCTCCTTTAACGCTACCACCAAATTTCTGAAAGCCAACAAACCAGACAGTTAAAGCGCCAATCTGCTCTAGCGGTCTGCTTCTCTCTCAATCGCGCGGGGTGTGTGTGTGTGTAAAATGATGCCCCGGCAAAGGAATTATTAAGGGAGGTGGGCTGACTGGATTAGGTGCATTTTTGGATGTGTGACTATCCCAGTAAAATGGTGTCCTTTTAGGAAGGCAGGAAGTTGAACCCAGGGGATGGATGGATGGATGGATGGATGGATGGACGGACGGACGGACTGACTGGGCGCCCCATAAAAAGTGAGCAAATGAAGCATCCCAACATCCTTCTGTGGAAGCTCCTGCAGTGTTTCCACCACCCATGAAAGTCCAAGCAGAGACAATACTGACGAGATGGCCTCCTCACGGTTCTCTCCCCAGGAGAAACAGTGTCCAAACTGGGAATCTGCAAATTCATGCAAGCCACCGGCGGCTGCCACGCTGAAGTATCCCCAGACGTTCTTATTACTGCGGAAATTCAGTTCTTGCACGGTGCCAGAGCTGGGCTTGAAACCCTGCAAGGGGCGGCAGAAGACAGGCAGCAGTGAGAGCAGGGCGGACAGGCCCTCGTGAACGCTGCTCGGCTTTGGCAAAGTCAAAGCACTTCAGAGCCACACAGGCAGTGCCTGGCAGCACTCCAAACCCGGAAAGGAGAGGGCTTCTTAGCAGTCAGGAAGTGCGGCTTTAGGGTCCTCTCCTGGTGCACTGGGTCTGGGAGTAACAAGTGTTCTCCGTGACCATTTAAACCTGCTACGCACCAGGATTCTCTTCCTTCCCTTTCAGGGGTCAGCTGCGACTGCCAAAAAGTTTGACGGTGCCACTGGAAGCAGTTATCCAAAATCAACATACTGTATGCCGAAAATAATGGAAAATAAATGGTGGTCTTTTTCACTGTGCTCCTTCACCTGTACAGATGTTTGCACTAAATCTCTAAGCCATGCTCGTTATTTCTGGTTACCAATTGAAATAGCTACTGGCAGAACTTGGCATAGAAAGGCACAGAACAAACCCTTTAAACGAACAAAAACAGGCAGGTTTTTTAATACCTATAAGGTGCCTGGTACAGGTGTTTGCAACTGTTCTAACAGAAGAGTTCTGTCCCCTGGTGTGGCAAGTTCGAGCCCGCCCAGCTATGGGGACCCCCAGTCACCCTGGGCATTTCCTCTCCTTAAGAAGAAGGCACGATAGGTTTTTAACTCCACTGACTTCATCAGGGTTTTCACTGGTGATTCGTGCTGCTATGACGTGGCCCCTGGGAACTGGAACGTTGCTGGGGCCCTCAAAAGCGATGGGACTGTCACCCCACGGGGACTCTCCATAGAGAGCCCGGATGTCCTTTATTCTGTGCAACGGGACCCCCATGGCAATCTGAAAGGGGGGAGAGAAGGAAATGGAGACAAGCCGAGGATTTCTTAGGCTTCTCAGTGCTTCTTCTCAAGGAGCTTAAGAACAGAGAGACAGAGTTTATCTGTAGCAAGTTCTTCTCTCTCTTACACACATTAGAATCACTGCTGGAAAAACTGACTTGGGAACATGAATACCTGGAGTTGAGCAGCCGGCAGGTTAACGTCAGCGATCATTTCCGTGCAGGGGTGTTCCACCTGCAGGCGGGGGTTCAGCTCCAGGAAATGGAAACTCCCTCCTTCACTGTAGAGGTACTCAACGGTCCCTGCACTGACGTAGCCAACCATTCTGGCAAGGCGCACAGCACACTGGCGAGAGGACAGAAATGCAGTAGAGCTCTGACAGAAATACGAGGCTCCCGGGGACATCATTCAAGTAGAACTGCTCCCGAGGAATGAGCGGTTAGATTTTAAAGCGAAGCAGGGGATCTAACTTCAGTGAACTCATTACGGACCATATGTGGAAGACTAAGTGGGCAGGGTATCTGTAAGAGCTCTTCCTTTTTATGAATGCCACAAAGTACAAGTTCACAACGAAGTTGGAAAAACTGTGAGGACCAAGGATGAGAAGACCTAGGTTCAAATCCCCCTCTGCCATGAGGCTCCCTTGGCGACTTTGGGCCAGTCAAGGTTTCTTGCGTCTGATTTAGCTTATAGTGCCGTCAGCAGATTAAAGGGGAGGGGTGTGGGAAATAAAAGGGAACTAGCTTTGGCATCTTCAGCTGCAGGGAGAAAGAGAACAGAAGTAAAATAAATGAACAGTGTTCACTGAAAGGCTGCAATACCCAAATCACGCCCTACTACGTTGAGAGCTTGCTCTGGGGCCCACTTCCCAGAAGTCACATCTGTGGTTGGTCTTAGTCCTTTGCTGCCTGCTCCCACCCCAGCTTCACGCAAAGCTGCCAGGCACGGTAGGAAATGAGCACCTGCTCCATGTTCTCGAAAACAGCAGGAGGCGCCACAGTGGCAGGGGCTTCCTCAATGATCTTTTGGTGCCTCCGCTGGATGGAGCAGTCCCGGCTGAACAAGGAAATGGCGTTCCCGTACTGGTCGGCCAAGACTTGGACTTCAAGGTGACGGGTGTGCTGCAAAAACTTCATCACGAAAATGGGGGACCCGGGGACCTCGCTCTGCACCTGTTGGACAAAGGGAGGGAAAATAAAGCTAAGTGCAAACGGATTTCAATTCTCCAAACGGCTGGCTAGAAATCTGGGGCGTTAGTCCGATGCATTGGGAGAGTACTCTGGGTTATAAATGTACACAAACCTCTCCATAAAAACCCCTTAATTAATCCCAAACCATTCAGTAATCCCTCAGTGTGGAATTTAAAGGAAGCCGAGGAAAGGGGATTCCATAAACTATGAGGAAGTACAGGCTGGCATTCCTTCTTTGGAGGAACACGGCTGAGGTGGGTTTCATGGGCACCGGGAACCCTTAAAACGGCGAGCGATCCAGCACTGTCGAATCCCACGGCAGCCCCTTCTTTACTTGTCTGAAGCGGGCAGGGAACTCCTCCACTCCTTCCACGATCCGGATGCCTTTGCCGCCACCCCCCTTGGAGGCCTTGATCATCACTGGGTAGCCAATTCTCTTGGACGCCTGATAGTTGAGAGAAGGGAAAGCAAGGGAGGAGGAGTCAAGTGCTGAGGAAGGCTTCTCTTGAACCCAGCCCTGAACTTCCCCTCACAGGCCTTGCGTTGCCCCAGACTAACTCAGCTTTCCTCCAAACTGGTCTGTTCAGGCCTGGTCCCAGCCAGATCTACAGGCACTGGCATATGACCTTGGCATTAAATGCAGAGAGGCATCAGGCCTCACTATCTGGCTTCACTATGGAGACGGTTCCATCAACAGCAAGACGTAGTCTTGTATTACCTAAACTGGTAAGGACGTGTGTTTGACTGCCAACCGCTTTACAATTTCTGCAGCACCTTATAAGCCTGCACAAATCCTAGGAACATGGGAACAGAGTCATGCTGAAAGGATGGGCTTTATTACCATTTATGTATTAATGTATGTCCAGCAAGAAAAAAATGCCCTGTGCTTAAAAATCCACAGAAGCCGAGCCTTATGCTGGATCAGGCCTTCCAATTCTCTCCCCCCGCGGAGGAGGGAAATGAATCTTTTAAGGAACAAAAATCTGCCTTTAGCAGCCAGCCAGATATCCAACGGGAAGCCCAAAGGCAGGGCTAGCATTAAGAAAACTGGCATTCTTCCTCCATGGTGGCCTAAGCCTCTATCACGTTTTCCTCTGTTGTTATTTATAGAACTTTAACTCATTAGAAGGTATCTGGACCCAGAGCCGGTGTGCCTTCCGTTACCTCCAAGCCTTCTTCCATGTCCTGCACACAACCCTGCTGATATGTTTCCAAGGGAACCGTGAGCGTTCCCACCTGCTGCTTCTCCTCCTGGGTCCACTCAGCGACTAAGTCTAGAAAAATTCACAGCAAAACCATGAGGGGAACAGCTACTTCTTTATGACCGAAGGAGAGGCTTCATCTTGCCCAACTCGTGCCAAAAAATAAGGCAAGGGGTAAATCAGAGTGCAAGAAAACTGAAGAGATTTCAGTCAAGCGGGCCTTGCAGCCGTGCAGACCAAGCTGGAAGCTTTTTCCTGTTCCATTATATCTGGACTGGCCAAGACGGAAGCTGGCATCGCAGCCACAAAACACCGAGTAAAAAGAGCGACAGAGGAAGTTCCCTTACCGCTGCCACTCCACGGCAACGTTGGAATATGGATGGTCTGGGCCACAATGGTAGAAGCCACTTTGTCCCCCAGGGCCCACATGGCTTCGCTGGGCGGGCCTAGCAAACAGAGGAAAGAGGGTCAGCCTGACTTTTTGGGAAAAAGCTGTCAAGAAGGCTCAGTGCATGAGCTCTGCTGGAATGCCTGAGGCTTGGACAAAAGCAAAATAGCTCAGCTATACTTAGGCAGGATTAGAAATGCTGTCTGTGAGCTCACTTGCACCTGTTTTGCTTGCCAGGCGTTTAACCTTGATCGCACAGAAACAGGAGAGGCCCCTTGGTCCCGGGAGAAAACCAAGCACATCAGGCAGCCTGGGTGGACGCTTTAGAGGACTGCATAAACACTGGTCTCTGCCACAAAGGGATTAAATCTAAAACTTATTCCAGAAGAACACCAATAAGAACAAAAATGGGTGTCCAGGAAAGAAAACCTATTTTTGTTAATCAGCTAGAGCAAGGTATGGGACAAAATTTCAAGGGAGATCATGTGGAAAATGCACACACACGAATCCAGGCTCTGCAATGTTGCAAGGCAAAAGGTGAGCAGGTGGGTGGCATACACAGCAGGGAGACAGAGGCCAACATTTTCTATGCCATCTGGCACTTAGCTGTATGTGTTCCAGAGACAATACAGAACACCTACCTAGGAAAGCAATCCCGTGTTTGTGCAGCAACTCTGGAAGTTTAGGGTTTTCAGAGGCATGCCCCCAACCAGCCCATACTGCCTGGAAGGAAAATATTTAGATGATTTGTTGCACTGGATCCCAAAGGGATCACTTTGGCATTTCTATTGGCTTCTAGCAGTTCTATCCTAGCCATCATATTTACATCACACTTTTCTATCAGAAGCTCGAGGCAGCCATCTCCCCCCTCCCCATCCTACTCCCACAACAACTCTGGGAAGTAAGTTGGGCTGAGAGAGGTCAGATGTGTTCACACAACATGCTTAACCAGGTCAGGCAAAGGCCTAGCAGATGCATTCACACAACAGCATTAAGCTTGTTTAAGGTTAATACTAAGTAGTTTTTTTAAAAAATGTAACTGCTCTATTTTACGTTAAAGCTTTTAACAGATTTTTAGAAAGTTAAAGATACAAGACACCAAGTAAGAAAAAACAGCTATAGAGTAAAAAAACATTACGGATAGCTTTTTGTGTGAAATTATCCAACCTATCTGGTTAGTTTATGGCTCAATACCTTATGCAAATGATGTTTAAGCTAAACATTAATTTAAAGACATGGTTAATCACATTGGGTGGCCCAGAGTCACCCAGGGAGCTTCCGTGGCTGAGAGTGGCAAAGGTGGTCTCTCCCCACCTTTCCAAGACCTTCACCGCTTGATCACTGTGGCCCCCCGTGTAAATCATAAATCCCAATAAATTGCCCCTTTCCGTATTTTAATCTCTTCTGGGAAGCCTTGAGGGAGCTCTCAGAGGCTTAAATCAGCAGGCTGCTCAATGAGAAGGCCTACAGTGGTGGGCCACCTTTTCTTAAAGCATCTCAGCCTTCCTACAACATTCTGCATAGCCTGTCAAGAGAGAGCTGGGCATGTTTTCATTTATCTTCTGAGCCAATGGGGTGGTGGTGAGATTCAAGGGGTCTTCTCATAACCAAGTATAAAACCTAGAATATCCCACGGAATGACATCCTCCATGATAAACAAAGTTCTGTAGCAGATGACCAGGGAAATTAAGGGAAAAGCTAAAAAAGCTTACTTTAAAAAAAAACCTTGACCTTAGGCCAACAAAACAAGCCTGTTTATCACAGGCTGCAGTGAATAAATACTGTAGCGAAGAGGACAAAAACAGGCTTGTTTTGTTGGCCCAAGAAAAGAAAGGAAGACAGAAAACTTGGGTAGTTACCTGCACTGGAATTCTTTTTGAGATATCCAAAATCAATTCTACGTTGGCATAATTGTTATTATTGGTTCCACCAGAGACAGGCACGTAGTGATCCGCCATTTTGATGTATTCTACAAGATGTAAGGTTTTCAATCAAATTGTGTTGCTGAAGAAACATGCACACATCTGGGGAAAAGCAGGCAATGCCTTGGCTACGTACCTGCATTGGCTTTAAGGTCCTCAGGTGTCACCATAACCACAAACCTGATGGCTCGTTCATTCCGGAACATTTCATAGGCCCACCTGCGGATGGAGCGCATGCACTTCACGGCTGCAATGCCATTGTTGGCAATCAAGACCTGGGATTGGGAAAAAGGAATGCACAGGCCGGTCACTGCTCCAGAAACCATACTCGATGAGGGGACACTGAAATGGAGCTTCACAAAATGGAAACAGAGATCAGTGGCAGGGCCCTCACTGTGCATAGGACATGATACAAGTTCAGTCCCTGGACTGGACAATCCAGTTCTTTTGGGGCCAGCAGGGCTCCAGGGCTCTTTCCCAGCTCAGCCATAAAACCTTTCTAGGTTAGCATTTCCACTGTGCTTCTGGAATACCTGCCTTGATTATATAAAACTTTATTTACATGTGCTGGGCTTTACATCAGAGGAACGTATCTAAAAGGCAGCCACTCCAAATGCATCACAAAAGGTCACATGCACAGGGAAGCATCATTTCTTCTTTAGCAGCAATACCTTTTCAATAACACGGTTTCCTCCAAAACGAGTCACAAATTCAGCAGGTGATGCCACTGTGAAGTCCCTGTGGAGATCCAGTTTCCTCTGCTCCCGTCCTTTCTTAACCAGGTGCATCCCTGACATGCTGGTTCTGGAAGGAGGTGGAAACATATCTATCGTTTGAATCTATAGTTTGGATCTGTTCCTCAGAGAAGAATGGAAGGTGGATCTCAAATTGTTTAGAAGCTGTTATTTGGACTGCTAGGGAACAGCAGTCAATAAGGCACGCAGATGAAGGTGGAACAAGTTTCTTAATAAAGGTGAAATTGTTCCACTAACTGCCAATTGTCAAAGTTCAGGCCAGGCATGACTATACAGTTCTGTTCTTCCAGAAGTAAAACCTTACATTCGGGAACTAGGTAACAGCAAAAATACCAAGAACTCAAGATGGCTGGATAAAGTACAGTATTGCAGATAAGAAGACGTTTATATGCAGACGATCTGCCTACTGCAAGCCCCTTCTCTCTGTGTGTCTTGGCCCCAGCATTTAAATTTTAAGCCTCTTCCTCCCACCCTTTCAGTTAACAGACTTTTGATAAAAGGTGGCACTTCTAACACAAAACACACACAACTTATGAATTCTACTGCCATAGGATAAAACACTGCTTAAACAGTGGCATTAATATACAAAGGAATCTTTACAGAGATCTGTCTACAAACACTACATGTACGTGCATGCTCTCTCTCTCTGAATGAGAATGGATTCTGGAAACAGTTTGTAAGATGCCCTATGATTGCGGGCTGTGAGCACAACCAAGAAGGAAAGAATGTTCTTACACCCTGCATCTAGAGGGTTTTTTATTGTTACAAACAAAATTATGGACTGTTCAGGTCTTGGTTCACCCAAAACAACAGCTATCAAAATTCTCATATTTGAAATAAAAACTCCAGAGGAAAGGTGAACTTTGCCAATCAAAGCATTATGTATTACACCGATTAGGGGAAACTAGATTGAATGCGCTACTCAACTCCTTGTCAAAAAGCAACAGGCCTACAAGAAAACTTGGGCACGTCACATCACTTTTTTTTTTCAGCCCCAAGAACTCTTTACGTTGCTCTGTTCTATACAGCTTGGGGAAGTATAATTTATCCATTTAAAGAGTGACGGTGGTTGGGATACATATACATAATTGCTTGCATAAGAACTGGCAGTCGCTTTATATTCAAATAATGTTGGAGCCCAACCAATTTATACACAAGGATCTGATGCAGAGTTTCTGTTCAAACTGTCACTATCCTTAAAAAGCCACAATGGGTTGATGAAATTGCAAAACTCCCATTACCACTCAACAACCATTAATCATTTATATTACATTTCTAGTCTAGAATAGCCTTCCCCAACTGGACGCTTTCCAGCAGTGTTCCACTGCTTCTTGAAGCCTGCTGTAAATCCTGGGAGATGCAGTCTCTCACCTCTGCAGGGCACCCTGTTAGAGAAGGCCTTCTTCATCACACTCATAAAGACACGGTCCCATATTAACCAGTCTTCCTGGGAGACCCATCAAGTACAGTCCAGAATTATCTCGGTGGCAAGGCCCTAAATGGACACGATGTCCTCCTCCTAGAACGAGTTTTGTTAGGCTGCTGGCAAAGAACTGATCCTTCAAAGGCTCCAAGCTTCAAAAGTTACAGCTTCTGAAAAGTTACAGCTTTTGGGAAAAAAGAGAAGTCCAGAACGCATCCTCTCCAGCAGCCAACACCCAGAGAAGCAGGGATTAACACCAGGCAAACCACTGAGCAGACACAATACCCTAATCAAAAAACCACCAAGGAGAAAACCACGCCCCGCCAACACTGGCAGGCAAGCGACTGAATATAAACAGGCAGCAAACCCCACTCTCACTCGCACTGATGATGCTGCCTAGTTGGGTAATGAAACGTCTGCATGCCAACCACCAAGCTCGGAGTGCATCAGGGACTCCACAGTTACAGCAAGAAATTGTGACCTTGTTTTTTTCTCTGGTTAGACAGTAAACCGATTTTGCTCCATCGGCTCCCCAAGCTGGTGCCCAGTGGGGCCCCAACTAGCCCTACCGCCCCACCTTGTGACTTCAGCCCACTGCTCTCGTGCTTTTCCAGTTAAGCACCCTCTCCTTGCCCAGCTTCTACCCTATCTCACCACTGCCACTCTGCCTGGGGCTCTGCTTTCACCCTCCCAGAGAAGCAGCTGCAGCATAAGATAGGAGAGCCAGCAAATGTTTGTTTATGTATTTATTTATTTATTTAATTTATTAATCAAATTTAGCCACCAATTTATGGAGCAAAGAAGGAAGAACACTCCACAGAGTTTCACTAGACAGCTTGGCTTTAAAACAGTAACAAACATACAGTATCTTCTCCTTCTAACAGCAAACACGGTGCTGAGTGCCAACAGGAGTCAAAGTCCACGCTGACCAACAATGAACAAGAAGGTAAGAACATGCTAAGGGGAACCCTGATGTTTTTAGAAGGACAGTCAACACTCCAGAAGGGAGTGAAAATACACATCCAGAAAAGTTTCAGGGCAGATGGTTCGTGCTTGATAGACAAAGAATGCAGAATATTATTGGGAAGAAAGGATCAGAGGAAATGTAATACCTGATTGGAAAGAATGGATGGCCAGACCCCTGATTAGTAGCCTTCACTGGGAGGCAGCTTATCCTGTGCGGCAACATTTAGTTGCAGGTGCTCACCTGAAATGAGATGCAGGCACCACCATTTTTACAGAACTAACCAGACTTTTATTTCAGCATAAAATAAAACATGTGAGAAGTTTTCAGAGAAGCTCTTTCCTTCCCTGAGTACCTCTTGATCCTCATCCTTACAGGCTGAATGGGCTGGGTGGGGAAGAGCCTATACCAGTCCAGTGCAAGACCAACGTTAAGAGGAGGTCTAAACCATTAACAAAGTCGTACCAAAAGGAACTTTCTCCTTACCCTCCTGTCTGCACACGATTGTAATCTGGTTACACCCACAAGGTTGTAGAGGGCGTGCAGTTAAGTAGGTGGCTTGGGGAAGCAAGGACAGCCGGAGGCCGCGGTAGCGCTCTTTTCCCTGGAGTAACGGGTGGTGCCCACTCCCATGTCTGCATTACACTGGGGCGTGTTGTGGAGTAGGGTGGGAATAAGTCACGGAAATGTAGGCTACGAAATACATTTGGAGGCACAGAATCAGCTTTCCAACTTCCCACAGCAATGTACAAAACAACCACATTTTTAAAAAATCGGACCAAAACAAACAACGACTGGAATCCATGCCTTCCACATTTTTCATTATTGATGTTGCTGTACATTTTTAGATTGGGAGAAAGCTGAATGACACAATATAACGGCCATATGAAACAGAAAGTTTTGTAAAGCTTTTCCTCACTTTAATGACTGTTTTTAAAAAAAAAAGGAGAGGGGGAGGGAAGATGGGCCTCGGCAAACAGAAAAAGTGGGTCAGGGCAGGCAAAAGTTAAGAAGAGGGTGAAGAAATACTTCTGATGCTAAGCCATGCAAGGTGGGCTTGTTTTAGAAATTGGACAGTTTCGCTGGGGAATATTTCCTGGAAACCTCAACAGAAAACAATCACTGAAAAGTGAAGACATAATTAAGGAATTTGCTTCTGAAATTGTCTTAAGGAACTCTCCTCAAACAATGGAGTGTTCGCAGTATCTGTGGTATGCATTTATTTGCAAAGTACAGCCCAGACCAGGGGCTGAAGGACAAAAGGGCGTCTAAGCTGTAGTGCTTTTGGGAACACCCACACATGAAAAGTCATTTACTCTCGGTAGCTGCTTTCTCTACCTGCCTCCCAGCAGGAGGCAATTCTTAGCCCTCAAAATGACCATACAGGAAGTGCCACAAGCTGCTGCTGCTGCTGCTGCTGCTAACATCTCCCCCTCCCTGCCTGATCTCTGCAAAGGAACTGGAGTCCGTCTCATGCACAAGCTCAAAACAGAGAAAGGAATGTTCATTTGGTCGTCCTGAGCGGTCCCATTTCTCTTTTTCTGTTTTGCTGTGGAGCAGATGGAAGACTTCAGCCGCCAAAACCAAACCAAGTCGCAATTCTGCTGGCCAGTACTGACCTCAGAGGCACTGCACCCAGTTCAGGCCTGCTCCCTCTTCCTCTCCTGTTCTGCCGCTTCGGAGCCCCCCAAGAGCCAGGCAGGAGCACAGGCGGATGCCACCCTGCTGCCTCTTCCTCCTCCTCCATTTCTGTGACTCTCCCTCCCCTTGGCTTCCCCTTCTCCATGGGCAACCTGCCAGATACTCAGCAACTCTCTAGCAGCAGCACCACCAGGTGGTTCAAGGGAGAAAAACTGTCCTTACATTAATAATAATAATAATAATAATAAACCAAGAGAAAAAGAAAAATGGTGATTATATAGTGAAAAAAAAACCTAGATATGAAAGAATGAATAAATAAATGTAATAAAGAAAAAAATCAGGAAACAGAGAAAAGAGGATCCATATACTATCCACAGATAGTGATATAAAATTAATTAAATCCTTAAATCTAGGCCGTGTAGAAACATACTGCTTCACCTTTTCATTTTTAGGACATAGAGAAATTTCAAAAACACATAACCCATATTCTGAATCCATTCTTTAGAATCAGGAGGATGTTTTTTTCCACTGATGTAACATTATCCTCTTGGCCTGCTAAGGGGGTTCACACCCCTTTCCCCACTATTTCCAAGTTTGGGTTATTCCACAACGTCAATTTCTCATGTGATCTGGCATCAAAACATAAGTGCTTATCTATTGAAGACTAACTATGTCTGGCAGTTTTTAAGGCTGGAAACAAATATCTCTGTTTGATATACCTGGAGCCTAAACCCTGCCAAGATTCCAGAAGTGTCACACATTTTTAAAGACAGAGAACGGGAGACAGAGACAAGCCTTTTTGTAGCACTTGCAGATGGTGGGGCATCCTCTCTCAGAACAACATAGGATCCATCTCTTCCCACTCTGAAGTCTGGGAGTCTCAAAAACAACAAGATAATCACGCCCTTGTGTCTTGCACCTTTGGTCTTGCGAGATTTTACACCAGCAAGCTCAGAACAATTCAGATATTATTTGGGGTTGAAAGCAATACAACTGCAGACCCGTGTTTTTGAAGCAGCTAATGCAGAAACAATTGTACTGCCCCTGGGAATACAATAATGGCTCTGATGAATTGGAGAGCTTGGCAATCTAGTCCTGATTTTCCCCTCTTAGGGATCTGGAACAGTCAGACTTTCCAGAAAGTTCACAAAAGGAACACAAAGGAAAACACCCTTTCCAGTCTGGATGCCAAAAATGACCATGTGGTATCAATGTAGCATTGGCAAATTAAGTAGCCACAGAGGGTGCTCCTGACTCAGGGAGGCTGGTAAGAAGGTTTGGGCCACCTAATTTCACTGAGCAACTGGAAGGACTTACCTTCCCATACAAGAATCTTCCAGGCTTGGGACATACTTTCATCCTTTCTGTGTCACAAAGAAGAAAAATACAGTCTTAAAACAGCAAGAGGCTGACACGGGGCCTCCAGAATCGTGATTTAGTTATCAACTGGGAAACTATCCTTGAACCTTGATCCCAAGCAGCCTCTGATACTTAGCTTGCTGATAAATGTTTATTATCAGCACTGTAGCTGATTTAATGGCACTAGGAATTGATCTGTTGCGTTTGTATTTTATGTCCTCCTTTTTACTGGCACATGTTGCATGCCCTTTTGGAAAGGTCTTTAAGAAAAGGAGGATATAAATACATAGAATACTGCAGATCAAAGAGCCAGGCTTAAAAAGATTTATCTCAGCATCCAGGTAAAGTGGGAGGAGATGGGCGGTGGCAAATTCGATAAAGAAATAAATAAAATAAAGACGTGAGAACCTGTGCCAGCTTTCCCCTCAGACATCATGGCCTGAAACGTCAGCAAACCAAAACAAATTTGCTGCAAAAAAAGCTCCTGCAAATGGAGGGAAAGCTACAGTACATATCAGACAAACATTTCTAAGGAAGGGGTTCCAAACAACCCTTCAGACTCCATTTCTGGATTAAACACCTTCCCGGTACCATTCACCTCGCCTTTGAAAGTGATCAGGGCAATAGTTTGGCACTTTTCCCACGCAGATTGACAGGGAGGGAATTCTGCACTTGCAAGACCCAGACCAAATGATATTTCTGTCCTGGCAGCGGCACTTTCTGGTGTTGAAATACTACATATGGGAAGTTCGTAATACTTGAAACAGAGCAAAAGAGCAAATGGGGTAAATCAAACACATCAAAGCAAACAGAAGCCCAGACTGGGTTTTGCTCAGGTTACTGAGTCAACCAGGAGAAATGACACACAGACAGATAAGCTTTTCCGTGGTTGTTTTTTTTAAAGCATTTTATCAGAAAGTCACAGTCCTCATATGATTCCATTTTAATCTTTTGCTCAGCATTGCTTTCTCCTTTTTCCAATTGTTCTCCTAAGCACAGTAGAAAAGGCCCAAGATTAACAACTTGCATTCTTAGAGCAGCAAGCTAAGACGCAATTAGGCAGATCCTAAACACACCGTGCTGCATTTAACATAGCTCACCCTGAGGCAAATGTGCACAGAGCTCCATTAGGCTGCAGCTTGGTGCACATTTACCTGAGAAGAAGCTGCCGCACTCCTCTGCATCCTGTATCATACCAGGACGTTCTGGGTGCTGAAGCTAGCAAGGACTGTTTCACCTACCAAACTCAACCCGTATCACACAAATATATTTGTCAGTTTAATTCATTACATTATCTATTCACTATGCTGACAGGTTTTCAACTTGTATGTCCCCTAGAGTCCCTGGGGACAGAAGCAGTCAATAACACTTCACAAATAAAACAGGAAATAAGTTATGTTGTGCTTGGAGCAGCTGCACGTACATTTTAAAATGGCAGTGGTACAAATACTGAAAAACAAAAATGGTTAAAATGCAGGTTCAAGCTACTAGAATGAGGTTTGCTGAACAGGAGCTTCCATCCAGCAGGGCAAAGGTCTCTCGAGATAAATCACATTTAACCAAATGTTGGAAGACGAGAGACAGCCCATCCTGACCCTCCTTGAGCTGGTTCCTCCCGCAGGGTCAGCCCAGAGAGGCCAGGCCAGCCATGCCACCGCGCTGCCTACCTCATGACAGTGCCGGCTTCCGCGTCCACGGAGGAGGAGGGGCCGAGGCTGGCCAGGCTGCTCCGTCTCCTCCTGCCCGTTGGAAAGGCTCCTCCAGCTACAAGCTCCTCATCGGAAGAATTGTCTTCAAAGGAGCCCAACACAAACTTGGGCATTGCTTGCTGCTTCCTTCGGGCAGGGCTGGCAGCCTGCTCTTCGCAGGACAGGGACCGCATCTGCCTCAGGAGCTGTGTTGAGGAGACACTGACAAACCGGCTCAAAGGCCTTGTGGAATCAGCAGCCGGAGACGGCAAACAGTCCGAGGAAGAGCGGGGAATGGGGGGTTTGAGTTGGCAGGAGGGACGTGCAGGCTGCTTAGAGGGCTCTGTGGACGTCTGGCTGCAGGGAGGGGGCTGGTGCAGCAGGGCTGCGGGGGCCTGGCTGGGCTCTGACGATGCAGCTTCCATCCCGTCCTCCGGGAACTGTGGAGGGAATCCGCTGGAAGGCAGCTCCTGGACTTCAGGAGGGGTCACCTGCTCAAGCTTCAGTTTTTTTGAACTAAGTTGAGGACGTTTTGCCATCTTGGTCCAAACCAACCACACCCCAAGCAACAAGGCCAAGAACACTAGCAGAACCATTCAGGAATCCTAGAAACAAGAAGAGAATAACAGCATTCAGTTGGGGAAGGAATACTGAGGGAACCCTTAGCCCTTGATCCCGAGCAGCCTCTGGTGCTTAGCTTGCTGATAAACGTTTATTATCAGTGCTGCAGCTCATTTAATGCTTGTGGTGGATGCATTAATTAAAACAGGGATAAAATATCAGTGCCTTGGCAACTCAGAATGGGGATTTTTTTCCCCTTGATCTAAACCAACTGCAGAGTAGAGAGAGGATGCGCAGAAATGGGGCAAGTCAGACCCCCACACAAGTATGAAGCCACACCAGCAACCTCCCTCCCTTGCCTCTTAAGTTACAGACTGACACACACATCAGTAGCTCACAGCTTCGGAAAAGATCCACCCCGTTTTATAACACCTCTCCAAGGCCTGAATTCCTGCTTGCCAGGCAACTACTCGGCCTGAGCTATAAAGGCTCCTGCTATTTTTATCTTCTGCAAAGAACGTCCTGGCTGGCTGTGGCCTTGTACCAAGGTCCCAGATGTTATGATGAGGCTATGCCTCCGCCCCTTCCCCACACGGCTCCAGCCTCTTTTGGCAAGACCCCCCCCGCACCTGAAGACCCTTGCCTTCAATTCCAAAGTCTCTAGAAGTGGCCTTTCTCCCACAGTCAAGTTCAATGGATCAACAACAACTTTTGTAACAACAACCAACATTATAAGGGACTGAAGTCCTATTTTATTTGTTTTTCAAATTTTGTCACCGCCCATCTCCCCCAAAAGTTTCCAAACTATGAAGTTTTCTTCTCTGACCTGGATCAACTTGGGACAAACCATTCAACTTCTCAGGCTCAGGAGCAGAGATGCGTTTCCATTAGTATTCAGAGTCTCAGTTCTCCACCACACTACAGCCTACAGCAGGATTTCTCAGCCTTGGCCGCTTTAAGATGGGTGGACTTCAACTCCCAGAATTCCCATGCTGGCTGGGGAATTCTGGGAGTTGAAGTCCACACATCTTGAAGTTGCCAAGGTTGAGAAACGCTGGTCTACATCCATTTCGCCTTCAGCATGCAGCACACGATCCAGATTACCGCACATTCACAACTGGCCCCCAATTTAAGGAGCAGCTTTCTTCCTTTTAATCGTGCGCACATTTTAACATTGTTTACCCCCAAATCTCACTAAATTGGACTTTCCAAGAAAGGAATACAACTACAGCCTCAGTTAAATCAAAGCCTGAAGCTTTGCTAATCAAGCAAATATTTCACATTTATTAAGGAGGGGGGAGGGAATTCCATATGATAATCAAAAGAAAAGGGAAACACTAAAAAAATAAAAAGATGAATACATTTGCTGCCAACCTGTTTCAAACAAAAATATTCTTAGAGCATCACTAACCTCCTGTTCCACAAAACACTTACAAAACACACCAGTACTCAAACAATGAGAAGTTCCTTGGATGAACTGCGGGGAGAAACCTGCAATCCTAAACACTATATCTCACGGATTACCTAAAGCTGCCTTAGCTAATTACAAACTGCCATCTTTCCCAGCTTTCTCTAGTCTATTAATACACTTTCTACAAAAACTCACTTTCCTACAAGCTAATTAGTTACTGCTCCTTAGCAAGTCAGGGAATGTTAGATTAATTTGATCTTGCCAGGGCACAGTCACAGGCACGCGCGCGCACACACAACAATTTGCATGTTAATGTCCTTAGTGCTGGAGCCAAATTTGCAAGCTGATGGTCATGCCGATAGCAAACAAAATGTACAGTCGCCAATAGCACATCCAAAGTCTTCATTAGTAGAAACTTACCAACAGATAATAAATTTATGAAATCAAATAACTTTATTACAGCCGTAAGGCCAGAAAACAGTGATATAAAACCTTTTGGCTAAGATCAAGTGTAATAACAACATTAGAAAACGACAGCTCAGAACAGAGTGAACAAGTTCTTTCTTTGCTGGGGTACCATCTAATTTTTAAATATTTTGGCTTTTCTGCTACTTACATCTCACACCTGCAGCCATCTACTCAAAACTGAGTGCCCCGAAATCAGTGCTTCCCAGTATGAAAGAAGATTACACCCTTCTGTTGGGTTTGTACGGCAATTTCTTTCTTGGCTGGAAGGCTGGCACAGCCCGTGCCAGGTGGCACAGCTCCAAGGCATTCTGTTGTCTGCCGAATAGGGCAATTTGATTTTAACTAGGGTAAAGTTCATCTGCCAGTACAAAAACTGACAACTGCTTTGAACGACATGTGCATCTCCCAAATGTTATTGAATACCAGATGGCTCTAACGGTGGTAACAACAACTTCCAGCATCTCACAAAGATTTGTTTGCTGTTGCCAAAAATAAATGGAAACAAAATTAAAAATCTGACCTTACAGTACTGTGCTTAAGATTATTTTTCCTTTGCCAATAAGCAAGAAAAATCTTAAGTAACACGGAGTATAGTTTAAAGGGTATGCTGGTCTTTGACCGTAATACAGACTTGATGGTATAAAGGAAACAACACTTGCTTTACTGTGTGCATAGCAGACGGTTTGGAGATGTTTGAACGGATTGCGCACTGGTTTGGCCAGAACTAAAGATTATAAGGAAAAATGGGGGTTTCTCCCTGAGGGCAGGGATATTTGCGGTGAATGTGGCAATATTCAAACAACTACCCATCTTTTACAGTGCCCTTTGGCACCGACGTGCACAGGGTGACTTATTGGTCGGAAACACCTCTGCCATCAATGTGGCCTGGTGCTGGGTTTTATATAAACGTTATATTTTTACTAAAAGTTTTTAACTTTTTAACTTTTAATTAATACTTTCCCCCTTTCTATTTCCTGCACTTCTGACACGAAACGCGTTATTCAAACCAATCCCAAAGCAAGGTTTGAGCACCGCTTATTGCGCCTATCCGGGCAGCGGCAGCTTTTCTCGCACGAGACGCAGCCGAGAGCCGCAAGGCCGTCCGTCCGTCCTCGCCCGGATCCCTCCCCCGGGCTCGGCCCACGTGCCAACCCCAGCTCCTTCCTAAGCAAATCTCCCCGCCGGGTTTAGGCAAAGCCCCGCCGTAACTAAGACAGCGCCGGCAGCTTGTTTGGGATTAGGCTGCAGGGCGAGGCGACGCCGTCCCCAGGAAGCCGCACCCTCCTTGGACCGGGGACGCGGCCTGCCCGCCCGCCCGAGGGCACCAGGGCAGGGCAGGGCAGACCGCTCGGCGGAGCCGCCCGGCGCGGCGGCCAAGCCGGGGAGTTTTCCCCAACTGCCGTCGCGGCTGCACGAAGTACCTTCCGCGGAGATCACGCGTGCGAAGCGCGGGGTTTGCGCCGCTGCCGCCGCCGCCCCTTCCTCGACGCCGGTGGAGCGCAGACCGCGAGCAGCAGCAGCGGCTGCTTCGGCCGAGGCCAAGTGGCGCCGACGGCGGGGAGGGGCGGCCGGCCGGGCTTCGCGGCGGGACCCGCGCCCGCTCAAGCAGCGGCTCCGGGCTGGCCCGCCCCCCTCCGGGCGCAGGGAAGCCGAGGAGCCGCGGGCCGAGAGGCCCCCCGCGGGCCCGGCGCGGTTCCCGTCCCCTTGGCAGCCCCGCGGCCGCTCGAAGGGAAGGCGGCAGGAGCGCCGGCGGGGGGGACGAAGGCCCCCCCCGCACCTTTCCTCCCGGGGGACGGAGCCGAGGGGGCGACTTGGGGCACCCTTGCCTGGAGCAGCGTCCTCTGCCTTGGCCCCTTGAGGCTACGCGGAGTCCAACTCCCAGCATTCCCCAGCCAGCGAACAGTTTCAAGGGGCCAAGGCCGAGAAACACGGCCCTGGGGAGACCCGCTTGGCTTTTGCAGACTGCCGCGTGGGGCACGGGGCGGGGCATCGCTTGCTGGCACAGTGGGGAGCTCAGCCAGCTCCAAGGCCACCCCCACCCCGTCAGGACAGGCCCAGCACTGTCGCCCCCTTTAGTATTTTCGCTCCCCTTGAAGGACGACCAAGGGACGCCGAAGCAAAACCTCTGGGGGTGGGGTGGGGGGCAAAGGGGCTTGAAAATCTTCCTGCAACCCCGTGGGCACGTCAAGGAAACTAACATTTAGAAGCAAATATTGGAAACATTTATTTCAGAACTCTGGAACAGTGACTCTAAAAGAATCCAACACGGGCACTAGTGTTACAGGAAAGAATTTTTTTAAAAAAGTGTCTTAAATCGGTATTTAACTATACCGGCCGGAAGTTCTCATTATGCAATTTGCATAGAACGATGAAAGCAAATCCTCCTCCCAACACACACAAGCTGGTGAAGTTCGCCACGGCTCCTGAGGCAACCAGCCTGCAACCAGCGGTTCTGCTGAGTCTTGCAGAGGAGGAATCCCTGCTGCTGTTACCACTAATCTGAACACACGGAAGAACCTTTTTGCTCTGCGCTTTTTTTTTGCCAACTGCAGCTCTCCTTTCTGTACCACTTACATAACATTTCCTATTGAATTCCACAATCTTTGGCTGGCCCTGAAAGGCAAAAAAAGTGGAATTCTTTCGGACTGTGGATCCACTTCCTGCAAGTCCAAAAACTAAGAATTATTTTTCACAGCACCTCGTGAAAGTCTTAATCGATAGCAGATAAAAAAAGACAAGCTGGGAAAACTAGATAAGGCATCAGCGTGGATTAAATAAACAGCTTACTGAATGAATTCTCCAGCAGAGGCAAAATAAAAAGGCAACTTCCTGGCTGTCAACATTTCCATTTTCCTTGAAGAAGCGCAAGAGAGGGAAACGAAAAACAAAAATGCCTGGGTCGCTACTGCATAGAACAGATCGGCACCATGATCTTCATACTAGTAAAGAATTCGAACAAAAATATCGCAATGCTCCTTTGCTACGATATTCTGTTTGCTCTGAAATGCTCCACAATTTAAAAAAAAAATGCTTGGAGCAAATGCCGTGGCCTGGGTTACTCCTGGACGAAGAGAGTGAAAATTTACTGTTTACAGCAGCTTCAAAGAAACTAGTCCAAGAATATTTCCACACAACCTCTCCAGCCTGATGGCGACGAAAATGGTGGTTCTAGGGTCTCGAGGGAGTTGCAGGACCCTCACAGGGCCCTCCAGTCAACCAGCCGCTTCCCAGATTCCTTCAAGAACTCATTTGTTTTGGAGAAATGCTTGCAGCCAAAGAAACCCCTGTGCACCGAGAAGGGCGAGGGATGCGCTGTCTGCAGGATGTGGTGCCGTTTCTGCAAGAAGCCAGAGGCGTTAGACTTCCCATTCCCCAGTCTGAAGAACCAGCGCGATTAAAATGCACAGATAAAAAGTTAGGACAGCCCTGAGCATCCTGATTCTCCAGCAGCTAGAGTTAAGCAAAGCAGCCATACAAGCAGGCCTCATTTCTGCATCTACTGAATTGGAACTTCGTGCTTGAATTCCTTTTAAAAAATTGAATAGTTTCATTGGCTAGGGCCACCCGCTGTGCAAAGGCTTGATTTGTTTTTAATCCTGGTTTGGTGAACAAGCTAGTGTCTGGGCCTTCCCCAGCATGTCCCACGCGTCTAATAGCCAACGTATCTCGCGCTTGACTGAAAACGACTCGGCTAGTAGCTCACTGGCGCGCACAGTCCCCTTCTAAAGCAACGCGCAAACCGCGCTATTGTCAGAAGTCAACTTCCAGGCAGTCATACGTACCCTGTCGATAGAGCTGCCTTTCCTCTGAGCATAGGCTCCCCAGAGCATGAAAACCAGGCCATCTAGGTTCTCGTTCAGCCAGGAGACCACAGCGTCCGTGAATTGCTCCCAGCCCCTCTCTCTGTGGGAATTGGCTTGATGAGCTCGGACCGTGAGAACAGCATTAAGCAGCAGCACACCTGAATTGTAAAGAAAATGGGATGCCGTTAGCTGGGATGCTGAAGACCTCCCAATAAAGTTAACTTTTGCTCTCGCCAAGGCTGGATAATCAACATCACTCGATATGCCCATCAAGGACACAACATGCGGTCAAAGATGATGGGACCAGGACGGTGGGCCTAGAACCATCTCCTCTCCCAGTTAATGGGGAAGCACAGCTTTTCACAGTCTCTTGAGTTATTAACTGCAATCATTTTTTCGCTATTACAGGTTTTGCTATAAGCCTCGCTTTGAAAGATTACAGTTGATTATTTGTGCTGCTTGATTAGAAACATGATTGTGAGGTTAGTATCAGAGAAATAGAAAACGTATTTAGGAGACAACCCCCACCCCACAAACTAAACCAGCCTGGATGCTCTCCAAATATGTGGCCTTCAATTTTCAGAATGGCCACAAAGGCTGGGTAACTCTAGCAGCTGAAGCATGAAGACAGGATAACCAAACACACGACAGCAACTGGGAAAAGATTGCTTCAAGATAAAAGAACGGTTCTGAGTCACCTTGTTTAGCCCATCCAGTCAAGTCTCCATGGCCAGGATGAGAAAAGCCTTCTATATCTGTAGCAAGCTCTCTGTAAATATTTTCCAGGCTATAAAAAAAAACAGGTTTTTTCTTCCCAAGTCTTAAAAGCACAATATTTTCACACAATACAGACTCAGCAATCAACTCACTATTAACTCTTCCAAAGAAGGCTAAAATAACACAGCACTCTTGAACCTAATAGAACTACATGACCAAAGCTGAGCCTTGCCTGGGTGGAGGTGGAACTGGCCTCTGGACGCTGAAGCAGAGCCCGTGGGCTTGGCCGGGCCCATGATATGGATCTTGACCCAAAATGACAACTTTTACCTAAAAGCAAAAGCAGAAAACATTCAAACGCTCAGCATTAGTTATTCCTGCTCTCAAATAATTTTGTCTAGATTAATGCTTCTACTCTCTTTCTTAGTTGCATTCCAGAAAAGCAGCAAAAGTGGTATTACGCAGAATTCAGGGACCCATCAGGGTGATAGGCGTTATGAATCGTAAAGTACCTGGATTCAGGCACTGCATGAATCCAGGGCTTGCTTAATCACAAATTACTGAACAAATCACCTAATGGCTTAATGTGTTGTGTGAACTCAGCTAATATCTAAGGGAGACCATAAAGGCCAAAAGAAAGGTAGTGCTACCCACTCCTAAAGGAACAAGGCAATAAATGCAGGCTCTGTCAAGGTTAATTGTAACAAGTCAACTCACGTCATGGATATCACACAGCTGGGTCCAAGTGAAGACCTGATGCTGGGGTGGATAAACTGTATAGTGCTTGCGTTCCTCAGCAACGAACGTCATTAGCTATTAAAGAGAAAAAAAATCATTTGCTTAGACCTCAGCTAAGGGGCACAGCAAACTAAGGAGATACGACATTCCACAGCATGCATCTATGCAGACGTTGCCACCTGATGGTGTCCAAAACTCATCACAAACTCTGCCGGCCAGGGATGACAGGATTCGGTTTCCAGGAGATGAAATACCGTGTCATTCTCCGGCAGTTGTCTCTTTGTATCTGAGCCGGGTCTTAATAATGTTCAACAACTTAAAAAAGGCCTATCAGCCAGCTGCTTTAAGGAAATACCTAACACGGTGGTGCGGTAACCCTGAGAATGAACTGCTGAGCAGGAAGCACTTGTCTAACCTTACATCAGCGAGAACAGACAAAATTTCATCCCAACACAGGCTCAAAAATTAGCAAGCAACCCTAGTCCTTCATTAGCTGGACTAAGACCTTGAAGCCAGAAGAGGGGGAGGCCCCCCCCCACAAAAAAGAGTCTTTCACGGGTTAAAGAGGAAAATCCTGGCTTCTTGCCCACCTGAGCAAAATAGGGCTTGGAGAACTCTCCGGCCAGCGAGACCCTCCAGCTCTGCCCGAGCTCCGCAGGAATGTAGCGGGCGGTGCGGGTCGCAAGCCTCTGCAGCGCCGCCTCTTTGTTTTTGCGGATGCGTTCCACCTGTTGCGGGCTGAGCGGGGGAGATCGCGGGGAGCAGCTGCCATTCTTCGGTCTTTTGGCGGCCTGGAAAAGGGAAAAGAAACGGGTCAGGGGCGGGGAAACGGAGGCGGGAAAGAGGCAGCGGGGAGACGAGCAAATTCCCAGGGCCGCTGCCATGTAAGTGAAGCAGCTGCGACTGCCGCCGGCACTTCCGGCCCTAGATAAACACGAGGGCATTTCGCGGGAAAAACAAACGCAAGGTCCCGCCCAAGCTCCTTATTGGCCCGCAGACCAAGGACTGCTCCCCCTCGCTTTTCTATTGGTCCATATCCATCATGTTCCCTTTTTTTCCCTTGGCCCGCCCCGTCCTAATTGGACTGCGGGTAGAACAGGCGTAACCCCTTACGACCAATCGCGACCAATATCTCGAGCTAGGGCCCGCCCCTCCCTCGGGTTGCTAAGGAAGCACGACCCTCGTTGGTTCACCCGCGCACGTGACCGGCTCCCGGAGCAGCGCGCCTTCTAACGAGAGCTTCCCATTGGTCTGTACCTCAGACCTTCTCCTTTACCCGCGAAAACGAGCAAGCTGAGAACATTCCCGGCTTCCTCCGTCCGGATCTTCACAAAGCGCGTCCTTCTCCGTCGTATTACTAAAGTGTTAATAAAGCTTTAATAAAGCTCGTCATAATAAACGCAGAAACAAACTACCTCAGCAGCCTCGGCTGACTCCGGGGAGCGGCTCCTCTTCGTACCGGGCGCCGCCGTAAAAAAGGAGAACAAGGACTTCTGCCCGATCATGGTGGCCCCGCACGCAGGTGGAATCCGGCGCTGCAGGTCGGGAGCGGCGGAGGCGGCCGGCGGGTGTCTGGAAGCGCCGTTCTAATTTAGCGCGAAGCTGCTGCGCACGCGCGGCCAAGGAACGCCCTCCCCGTTCGATTCGCTGTGGCCGGGAGAACAAAATGGCGGCGGACTTGGCGCATGCGCCCTGGCTCCTCCTCCCAGCCCGGGGGCGCCCCCTCCGCCGACGGGGCCCGCTGCGCCGAGGCCCCTCCCTGACCGGCCCGTCCAGCGGGAGCGGGCACCCGGGGGGCGTCCCCCTTCGTGCCCGGCGTGAGCGGCTCGGCGGGGCCAGTCCGGGGGCGCCGCTGACCGTCGCCGTCGGCCTTCTCGCGCCCCGGCCTTTGGCGCGGCGGGCGGAGCCGCTGCGGCTGCGGGCGGAGCCGCCGCGGGGGGTTCCCGCAGAAGAGGCTGGCTGCGGCTGGGAAGCCCTGCCCGGGAGGGCTGCGGTCCGGGGGCTGCCAGGGCTGCCCTGCTGGGGGGCGCAGAAGGGGAGGGCGGCCCGGCCCGGGGCCTCCCCCCCTCTCCCCGCAGCCGTATCCTGCAGTCGGCGATGGAGAGCGTCCTCATCCCGGGGCTCGCCGCGGGGAAGTCCCGGGCGCCCAGGGACGCGGCGGCGGCGGCGGCGGCAGGCTCTGCCGAGCAAGGCGGCCGGACGGCGGCGAAGAGGGCCCGGCGGGAGGCGTCCCCCTCGCCAGGCGCCCCGTGGGAGCGAATCCGGGCGGAGGGCCTCAGCTGCGACTACGTCCCCCTCTTCGGCAGGGCCGAGGCGGACGGACTCTTCCGCCAGCTTGAAACCGATGTGGAGTACTTCGAAGGTGAGCGGAGGTCCGTCAGCCCGGCGGGTGCTTTGCCGGCCTTCCGAGGCAGCCGGAGCACCAGAAAACAGCCCTCCTCCTCCTCCCGGCCCTTTGCCCGTGGCTTGAGAGGGGCTGCAGAGGCCGCTTCCGGTTTTTCTGTCTCCAGAAGCTTCCGAGAAACGCTGGTCCTTATTTGCAGCTGGACAGGGAGATCTGTTCTCTCCCCGAACAGGTGAACTTACCAAGCTGCACATCTTTGGGAAATGGCACGACATCCCGAGGAAGCAGGTGACCTACGGGGATGCTGGGCTAACCTACACTTACTCCGGTGTCACCTTTTCACCCAAGCCGTGGATTCCAGTTCTGAATCACATCAGGGAGCGGGTTCACCTGGTCACTGGCCATACCTTCAATTTTGTTTTGATAAACAGGTAATTCCCCAGTGTATTTGGGATGGCAGCAAGCACCGGGGGATCCGCTTGACACCCTTTTCTTTCTGGAACACGGGGATCTGGGGTGTCTCCGGCTGCCACGTTGCAATGCCTGGCAGATCTTTCCTTGTGCCTCTGCAGGTATAAAGATGGCCACGACCACATAGGAGAGCACAGGGATGACGAGAGGGAGCTGGTTCCTCGCAGCCCCATTGCCTCCGTGTCCTTTGGCGCCCGCAGGGACTTCATCTTCCGCCATGGGGCTTCTCGGGGCAAAAACCCCTCCCGCCGAATCGGGCCGGTCAAGTTGCAGTTGGATCACGGCAGTCTGCTGGTGATGAACTTTCCCACCAATCGTTACTGGTACCACAGCCTGCCCAGCCGCAAGAAGGTCCTGGCTCCCAGAATCAATCTGACCTTTCGGAAAATTAGGAGCGTTTAGCTCCCGGGAGCAGAGGGGGTGAGCGTTTTTTCATTCTTTCCTTTTGGGGCACTTGAAGAAACACCTTTATTTCTCATGGGCTGCAGCACAAAGCACAGCACGGGTTTATTGTTCCCCCTTCTTGAGGCAAAAAGCCACCTGGACTCAGTTGGGCTGTTCGGTTGAAGGGGCTCTGCTTGCATAACCTGGTGCATTGCCTGGCTACCAGGGTCTCTAACCAAACCATATTTGTGGCTGTCATTTGCCACCACAAATCGGCCAGTCACACTTTACCCTGGAAGGCTGTGTGAACCTGGCCTGTGGCACGGTGTATCCTGTGAACCAGGAAAATGGGGTTACCTGAATGAACCATGCTTCAGTTAACTATGAGGAAGCGTGTTGCACAAACAATCCCTGGCTCAGTGCATTGTGGGAATGCCTTAATCTGCTTGCTGGTTAGGAGCTGATCAAGATTCATGGCCCTTCCCTAAGACGGTACTAGAGCGGTGGAAGTGTGGATGGGCAGGGAGACTTCGCTATTCCAGGGAATGGCGGGACACAGCTTGTCCCGAGTCGAGGAAAGTGAGTGTCTGTGCACCAGGGTTGCTCCAAATGCAGGCGTGCTTCTGCCCCGTGGGCAGCTGTGTCCTGGGAATCCCCAGGCTTGGAGCTAGGGAAGGACTTGGATCTTCCCAGGGCCTGTATGTGCTTTGCTCCACACGTTTGCTCAAGGAGTGAATCTGCAAGCAACAGGCCTGAGGTCTACGAACTGTAGTTTGTTTGTTTTTTAAACATACCCCAAATAAATAAAAAGCGACCATTTGTTTCTTATGCATGTTGGACTTCCTGTACATCTGTTCTTCCCTCTGAGCTTCATTTCTATTTGACGCTATTGTGAAAAGACACAAGTGGCAGGAAGAAGGGGTTTCAGGGAACGATCCCACCCTCCTCCTCTTTTGCCCACTGTCAAACTCCATCCAAGAAAGGCTAGCCACCTAGACAGTCCTTGGGAAGGGCGACCCTAAGGCTTGCAAAAAGCTGGGCCCAGCAACAGGGCAAATGAGCCAGAGAGAGTCTGGCTTTGGTTTCTGAGCCAAATTCAGTGTTTCCTGCCACAGCAAGCCAGGTTTCTGGTTCCCTGAGACTGGAGGAAGCTCTGTCTTTGTCATCAGTGTTGGGCTGCTGACTTCAATAACATGCACAACTTGTTAGCACACTGTCATCTAGCTTTGATTCCACAGGGACAAAAGGATTTCTCTCTTATAGACACACACACAGGTGCTTGGTCTAAGTACAGTTGTTATTTTAGCAGCAGTTTTATCATGTACAAAATATTTTAAATCAGCAAATTCTGGTGGCAGAATTAGCAAGGAATAGGAAACACTTCCTTTCATTGCTTAAGGAGAACCTGGTAAGAAATCTGATGTAATTGGATCTGGTAATTAAATTTGAATAATAAAATAAATCACAACAGACTTGTCAGTACGAAGATACCACCTGCCTTCTGGGAAGCGGCTTCATCCCCAGTCAAATCCAAGCGCTCCTCTACCCCACCGGCTTCCCCTGGAATTCCAGAGCGCTGGCCCCACACAAGCAGTCCTCTTGCCTCCAGGTCACCAGCGCTGGTACGCCTCAGTTTTAAAACAAGATCAAGGCACTTAAAGAATCTTTTTCGCCCTCCCCTCGATTGCTTACCTGACTGAATCTGCCGCAGGCATGAAATGTTTTAAAAGACAGGCAGTAAATCACATCGAAGCAGAAGAGGTAAAAGTCACAAGTGAGAGGAATCTAAGAGGTCTCTACCTAAAGTTCCTGGAACAGAAAATACTCCCGAGCACATGAGGACTTTTCTGATATGGGTGAAAATCACACGCACGACGCTAACTGTGTGGCTTCAGGCAGGGTCGTCCAGCTGGCTCCTGTGGAGAAGCACCCCCTCCCTTTCATCCTGGGGTGGCCACGGCAACCAGGATGGTGGGTTCTTGCCCTGGAGAAGGGCAGCAGCTACAGCAGCCCAGCCTGGTCCCCTCCATTATTCCTCAGCTTGGAATTCCTGGCTTGGATGCTGCCACCTGGAGCCGGTGCGCTCGTAGAAGAGCAAGTAGGCACTGGAAGACAGGACTTCTTGCAGGGTGCTCTTGCGCACCAAGTCGTCTGAAACCCAAAGCCACTGGCTGCTGGCAGACAGCAGAGTCTGGGAAGGCGACGGAGAACGGCGGTAGGTCACAAAGTGTCCTGAATGCATGTCCCCGTGGTGGACCACGACAGCCATTAAACGGTACACATAGCTGGGGGAGCTGCCAAAGGCAAGAGAGAGGCAGAGACTCACTCCACATTCATCCTCCCCTGTTTCGAGCTCAGAAGGGAAGCAGCAGGCTGGGCTTCTTTCTAGCAACTGCCTAAGTTCACGGCACAACAGCAGGTACTGCAGCTGCCCCAGAACCGCCCCGGGAGGGCTGGATCTGGACAGGGTGGGATTTCATCAGGAGGCTGTACTGAGGAAGCCCAGGTGTTTAACCGATGTGCTCAAAGGCATGCAGAAGATGCGGACAAATGGCATTTTACAAGCTGTTCTCATCCCTGAGGAGGTCTGGCAGCAGCCCGCCCTGTTTTCACTTACCCGCAACCAGGAATGGCCACGAAAGGGAAACCAATGGAGGGAGGCAGCAACGCAGCACAGCAAGTGCCGTTGGTGAGAGCGGATTTGTGGTTCCCTGCCTGTCCCACATCTGTAAACAACAAGGAAGCTGATCCCTGATGTCTCTGGGCCCCCAACGGCTGATGTAGGTGAGCAGCTGGGGCTCTGCATGAGGCCTACCTACCATCCTCAGGGTCTGGCTCGGCCTGCCGACCCACCCTGGGGCTCAATTTATGGGTGGGAAAGTGCTGCTTGTAGAGATCCAGGATGAGGAATTCGCCGAACTGCACGTGCTCATTCCGCTTCAGGGGCAAGCCATGACTGGACCAGCTCAACCGTTGCAGGTGGATGCAGAGGCACTGAGGGAGCTGGAAGCAACCAGCGAGTCAAAAGGGAGATGTGGAAACATGCCTGTCCGTGGCAGTCTGGGGCATTCCCGTTTGCGACGTAGCCAAAACGAGCCCACAGCTTCCAAAACGGAAACCACCAGCCCTTGTGGCATTCCAGGGGCCACGCAGAATTGGTGCGAAATTTCCCAGAGAGTGGATTAAGAGGTCCGCCTGCGACACTGGCTGATCCTCTGCGGACCCCAGGTGGATGGCTCTCAGGAAAATAAACATGGATCGGGGGAAGCTAATCTGCCAGGGACAAATGTTAGCTTCGACTCTGAACCCGGTCTTCCTGATCTGCTGTAGGAAATCCCGTCCCTGCCTCATTACCACCTTTGCTATCTAACATCTGCAGATACAGAGTGAGGCAGAGAACAGAGTATTTCCTCTGCAGAGTTTGCAGTGCACCTAGAGAGCGTGTCCTGTTCCACCCCAGTGCACCCACAACAGGTCCACACACCCCAATTCTTACCTTTCCTAACTTTAACTGCTTAACAAATGTGGTCCTCTGGTGCTCCGCAATTTGGCTGCCCTCAGTCCCTTCTGCCTGAATCTTGGGGAAGGGGATAGAAAACAAAAAGAAAAACTCCTTTTAAAAAAGCTTTTTAACCAAGCAAGAAGGAATCGAAACATTACAGCTTTTGCAGTTGTAGCTACGGGCACAATTTCTTTCAGATGCTCAGGGGTTCTTGCGTGTGACCAAGACACAATTCACACAGGCATTAGGCCAGGAGGCTGTTCCATGCCAAGGAGCTTCCAGTCACCAGGGAACCCCTTTTCCAAGCTTTGCTTAGCACTGCCCACCATTCACATACCAGCCCACCTTCTCGCGCACACTCAGCTGGATCCTCCGTCAGGCATTACCTGTGGCTGGGTGGACAAACCAAGAGCTGAGTAGCAAGACCAAAAATCACTTGCTACATTCTCTTGGCATCTGCTGACATCGTGAGGACACTACTTTTACACCTGTGTGCAAATTGGTGTGTGAAATGCAGAACATACAGATCTCCGCCATGCAACCCCAAACCTGAGGGTTCCATCTGAAGACCTACTTTGGTACAATTGTCACATACAACGTCCTTGACTGACTCAGAGGAGATGAAGTGGCGAAGGCAGTGATCCAGCGTCAAGGGGTGGCCCTGTAGACAACGGGAGAAAACCAGGCAAAGGTGAAGAGTTGGGCTGATTCTTGAAGCACTGCTGCGGACCTCTGAGAAAAAGGACTTACCCACACGGTGGCCGGGATGCTCAAGGAAAGGCTGTCGAAGGTATCGTATCTGAGGGGACTCTGAAAGAGAAAGACAGCTCCAGACTCTGCTTTGAACACCTTCCCACCTCCCAGCAGATGGAGAAGCACCACTGTTGCCAGGCCCTGCCCAGGTTGAACAGTTCTACAGCAACTCCTCCAGTCTGGTGGATCCCAGAAAACACCCCCTGAGGTGACACCTGGAAAATTTAGGCTCTTTTGCCCAACCACCACCCACGGAGGAAAACGTGAAAGGATGCCCAGGTGATACAGCTTGTTTGCAAGCTCTCTTCTCTCTGCAGAGAGCGCCCCGGGCCTCTGGATCCTTGCCCCCCTCGCCCCCGGCTCCAGCCGACACATTTCTGCACGGTGGTTGGGGAAGAGTCTGGCTGGGCACGCACTTCCACTAAGCCGTTAGTTGTTTTTATTGTGGGTTGTGAAGAAGCCACAGTAGCCTGGTTCACACAGAACACTAGGATACAAAGTGGTTTATAAACTATGGTGGCTGGGTTTCTGAGACCAAGGGAGCCACAGCACCGCAGAGCATGATTGCAAAGCTGGTCCTTTGGCACAGAATGTTCCCATGGGAGATTCTGGCTCTGGGAAGGCTCACGCTGCCCTCAGAACAGACCAGGTGTCCCGAGGAGCGGCTCATGCATCCAGAACGCCCCAACAATTCCTGCTCCAGGCAATCCGCTTCTGTAGGTGCGCAGACCAGCCAGGAAGGAAACAAGACCTGGTGGGAACTGGCTCACCCCCATAAAACCTTGGCCTCCAAGGAGCTGTACTTATTTCTCTTACGTACCTGGTGCTTGCAGCCCTTGCAAACCATGTTACTTGTCAGCCTCCCGTGAAAAGGATGCTGACATTTCCAACGATTTGGCATAGGGTGAAGTGGCCCTACAAAACACAGCTCGTTTGCCACTATCTGATTCTTAGCATTTGTAAAAGTGAACAACCCTTATTATTTCCATGAATCATTGTACTGCTTTAGAACATGCACAGAAGTGCCCAAGTATATTTAGTTCTGGGGCTCAGATAAACTCCCATTCCCCCCCCCCCTTTCAAGCAAAAGAAGTAATTCCTCACCAAGCACATTTGCTGACAAACACCAATTAAATCTGATACATTGCAGCAAGGCCAATTGGCTGGAAATAACAGCAGGCAATTCCAGTGGGGGAACCGTTGTGTAATACAGCTACCAACCCTATTATACTTCTTTTTGCATTTCAGGTATCTCAGTTTTTATGCATGATGCGTAATAGTGAGCCACATTTTTTAAAATTATTACCATGCGGTGACATCACATTTTCTGCTTTTTATGTTGTTTCTCAATCTTGTGATTACAACAGTGTAAGATGCTTGCTGGATGAGAGTTTGTGGATCTAGAATACAGCGTCTTACTTCCAGGGATGGCTACCCACAAGATGTTTCCAGAAAATCAACAAAAGAGGCATCTAAAGTTTGCTGGGATGCCAAACTAGTCAGATGCTACTGCTTACAATCTGAGATCACTAGGTGAAATCTTTGCTGTTTATTCTTTTTCCCATTTCATCAAGTTGAAAAAGCTTTTTTTACCTTTTGTCCTGCAGCATATTTGTTCTTGGGGTATTTCTGGCTCCTAGATAGGAAAGACACAAATACAGTTAAGAAAATAAACTGGAAATATCAAGCCTTTCGATTGTTTGCATTTTTGTCTTGGAGATTTAAACACTCTGAAGAAAGATAAAATGCATCCCTGCCCAGCCCTATGCAGGCTATTGAAAAATAAGTCCTCAAAAGTTCAAGAGGGCACGTTCCCAGGCAGGTATAGAACAGACGATTGGCTTAAACTGTATTTGATTCCTCTTCCAATTTATTTGTAAGCCATTCTATTTCACTCACCTCCAGTGAATGCACATCAAATAAATGTGGAATCTGTGCCTGACCCTCTCGTTCTTCTTCCAGTGAGGAAGTGAGAACATGGAACAGTTCATGAGCATCCTAGCCAAAAAAAAAAAAGGTGGGGGGGTGACTGGGAAGTTCAGAATGCCAGGTCAACAATAGCAGGAAAGCCAACTGCAACGAACAGGGGAGAAGGCAATTCTTGCTCCTGTTTTTATGTGCCAAATATCACAGACCAGACCTTCAGTAGGTAGTTATTGAGAAGTTGAGCAATATATGCCATCACCTGACTTCCTTTCAATCACTACCTGCTCTTCAAAAGAGGAGATTTGCCAGCGATGCAGCCTTAAAACCTCCAACAAGCAGCTTGCATCCAGGAGGCCTTCCTCCATTGCCTCTTGGCAGGATAAAGCTGAAAGCAACAGACAGCCCAAAGAGTTAATGCAGACTCCAGAAAAAGTGAACTTACTCCCTTCCCAGGCCTAGAGCCCCTGATTCTAGAAAAAATGCTCGATGCCTGTGTGGTTTGGGAGGATACGTGGAAAATCTTCACACTGAGGCGCTTAGAACGCAGGCCACATGCCTGCCCTGCCATCATCAGCTGGCAGAGTTTGCATATAGTTTTCTACAAATTTCAGATGAAGTACATATCCTCAGGCGATCCCAATATTCATGCTCCCCAAATGGAATCATTTCTAGTGCTGTGCTCTACCACTACAATGCCGTTCCCTCCTTCATAACGTAAGAAAGCTCTGGGTCTGTTTGCTAGGTAATCCAGTGAGCAGCACCAGGAGTCAAAGGCTAAAATAAAGGACAACCCCCACCCCTCAGGAAAGTGGCTTATCTTATACTTCACAGAGACAGGCACACCCACAGCCACACACACACACACACACACACAGACCCAAGGTATTGCAGAAGGATTTTTACCTTTCAGCAGGCGAAGCAAGGTCAGCGACAGGGACTGCTGTCCAGCTCTCCTGCTTTGGCCAGCCATGTCCTGACCGGCGAATCCTTCCAGCCACTGAATGAGAGACGGACACGCTGACAGCCCTTGGAGAAGAGAGTTCATGAAGCATGTGTTTCCCAGATTAAGCAACCCTGGCACCAGCCCTGGTGGGGGGGAAAAATGATCACCACAACGTATTAGCATCGGGGTGAGTGAGTTGAGGCCTGCTTCTATTCTTATTCCTGGCGCTCTCTGAGCTTGGTTGCTTCCTTGCAAACGTTTCATTACCCAATTAGGTAACAACATCAGTGTGAGGGAGCGGGGGGGTTGCTGCCAGTTTATATACAGTACCTTATATACATAGACAGTTACCTACAGTTCAGCCCTGAGCTACAGAGATACTCTTCTACTGCAGCCAGAAATGGGCAGCAAACCATTCACAAAGCACGCAAATGGGAGAACTCTGCATGTACGCAAACCTCCCTCAAGGAACAACTATTCTGTCCGCATGAATGCCCACGACACCGTGCCCTGCCCACCAGTGTCAGATACAGACCCCCAATAAACTGCGCGGCTGGATGGGAGACGTCTCAACAAAGCGGCCGAAGCAGGGATCAGTGCAGACAGACAATCAGGCAGCCAGCAATGCCCTAATCAAGGAACCACCAAGGAGGCAACCACACGCCACCAACACGGGCAGGGCAAGAGGCTGGCTATAAACTGGCAGCAAACCCCACCCTCCGGTTATCAGCTGCCAGCAAAACCTTTTATTCTGGGGGAAAACAGCCCATTGCGAGAAGTAAAGCGCTCGGCTGTTCGCTGGCAGACGTTGCCCCCTGGCTGGATAAGGAAAGGTCTGCAAACAAGCCCCCAGGCCGGGAGCGCCCCAAGGACTCCGCGCGTCTTCCTCTCCGGCCTCTCCGGCAGCAACTGCCGCGCCTCCTCTCGCTGTTTCCGCCGCTCAAGCCGGACCCGCTTCTCCTCCGGCCACGGCGGAAGACCCGGCTTGTGGCTGCCCTTGCCCGCAGGGGGGGCGCCGCCGCCGCCCGGGCGATCCTCACCTTTCCTGCGCCTCTTCCTCCCCGCCATGGGGCCCCAGAGGACGTAGAGGCTGGCGGCCAAGGCGGCGGCCACCCCGCCGAGGACCCCCCAGTTTCTCATGATCCGGGACCTGAGAAAGGGAAGGGAGCGTGAAGGAAACCCGTCCTCGGGGAAGGCTGAACGGCCCCCGCGCTCCTCGCCGGCAGCCTCCCCGCCTCGGCCTCCCCATCGCAGGCTTCGGAGCCGGCGTGCTTTCTGGGAGTTGTAGTCACGCCCCCCCCCCCGGAGCTGTCCATGGGGAAGTCTGGCCGAGACGTGCCCCGGAGGAGGCCCTCAGCCCAGCCTCCCGCTGCCCGCAGGGATCCGCCGGGCGCCAGGGGAGCGTCCCTCCCTTTCACCCCGCAGGCGGCGGGGACAGCCGCGCCGCTCGCCAGCCTGACCTGGCCGAGCCCCCGGCCCGGAGGAGCCGCCGGAGCACCGTCGTCGCCTGCCCCGTTTCCCGCCCGCCGAAGCGGCTCAGCAGCATCCCCGGCCCGGCCCCGCCTCGCCTCCCCCCGCAGGCGGAACTGAAGGCGCGGGTCGCGCGGGGAAGGCTTTCAGAAAGGAGCGGAAGCCGCCGAGTCGAGATCCTTTCCGAGGATCTCGTAGCAACTGGGTCTGCCCGCCCCGTCGGTTGCTAAGGGTTTCCGCTCTCAATGGCTCCCGTCTCGCTCCGGGTGCCGCGAAAACATGGTTCCGAGGGCGGAAAAAAAGGTTCAGCGCGACAGCTTCCCTAAAAGATAAAAGGAGGAGGGTATCTTTTTTCTCGTGGGGAGAAGGCAAAGAGGGAAGAAGCAGCATTCTGGATCAACCGATTTCTTAATTGCATCAAAATAGAAATTGGCTTTAAAGATGGTAGATCCAGTTCTACTTGGGAGTAAGCCCTCTGAATCTAATGAGAACTAGTTCTAAGTACCATCAGGCAATAAAGCTGCAATATTCATTGTTCATCCCAAGCCACCGGACATCAACCGAGTGCCTGATAAACTGCGGCTATGCTTACCATCTATTTAAAGGGTTCCCAACCATACCCTGTTGGGCAATGCTGCTCTAAGTCATCACTTCCAATCCCTTAGTTTGCATTTGTAAAAATGATTTATTGCTCCCTAAACAAAACATTTTGAATACACATAATTGGGGGGGAGGGAGCAGAGTATCAAACAGCACATAAGAAGTAAAAATTTCCCATGAAATAAAGGAAAGCAGTTCTGAGACATTTCAAAGTCTGCTACATTTCCCCAATGTATTTAGTATTAAGGCATCCTTGTCAATTGTGGATGAAAGCTGCAATGAGATGGAGCAATCCTCATCCAGAAGGGGACAAGTTTGGGAAGGTTGAAAATCATATGCGAGAGTGACATGTTCAACATCCTGCTTAAGATAGCGTTGTCTGTGCAAAGGCAGACCTCAACCTCCCTGTGCGTTATCCAGCTGCACCTTAGCCCCAAGCCCGGGCTTTCCTGATTCCCTACCCCTGAAGGTCACTCAGCCCAAACAAAAGCCAATATACCCAAAAGCTGAGTTGGGAAGTTATCCAAGTCAACTTCCATGAGACAAATCCCAGTGTCCTCAAGCCTCCAAAATGCCAGAAAACAGCCTTCCCCAACTTTCTGTCTTCCAGATATGGGAGACCAACTTCCAGAATCCCCCAAAATCTGAAAGGCACCAGAGTGGGGAAGGGGATCATCAAGCTTGGCATCCCGAGGCATGTGCACTAATTACAGACTGAAGATTTGATGGCGAGACTGTAAGATCACTTGGGTGACCATAACTGCCTCAACTGTTTACTCCAAGCTAGGGCAGAGCATGCTTACTTGAACTGAGGGTTCTCCTGTTTCTTCCCCTGATGGGGGATGCAGAATCTTGCCTGACCCTCCTGCTGTTTCCTATCTGCTCTTTACCACCTCTTTTCATGCCATGCTTTCAGTTGGGTGGACATACATTCACCTTTTTGTACTGAGTTTAGAGCCTTGCCTTTTCTAAAATGCTTTGCCTAGTTCAACTGTTCCACCTGCAACATTTAAGCAAGCCCCATGAGGCCACTGGAGTTGCAGGTGAAGAGGCAGAAGATGGAAGTCTTCTTCCACAACCCCGTAGCGACCGTTGCTCAACCCCTAGCCCTGGAAAGAAAAGCTGCATGGGTTGAATTTCCATCCCTGGACCGAGGAAGCCTTGTGTCCACCCTAGCAAGAAATCTCTTCTTAGTCACCTCTTGTAGCAAAACCCACAGCTGTAGGAGGAGCTTTGGAGACCTGGGTCCATCTTTCACCCCACTGGGCCCCCAGCCTTAGACAATGGCGTTTTGCCCCCAAGCATTTCCTAGTTCTCCAGCAGCCCGTGCCTGGCGCAAGGTGAAGGTCTCTTGCCAGCCAGGTGGAAGATTGCCCTGCAGCAAGTGAAGCGAACTGAGAGCAGCCAGCAAGAAAAGGGGAAGGATTTCAAGGCAAGCAAGCTGCCCCCCCACCCCCACCCCGCTGCCGCTGCCGCCGCTGCTGCTGCTGCTTCGGAGCTCGCCTCCTCCTCCTGGGTTTGCATCTCGCAGGCTGGCTGGTTGCAACGGGAGCTGTCCTGCCCGCCAGCCTCC